>NC_081405.1:182611519-182942769 GCF_030272615.1 Cryptomeria japonica
GTCTAGTAGTGCTGGTGGCTCTTGGATTATGAAGATTAATGGCTATCTGGAGAGATGCAGTGAGAGGCCGAGGTTGGTTATTCCTCAAGAGATGATACCTGAAGATGTTGAATACTTTTCAAAACACTCGCTATATTGAAAGTTTTTGGGGATGAGGGTTTCTTTGCAGTTTTTGGAAAACTGGGCACAAAGGACTTAGGCACCGGAAGTGAAAATGGAGATTATGTTGTTGTCAAACAACTACTTCATGGTTACTTTCAACTACATGGAGGATTGCAATAGGATTTTTTAAGGAGGCCCATATTTTTACAACCAGGTGAGGTTGTTCATCAAACCATAGCATGTGGTGTTTAACCCTTCAGAGGAGCTCCTAAATAGGTTTCTAGTGTGGGTTCGTTTACCATGTTTTTTGGTGGAATGCTACCGGGAGGATGTGCTGTGGAAGCTTACCTCATTGCTTGGGAATTAGTGGGATCTTCAACACAAACCCTAGGGAGAAAGGTAATGACTTTTTCTCGTATCCATGTTGAAATTGATCTTAGTAAACCTTTGCCAGATGCTATAGATATGTGTGCAAGCTCTTATTCTTGGGTTTAGTAGTTGGATTATGAGACTTTACCATTTTATTCTCGTCTGTGTCATGAGTATGGTCATTTACAATGCAAGTGCCCTAGATATAAACCATTGGTGCACCAACCTCAGTAGCCAACCCATAACCTAGATGGGGTTGATAAAGGAAAATCTGCTATGTTGGATGAGGTAGTGGGTGCAGATGGTTTTGTCTCAGTTAAGACAAAGAACAAGACCTGAGGAAAAAAGAGGTCCTTGTAGGAGAGACATGAGGAGGATACCTGTAATAGATTCAAAAGCCTTGGATGACTTTAGCCAATAGGAAGTGAATCTGGGGTTAATCCCTTTGGATCAAGGTGCATCAGGGGTGGTTCCAGAAAGCATGATCGAGGACTCTACCCAGGCTCTAGAAGTGGTTGGAAGCTAGCAATTTGAGATGAATCAATCGGTAGTGGTCTAATTGGGACCCACTTCTGGTGTGGAAGTGAATTTGGCTGGGGGGAGGGTCCTCCAGAAGCTCAAAAATTGGAACCAATTGGGGTCAAAAAATATAAGACCTCTATATACATGGGTATTCATCAGAAAGATATTAAGAAAGGTGCTTTGGAGAAGAATTCGAAGGTTGGCAGAAAGAAGAATTTGGATAAGATCAAATTGATGGGGGAGAATTTGGTTGAGTCAGGGTTAGTAAAGACTTTGGATTATAACTTTTCCAATCCTTCGAAACGATTGTGCTATCTTGGAATGTGAGGGGCTTGAATAGTGGCCCTAGACAAAATTTTGTTTGGGAATTGATTAGGAGTCATTCACCTGATGTCCTATTCTTGCAAGAAACTTAACTTTCTGTGAAAAGTATGAAGGGTGTGGTGCTGAAGCTTTGGGAGCGAGGCAAATGTCAGTGTACTGGGGTAGTTGGCTCCTCTAGAGGGGTGGCCTACCTTTGGAACCCCTTAAGGATTTATCCTATTTGGTGGGTTGCTTCCAAATCTTCTTTGTCTAGGGTTGCCTCTAGTCTTGAGACTGGGGAATATATCTTGTTTACTAATGTTTATGCCCCCACTGATCTTCAGGTAAATCAAAATTTATGGTCTCACATTTCTTCTATGCGAGGGATATTCCCTTTTCATCCCTAGATAATGGCAGGAGATTTCAATGTCATTTTAGAGTTGTGTGAGAAGAAGGTTGGTGTTATGAATTTGGAACCTTCTTCTTTCCTTCTCTAGGATAGTATATCTTCATTGCATCTAGTTGACATTATGCCTGGTAATGGTTTCTTCACTTGGAACAACAGTAGGATATTGTCTTCAAAACTTGATTCCCTTTAATATCCTCAAATTTATATGGTATAAAGCTTAGTGCACAAGGGATATCAAAGATAAGGAAATTCTCAAGACAACATATGACAAGGTTTGGATAGACCTTCTACACTTCAGGCTTCCTCGGAGCCCAGGTGGGTAGACCTTTGTGAATTAAATTCACACTTTCGAACATAAACCCACAGCAAACCAGTCCAGAAAACCAGTGGATTTATTCACCTTGAAATCAACTGAAAACAAAGGATAGAAATTGTATTTAATCTCAGCATTTCGATCAACAAAGCATGCAATAAACAACTTCAGTTAATACTAGTGCCTTATCCAAGGTCACAGAGTCATCTAAACTTAGATAAAACTCCTTAAACAACACATCTTTATATTACCCATTGGTTTGGTTTCTATAAATCCTTATATATGCCTAACACATATGAGAATTCAAGCATTCCAAACTAAGCTATGGTCCTTAGAATTCAAAGTTCCTCCCAAAGAAATTACTGGCATGAGTGATCTTGCGTATTTAATTTCCCTCCTAAAGAGAAAAGCTAACAAGAACTTATACTAAAATTGCCTTGCAATTCCATTCAAACAGAACAACCCTTGATTATTCAGAATGAAAACAGTAAATAAAGTTATGAACAAACTTGAAGACAACACAAAGCTTTACTCAAAACCGATGGCCTGTATATTGATATTCAGTTCAAGAAAAATTACAATAAATTCTGATTCTCCATTAAACTTAGAAAAGCTCAGATAAATTTCTGTAGCATTTTCTTACAAAATTTTGTGATCCCACTTCCTCTAGTCCTGGTATCCATTTATAATAACATGGATGCACAAAGCTTTGGACATTTTGAGGAGAGTTTGTTACAATTATTTCTTTTCAAAAATTAAGAGGTTACAAATTTTCCGCAAAAATAGTTACGAGCTCTTTTTAGCCTCTACAATTTGTTCAATAGGCTGTTTGGTTGCAACCTCTTCTGCCTTTTCAGGGGTGCTCTCCAATAGTTCCGGATCATGGGTGGCATGCTTCATTTCCCACTCACCATATATCTCTTCTGTCGGCCATCAAAAATTAATCACCTCATCTTTAATCTTAGTCAACCTTTTCGAAGAATTTCTCAGTTTGTTGACTTCTGAATTAAGAAAACCATAATGTGATTTAATTTTCTCTATTTCCTATATTGTCACAACAAAGAAAGAAGTATCATCAAGATAAATGATTCCTTTAACCCTTGCTGACAATTTAACTTCTATCTCCTTAAGCCATATTTGCTTGTCTTTTAACTGATCTGGATTAGCAAAAATTCCTGCGAGCAACTCAAAAACTTGATCAGTGTATTCCTTCTTACACAAATTAACCTTTCTATCCACATTATCCACTTCTGTTGCCAATTGCATTAAGACCTTAGCGACTTCAGAAGTGGATTTGATAATAGGATTAGCTCTTGCTTCATCACAGGATACACACATGAACTCCAGATCTTGCTCCCTAGGTCTCCATCTGTCAAAAATGGGTGTCAAAATTGCCTTATCTCTTTTAAACTCATTCCATATCTTCATAATTTTTCCCACATTGTTGTAAAGCAATGAGGCATTTATTGTCTCTGCAAAACTGGAGATTGTGGCCTTTACTTTCTCCTCATATTTCACTGCATATAAGGCCTGAGCCTACTTCAGGTTTTCTAGTTCTTGGGGTGTGATCTCAATCATTTGAGAAGTGGAGGGTGCTGGAGATGGTGGAAATTCAATAATAGGGCTAGTAGGCGGAGGTCTTGCAGGAGAAGAGGAAATCATCAATGTTGAAGACTCACCTTGTTGGTGTCGTCCCATCAGTTGGCTCTGCAACTTGGCAATGATGCTATCTTTGCCTCTTACCTCCTCCTTGGCACTATTATAGGCCTTTAAAACTATTTCCAACTTAATTTGGAGGGCCTCTTTCTCTTTGGCTTCCTTCTCCGCCACTGCAACACTGAATTTTGCAGTTTCTAACATAGTACTTGCAGCCTCTACTACCCTTGTACTCTGCACTCTTTTTATCATCATTCCACCAAGGTAACTTGACCCTAGGGTGTCTTTGCCTTTCTTGCTCTCATTTCTCTTGAGAGACCACATGACTAGTGCAGCATTATCCTTATTGAAGGTAACCCCTTCCATGGGTTTGGTCTCTTTCCTTACTACATCTAGCACCAAGGCATCAGCAATATCCCACTCTGCCAAGATAAGCACTCCAGCTTGTGCTACTAGATCTCTTCCCTACTCAGGAGTGATGGTTTTGAGTTCTTCCATCATCTCCTATTTTATTTCTTCCTCCACTGAGGTTGGATCTTTATTAGGCTGCTCAACCTTTCTTGTCTCACATATGGCATTATATCTATCTATATGCTGTTTCCAAATGAATTGCATAAATGCTTCCGATGTGACAAAGTTGTCATTAGCTAAAAAGGCACTACTTGCCTTTTTTATCTCTGGATCCCACTCTTGGCGTTTGAATTCAGTGGAGGTAATGTCCATTTCAGTATCAATGGGCTCTTCTGGCATCCCTTCCTCCACTTCATCATAGGTGTATGCAATTTCCCCTAAGCTTCCCAACTGCAAGAGGTGTTCAGCTGCTACTTATTCATCTCCTATATGGATAGGGGATTGGGATGGGGACTACAAGGGTGTATCTGATTGCACTTCCTTCCCCACCCTTTGTCTCTTTGGGCTGTGTTGGATGTCAATGACATCTTGTATCTTCCTCTTTCCTTTGGATGTAGAGGGCTCCCCTGTTGTAGGCACCAACACACTGTAACCTGATTTCTTATGCAATGTGTAATCACCAGGAGGAATTGCCTTGCTGGAAGTTGACCTGCTTAGGATCACTCTGGCCTTTTCAGGATTGCTTTTAATCACAGCTTCCCTCTTCTCCTTTAGTGTTTGCATTACATCTTCAAAGAAAGAAATCAAAAACTTTATTTTTTCTTCCAATGGGAAGAAGCTAGACAATGGGTCATAGCTAGCATCAAATTGATGCACAAAATCCAAGGCTTTCTTGTAAGCCACCCACTTTTCTTTCCTTAATTCTTGCTCATCTAAATTAAATTCATTTCTGATGAGGTCTTCGGAAAATTGGAATTGATGAGGCCTACCTCTGCATGCTACCTTTTTCCTGAACACACCATTGAAGAAGTCCTCTAGATCAACACACCTGGACACTACAATAGATAAATTGTAAGGTTTGAGGAAATCCTCAAAACAATTCCAACCTCCCTTTGTTATTACGAATTGGTGGGCTATGGTAGCTGCAGGGAAAATAGTCCCTTTACCTCTGCCTGTTAACTCTGCCTCCTTTAGGCCACCAATTTGTCTAAGGATCTCTGCTATTCCCACTTTGAGAGGGACCTAGTAAAGTAACAAAAATGGAGTACCCCTGAAACCAAAAACTCTGAAAACTGTAGAGACTGGATATAAATACATGTCGCCCTAGTTATGAACAATTTTGATGCTCTCTGCGAATTCTTTTGGCCTTAGGAATTCCAGAAGAACCTTGGGGACCCTTGGGTTATCAGACCAAAGGAGAGTCCTTATTTTAGATGCAAAATATTTATCAAACTTTAGGAAACTAGCATCCTCTTTGTCCCATGACAACACAGTACTCCATAATTGTACTGGCATTTTCTCTCCTTCCTTCTCTTTAACCAGGTCTAGTCCACTGGCGAAATAATCACCACCTTTGAAGAGAAAAGGGTGCATTAAGAGTGAATACCATCCGAAAGGTCTATCCACCTTTCCATTCTTTATTCCTATCAACCCTCCATGGATAGCATCGGCAATGAAAGAAGCATCATCAAATGTGGTAGCAAGAGAAGGATTCAAAATCTGAACAATCATTAGCAAGTAATGATTGGGCATATCTGCTTCAGCATCCTCTCCTAAAAATTGACAAAGTGCCCAATACATCCCTTTAGCCCTCAGGATAAACATACTTAATGAGAAAGGCTCTTGCGTCGTGGGTCCTACAACTGCTAACCCTCCTATTTTCAGAAAAAGTTCCTTGAGAGGTCCATTCCTAAGATGAATCCTCTATGCACTATATACTTGGGCTAATGCTGTGAAATTTATGGGTTCCAGGAAATTTGTGAACTCATTAAGTCCAAATGCTATCCTAAATTCCTCAGCATTAATTTCCACAAAGGTTTTCCCATTTACATCCCGGATGCATCTTGTTACTGGATCATAATTTAATGCCATTTGGGTTAGCAGGTCTGTATCCATGAACACCCCTAGGACTACTAACTTCCCAACATCTAATTCCCAGATACTGTTTTGAGGAGCAGGAGCATTTCTCATTCCAAATCTGACTTTAAACAACCCCAACCCGGACAACCCAACTTGTGGGTCTCTCAGCCAATTTCCTTTGTCATACAATCCTTCTCCTATTTTCAGACGGGAAGCCCTGGGCACTAACTCCTTGGCCTTTGATGCCTGATTGGTTGATAACGTCAACTGTTCTAAAAAATCATCACATACGCTTCTTTCTAAATAGTTAACCTTTCCCAAAAATTCCCTTTTAGGAGCCATTTTGAAAATGCAACAAAACAAATATCACTCTTAAACAGTCTTGCAACAAAAGAATTATCTTACTTAGAAACACCACACAAGAATTGCTACAAAAATATGAGAGAACCTGATCTTTGCTTGAAGGAATTTCTTTTTCTGCAACTGAACTATCTTGCTCTAAATATGAAGGAAATAACTCTGCGTCTGCTCTTCTGCAAAATCTTTTAAAAGATATCTTCACTTGGTAGTTAGGAAATCAAATATTTGTACTCAGGGCTTTAACTATAACATTGATTCTGCATGCTCCGGTCGTCCCTTCGAAATTGAATTCATACGAGAATTCATATTTTTCGCTCCAACGGGTCACAACATTCCTGCAAGTGTTCCATTTTGCTCTTTCACAACTTCGCGAAGCATAACCATCGGGCAGCTTGGTCCCGCGAAATAGCGCCAACCGTTCGATCAAAAGAAACTTGATCGAACATTAGATTAACTGACGACTTTAGCCTTTTTCTGGGTCCCACTTTTTTATTGGCTGTATAATACCATGTGCCATCGAATCATTGGCCTTGAAATTCCCTTCGCATTCTATTTGATACTGGCCACGTGTCTTTTTTTTACACCGACGTTTCCACCTTGGCGGGCCCACACTTTCTTCTTTGACCACGTGTCATCATGACATGTGGACGGTTCTTGTTCATTCTTGCTATTTCGTGGGCATAAGGAGTGAGCACTTAACCCTTGCAAAATAGTACCAGCCATTGGATCATCTCTGAAGTTGATCGGAATTTAATCCTTCGAGAAGGCTCTTAGGAATGGTGGGCCCGCTGACTTGTCACGAACAACTGGCACCCAGTCACCTATGGAGCTGACTTGTCACTCTGTCATTCGCCAGAAAGAAACCACGGGGGCCCCACTTTTGTCTCAACAGCCCTATAGTCCAAGTCATCATCATGACATGTGGACGGTTCTTGTTCATTCTCTCTATTTCATGAGCATAAGGAGTGAGCACTTAACCCTTGCGAAGTAGTGCCAGCCATTGGATCATCTTTGAAGTTGATCAGCATTTAATCCTCTGAGAAGGCTCTCAGGAATGGTGGGCCCACTGACTTTAGAAGAAAAATACACAAGGCAAAAATTTTCAATTAACCAACATAACCCGCCTAGGCAAACAATAAGGGGGAACACATCTTACTACCCCACGATGCATCACTTAAATGAATAAAGCAACGACAGATTAGAAACTAGAGGGTTTAAAACAAGAAGATAGGATCTTAAAATCAAAAACTCTTAAACCCTTAAAGGCTAGAACGAAGCTGAAGCACTTGGAACTACACCCTATTCGAAAATTCCAACAAACTATAGCCAATTATGGGAAAAGAAAAACCCAATTTTAATCAGTGATAACAGCAGCTCTGACTGGGGATGGTTGATTGTGAGATCAACACCAGAAAACTCAGAAACTCTGGAGAAATAGACCAAAACACAGACCAAAACCAGAAAAGCAGGAAAGAAAACAAAATATGTACAAACAAAGGACCTACCGTGCATGGACATTAAGAGAAATAATGCTTCAAGAATTGTCCATGCACTGGAAATTCCTGCATTTCATCATTCATATTCTTCAAGAAATATGAATCCTTACCGTTCAGGTCACAAAACACAAAAGGGCCAATCCATAGTGATTCAAATTTTTTATGCTTTCCTTTATCCTGTGCTTTTGCATTCCACTGAAGAACCATGTCATCAATTTGAAACTTCCTTAGTGATGTCCTTTTATCAAAAAGATACTTTGACTGCAACTGGATCTTCTGATTTTTCTTATGGGCAGAAGTCCTAAGCTCCTCCATTTCTACAATTTGGATCATTCTATTTTCCATTGGTTCAGATATTTCCATGTCCTCATCCTGCAAGAACTTATACACTGGAAGAAGGTTATTACCGGTAGTCTGGCTTGGGTTCCATAAACCAACTCAAAAGGTGACATTCCAATGGATTTTTTAACTGTTATTTTGTCCGCCCACAGAGCTAACTTCAATTTTTGATCCCAAGATCTTTTATTCTCCTTTAAGATTTTCTTGATGATATTCAATAGGCTTTTATTGTTGGATTCTGCTTGTCCATTTCCCTGGGGGTGATAAGGTGATGAGTATGACATGAGTATACCATGACTATTGCAAAAGCCTACAAATTCTTCTGATCTGAAACACATAGCATTATCCATTACCAATTTTGCAGGTGTTCCAAATCTAGTCACAATATTATCCATCAGGAAATCAATGACAATTTCACTAGTAGCTCTTCTGGTAGGGATAGCTTCTATCCATTTGGTGAAGTAATCAGTGGCCACTATGATCCATCCATGACCTCTTCCTAACTTCTCAATAATTTCTCCAATAAAATCAATGCCCCACTGGACAAAAGGAGCTTCTATAGAGATTGGATTTAGGGGTAAGGCTCCTTCATACTTGAGCTTGGAAGAGAATTTTTGACATGGATCACATCTCCGAACATATGCATGGGTATCTTTAAATAAAGTGGGCCAATAATACCCAGCCCGTGTTATCTTACCAGCAGCAGTCTTAGCAGAATAGTGACCTCCACATACTCCATCATGCATTTCAATCAATACCTGTTTAGCTTGAAATTCATCCAAACACATTAGTAACTCTCCATCTCTTTTTCTCCAGAAAAGATCACCCTGAATGAGAACATACTTTTGGGACTTAAGTTTCAAAGTTCTTTTCTGATTGTATGTCATTCCTTCTGGGAGTATATCACCTCTCAAAACTTCGATTATCTCTGTGTACCAGGGTTGCCTCTCAATACTAGTGACCAAAACATCTCCAATCTCAACATTGTGTATTTCTACATTCATGAGATTTGACTTAGTCATGAGCTTAGCCAAGCCTAGACCTCTCACCAATTTGGTGATCTTTATCTCCAAGTTGAACTCCTGAATTCTATTAATCCATCTGCATCTCTTTCTAGTAACCTCAAATTGAGACAAAATATCTTTAACTGCGGCATGTGGGACATAGGCAATAATGTTTGCATTTACTAAATATGGCCTGAAAGCCTTAATAGCTTTAACTAGGGCATAAGCTTGTTTCTCCATGGTTTCATATTTTAGTTCTGCTACCTGTAAAGATTTACTGTAGAATGCTATGGGATGTTCATATCCTTCATTGTCCTTTTGTAGTAATACTGCAGCCACCGTGTGATATGAAGCAAAAGAAAACAGGGAAAAAGGCTTACTATAATCAGGGGACTTCAACACTGGTGCCTCCTGGATTGCCCTCTTAATCTCATCAAAAGCTTTTGAAGCTTCTTGATCCCAATGAAACTTTGTGTCTTTCTTAAGCAATTTGACAATAGGCTTCACTATCTCTGCGAAGTTTGCAATGAACCTCCTGACAAAATTTATTTTGCCTAAAATGAATTGGATACCTTTCACATTTTTAGGTTCAAACACCTTACTGATTGCTTCAATTCTCTCAGGGTCTATTCTTACCCCTTCCTTGGAAACTATGTGTCCCAATAACTTTCCTTCAGTAACCCCAAAATAACATTTCTTGGGATTCAGTGACACACCAAATTCCAGAGCTTTATCGAACACCTTTTCTAGATGCCCACAATGATCATCAGCTTTCTTTGAAAAACAAGTTAAATCATCTTGGTAAACCACCATGATAATATTTATGAATTCCTTAAAATCCACATCCATAGCTCTCTGAAACGTAGCTCCTACATTTTTTAATCCAAATGGCATTCTCACATATACATAGGTTCCCCATGGAGTAGTGAAAGCTGTTTTAAACTGTTCAGACTCCTTTACCAACACTTCATTATATTCTGAGAAGCCATCCATCATGGATAAAAGATCACAACCTGTCACTCTTTGTAGCATGGCTTCCATATTTGAGGATGAATAATTATCTTTTAGGGAAGCAACATTCAGATTCCTAAAATCTACACACAATTTGATGTCTCCATTCTTCTTCCTTACTGGGACCAAATTGGAGACCCATGAAGAATTACTTATTGGTTTGATAATTCCCCCTTCTCTCAATTTGGTCAACTCTTGTTGCATTTTTGTTTCTAATAAGGGGTTGATAGGTCTCTATTTCTGTTTGAAAGGCTTAGCATCTGGAAATAAAGGAACTTCATGCTAGAAAAGATCTTGTCTATACGCCTTTAGGTCTTCATAAGACCAAGCAAAGACATGCTTATACCTTTTCAATAAATTGATAAGGTTAGTCCTAACATGAGGGGGTAATTTCTTTCCGATATATACCAGCTTAGGAAATGATTCTATCCCCAAGTTTACCTCTTCTAACTCTTCTAACTTAGTGGTAGATTGCTAGTGTAAATGACTATCATTGTAACTAAACATGCTCTCCAGCTCCACCAACCCTTTAGGTATCTCATTGGTTTCCAACTGGACAACATCATTTCCAAATACTGTCTCTCTATTATCTACCACTTCCACCAATGCATTGCAATCAATCTTTTGTCCATCATAATCATCAACACATTGGATAAACCTAAGAATGTCTTCATCATCAGCAAAAACTTGCCAATTGTACACATTATCAGGGATAGCAGGTCTAGATTTTATCTCCACAGTGGAAATACCGGTTAGTGTTGCATCATCATTTTTCAAAGCAACATTAGCTAGGAAATCTACCATAATATTTTTTGTTCGCTCTATCCAATTAATAGAAAATGCGTCAAAATGCTCAATAACATCCCAAACAGCATGCTTATATTGCTTCAATTTATCATTCTTGGATGCATATTTAGATCTCACCTGAGAGACAACCGATTCTGAATCTCCCATTACTTTCAACAGTTGGATTCCATGCTTTTTTGCAGCCTCAAGTCCTAGTAACAGGGCTTCATACTCTGCAGTATTATTTGTGCACTGGAATGCCAATAAGAATGAATACTTAAAAGTTATACCTGGCGAGGACACAAAAAGAACCTTTTCTCTAGATCCTTCCTTGGAGCAAGCTCCATCAAAATACATCTACCACAACCCATACTGTTGTGCTTGTAACTCAACTACAATTGGGTCAGTATTCTTCAATTGAGGTGAGATTGGTTGAAGTCTGAAGTTATCTAGATCTACATCAATCATACAATTAAGTATACTAGGGTCCACATTTTCAATTACCTTAGGAGCTCGCGGCTCTCTGTATAATTTGACCTGGTTACTACCAATAGGGATAGTAGAATAAGATAAGTCCAGTTGAACATTTCCCCCTACTGCTGCTGCCCACTGCCTGGACAGTAACATACCATAGTGAGGTTTAGTATCAGTAACAATAACATCCATTTTCTAAGTGGCTTCAGGAAATGCTGCCATTTTTACTTCTACATCTCTCATTGTACCTATCATAGGCACTTCTCTGTTATCCATGGCATAACATTTCCCATACACAGTGGTTATTGATAACCCCAATTCTTTCATAACACCATAAGGCATTACATTAGCAGCAGCTCCTGAGTCTATCATGCAGTTTTTAGTCAACTAGTTATTGACTAACAAAGTAACATAGAAGGGATCTATCTGAGAAGGCTCCTAAGTGATAGTGGTTCCAACATAGACTTCTGGGGTTTGGAACTCTTGATCCTTTCCAACTTTAGCCAAACCAGTGGGTAATACTATGTCACTATCAGATATACTAGAGAATAAAGACAAAGTTGCATCCTTATGTTCTCTAATCTTTAGCAATTCTATTAATGGAACAGTGACTTTCATTTGAGTTAAAGCTTGAGCCATATCAAATGTAGAATTATTACATTTTTCAGTATTAACCTTAACCTTTTCTGTTTTGAATTGGCTTACCTTCTTCACTGTCTCTGCTCTTGGTATATCATCAACATTTTGGTCATCTATGCCTTTAGGTAAATCTTTAACTGGTTCGTCTTTTTCTTGACTAACCTTGGGAATAGTAGAAGCACTGCTTGATGCCCCCTTTTTAGTGACTTCTTTTACAAATATAGACCCTGGCTCACCCTGATCAGTATCTCTCTTGGTGCTTCTCAGATTATAGTTGTGTTTTGCTTTGGCAATTCCAGCCTTAGTGAGATTTTTAACTTCTTCCTCACTAGGCCTCCTAAGATGAACTTCTTCATCTTCAATTGTTACCACATTCAATGTAGGATGCCAACCTAAGGCTAACTGTCCTTGCACTAACCTTTCATTATCCAGCACATCACTGTGTTCACTTTGCATAGATTCCTCATCACTTTCTACAATAATTTCAAACATATTAATGTCAGGCTTTGTTTCTGGTCTCATAGATTCTTCCAAAGCTTGAGCCACTGCACACTGATGAGGAGAATGTGGTCCATCACAAGAAATACACCAAGGAGTATTTTCTATATTGTTAACAGTTTTCCCCTTCAAAGGATCCGGTGTGTCTTGACTTTGGGCAATTTTGGGCTTCTCAATTTGGGGTTTACCATCTTTCCAATTTGTATTGTATGGCATATCATGTAACCTAGGAGGTCTATCTTGCCAATTATAATGGGGCTTATCATTTTTGCTAACCTTGGCAGTCAAATCTTTCATAGCAGTAACTAGTTTCTCCATTTTATCATCCTCTTTAGCAACTTTGTTAGGTTGTTGTTTGGTTTCATGTCATAATCTACCATCTGTCCTTCTTCCTAATTTTCCAGATGCTTTTCTATTGCTTTCTACATTTATAGCAATTCTAAAAGCATCCCTCAAGTTATGAGGATTTTTATCTCTCAAAATATAGGCCATTTTGGAGTCAAATGCATTGTAGTATGTATTAAGACATATGTTATCATCTAGCCTCATCACTTGATACAACCTGTGCATAGCTTTCTGGAATCTGGCATTGAAATCAGTGACTATTTCATTCTCAGATTTTCTAATATTATTGAACTCATTCAGCATGAAACTCACATTAGTCTTGTCACCATATTGTTCTTGAAAACAATTTTTAAAATCATCCCATGAACCTATGCTATTTACTGGAAGACCTCTGTACCAATCTCTTGCATCATCAACCAGAGATTGAACAAACAGCTTCATAATAACATCTTCATCTACTATCTCATAATCATTTATTAAGTCCCCAAAAGACTTCAGATGTTCCTCAGCACTAATTACATTGTTCTCGGCAAACTTATGGAGTTTGTCTCTTAGCTCACTGGGAACATGATTTGGATATCCTCGGATCCCATCAAAAAACAATTGCCTATATTGTTCTAAATTGATTGGCCTTCTTTGAAAAGGGGCAATAGAACTATTACATCCCATGGTCATTTTAGCTTTTGGGATTGGAGATTGAGGTGCTTGGGTGTACTGTTTATTCGAGGGTATTTGACTTACTGAGGCAATATTAGCATGTACTGCAGGTTGAGTATTGACCTGAGGAAAAGAAATGTGTTGGGGATTAGGCTTGCTAAGATCTTCCGATGGGAATGTAATAGGGGGAGCCTTTAAGTAATTAATCTTTCTTTTAACTTCCTGATTCGCTGCTTCTAACTCAGCCTTTTCCAGTTCCATTTGGAGGTCTTCTTTTTCCTTCCTCATCCTTTCCATCTCTCTCTCATGCGCTAGAATCCTATGAGAAATCCCTTCTGCAATTTTAGATTCTACTTCATCATCTACCCATTTTTGTTTTCCTTTGTCTAAATTGGCTTTAGGAAGCTGGGAGTCATTAGATACTTCCCTGATTGGTTGGGCTACTGACTTAGAAGCTGGTCTAGTCTTAGGGGTTAGGATCTCCCTAATCACTGGGCCTTCCTCATCACTTTTTTCTTTTTCCTTAGCAAGCACTTCAAGATTAGCTATCTGTCTAAGGAGCCTATCTCTTTCCATTAATTTGGCTTTAACTTCCTTCTCCTTATTTGCCTCCTTTTGGGCTCTTAAGGAGATTAAGTGATGGACTCTTTTATTCAAATCCTCAACCTCTTGAGACATCTTATCTTCATCAGGGAAGTTTTCTTCAGAGTCAGATGCATTAATCTGATCTATGTCAATTAGACTAATGTTCCCATCTATTGTCCTAGGAACTGAGTGCCTAATTGCATTTGAGCTGGTTCTATCTTTTGCAGAAACACTAGCATGAGATAGATCTCGATTTAAAATAGGGGCATCATCAATATTTCCAAACAATCCTGAATGGAAACCTAAAATATCATGCTCTGAATCTCTAGAAGATGAATTTGACTTTGTATAAATAGGTCGATCAGGCATCTTACCAATATTATTGTTTTTCTGCACCCACGCAGCATTTGATGGCTCATGCATCACAGATCTCTTCTGGCCTCTTTGTGACTGTTCTGGTAGACCTTCTTGCAAGGTTTCACGAGGATGTTTCTTCATGAATGATCTTGTGTTCTTGTTTCCTTGCATCTCACTTGTCTTCTTTTTAGAAAAATTTGTATCTCACAAGGACTGGTTCAATAGTAACAGAGTCGCCACCCACAAACTATGGGAAAAATGAAAACAAGCAATCTTACACCGAAACACAATAAATTTCTTTACAAATCTCGGCACAGATTAGTATTTATATCTTCATTATAACTCTCCCCAGCAGAGTCGCCACTTTTGTTGTCTTCAAAACCTGATTCCCTTTAATATCCTCAAATTTATATGGTATAAAGCTTAGTGCACAAGGGATATCAAAGATAAGGAAATTCTCAAGACAACATATGACAACGTTTGGATATACCTTCTACACTTCGAGCTTCCTCGGAGCCCAGGTGGGTAGACCTTTGTGAATTAAATTCACACTTTCGAACATAAACCAGTCCAGAAAACCAGTGGATTTATTCACCTTGAAATCAACTGAAAACAAAGGATAGAAATTGTATTTAATCTCAGCATTTCGATCAACAAAGCATGCAATAAACAACTTCAGTTAATACCAGTGCCTTATCCAAGGTCACAGAGTCATCTAAACTTAGATAAAACTCCTTAAACAACACATCTTTATATTACCCATCCATTTGGTTTCTATAAATCCTTATATATGCCTGACACATACGAGAATTCAAGCATTCCAAACTAAGCTATGGTCCTCAGAATTCGAAGTTCCTCCCAAATAAATTACTGGTATGAGTGATCTTGAGTATTTAATTTCCCTCCTAAAGAGAAAAGCTAACAAGCACTTATACTAAAATTGCCTTGCAATTCCATTCAAACAGAACCACCCTTGATTATTCAGAATGAAAATAGTAAATAAAGTTATGAACAAACTTGAAGACAACACAAAGCTTTACTCAAAACCGATGGCCTGTATATTGATATTCAGTTCAAGAAAAATTACAATAAATTCTGATTCTCCATTAAACTTAGGAAAGCTCAGATAAATTTCTGTAGCGTTTTCTTACAAAATTTTGTGATCCCCCTTCCTCTAGTCCTGGTATCCATTTATAATAACATGGATGCACAAAGCTTTGGACCTTTCGAGGAGAGTTTGTTACAATTATTTCTTTTCAAAAATTAAGAGGTTACAAATTTTCTGCAAAAATAGTTACGAGCTCTTTTCAGCCTCTACAATTAGTTCAATAGGCTGTTTGGTTGCAACCGCTTCTGTCTTTTCAGTGGTGCTCTCCAACTATTCTAGATCATGGGTGGCATGCTTCATTTCCCACTCACCATATATCTCTTCTGTCGGCCATGAAAAATTAATCACCTCATCTTTAATCTTAGTCAACCTTTTCCAAGGATTTCTCAGTTTGTTGACTTTTGAATTAAGAAAACCATAATGTGATTTAATTTTCTCTATTTCCTATATTGTCACAACAAATAAAGAAGTATCATTAAGATCAATGATTCCTTTAACCCTTGCTGACAATTTAACTTCTATCTCCTTAAGCCATATTCGCTTGTCTTTTAACTGATCCGGATTAGCAAAAATTCCTGGGAGCAACTCAAAAACTTGATCAGTGTATTCTTTCTTACATAAATTAACCTTTCTATCCACATTATCCACTTCTATTTCCAATTGCATTAAGACCTTAGCGACATCAGAAGTGGATCTAATAATAGGATTAGCTCTTGCTTCATCACAGGATACACACATGAACTCTAGATCTTGCTCCCTAGGTCTCCATCTGTCAAAAATGGGTGTCAAAATTGCCTTATCTCTTCTCAACTCATTCCATATCTCCATAATTTTTCCCAAATTGTTGTAAAGCAATGAGGCATTTATTGTCTCTGTAAAACTGGAGATTGTGGCCTTTACTTTCTCGTCATATTTCCCTGCATATAAGGCCTGAGCCTGCTTCAGGTTTTCTAGTTCTTGGAGTGTGATCTCAATCATTTGAGAAGTGGAGGGTGCTGGAGATGGTGGAAATTCAATAATAGGGCTAGTAGGTAGAGGTCTTGCAGGAGAAGAGGAAATCATCAATGTTGAAGACTCACCTTGTTGGTGTTGTCCCATTAGTTGGCTCTGCAACTTGGCAATGATTCTATCTTTGCCTCTTACCTCCTCCTTGGCACTGTTATAGGCCTTTAAAACTGTTTCCAACTTAATTTGGAGGGCCTCTTTCTCTTTGGCTTCCTTCTCCGCCACTGCAACACTGAATTTTGCAGTTTCTAACACAGTACTTGCAGCCTCTACTACCCCTGTACTCTGCACTCTTTTTATCATCATTCCACCAAGGTAACTTGACCCTGGGGTGTCTTTGCCTTTCTTGCTCTCATTTCTCTTGAGACACCACATCACTAGTGCAGCATTATCCTTATTTAAGGTAACCCCTTCCATGGGTTTGGTCTCTTTCCTTACTACATCTAGCACCAAGGCATCAACAATATCCCACTCTGCCAAGATAAGCACTCCAGCTTGTGCTACTAGATCTCTTCCCTGCTCAGGAGTGATGGTTTTGAATTCTTCCATCATCTCCTATTTTATTTCTTCCTCCACTAAGGCTGGATCTTTATTAGTCTACTCAACCTTTCTTGTCTCACATCTAGCATTATATCTATCTATATGCTGTTTCCAAATGAATTGCATAAATGCTTCCAATGTGACAAAGTTGTCATTAGCTAAAAAGGCACTACTTGCCTTTTTTATCTCTGGATCCCACTCTTGGCCTTTGTGTTCAGTGGAGGTAATATCCATTTTAGCATCAATGGGCTCTTCTGGCATCCCCTCCACTTCATCATAGGTGTATGCAATTTCCCCTAAGCTTCCCAACTGCAAGAGGTGATCAGCTGCTGCTTGTTCATCTCCTATATGGATAGGGGATTGGGATGGGGAATAGAAGGGTGTATCTGATTGCACTTCCTTCCCCACCCTTTGTCTCTTTGGGCTGTCTTTGATGTCAATGACATCTTGTATCTTCCTCTTTCCTTTGGATGTAGAGGGCTCCCCTGTTGTAGGCACCAACACACTGTAGCCTGATTTCTTATGCAATGTGTAATCACCAGGAGGAATTGCCTTGCTGGAAGTTGACCTACTTAGGATCACTCTAGCCTTTTCAGGGTTGCTTTTAATCACAGCTTCCCTCTTCTCCTTTAGTGTTTGCATTACATCTTCAAATCAAACAATCAAAAACTTTATTTTTTCTTCCAATGGGAAGAAGCTAGACAATGGGTCATAGCTAGCATCAAATTGATGCACAAAATCCAAGGCTTTCTTGTAAGCCACTCACTTTTCTTTCCTTAATTCCTGCTCATCTAAATCAAATTCATTTCTGATGAGGTCTTTGGGAAATTGGAATTGATGAGGCCTACCTCTGCATGATACCTTCTTCCTAAACACACCGTTGAAGAAGTCCTCTGGATCAGCACACCTGGACACCGTAGTAGATAAATGGTAAGGTTTGAGGAAATCCTCAAAACAATTCCAGCCTCCCTTTGTTATTAGGAATTGGTAGGCTATGGTAGCTGCAGGGAAAATAGTCCCTTTACCTCTGCCCGTTAACTCTGCCTCTTGTAGGCCACCCATTTGTCTAAGGATCTTCGCTATTCCCACTTTGAGAGGGACCTGGTAGGGTAACAAAAATGGAGTACCCCTGAAACCAAAAACTCTGAAAACTGTAGAGACTAGATATAAATACATGTCGCCCCAGTTATGAACAATTTTGATGCTCTCTGTGAATACTTTTGGCCTTAGGAATTCCAGAAGAACCTTGGGGACCCTTGGGTTATCAGAACAAAGGAGAGTCCTTATTTTAGATGCAAAATATTTATCAAACTTTAGGAAACTATCATCCTCTTTGTCCCATGACAACACAGTACTCCATAATTGTACTGGCATTTTCTCTCCTTCCTTCTCTTTAACCAGGTCTAGTCCACTTTCGAAATAATCACCACCTTTGAAGAGAAAAAGGTGCATTAAGAATGAATACCATCTGAAAGGTCTATCCACCTTTCCATTCTTTATTCCTATCAACCCTCCATGGAAAGCATCGGCAATGAAAGAAGCATAATCAAATGTGATAGCAAGAGAAGGATTCAAAATCTGAACAATTATTAGCAAGTAATGATTGGGCATATCTGCTTCAGCAGCCTCTCCTAAAACTTGACAAAGTGCCCAATACATCCCTTTACCCATCAGGGTAAACATACTTAATGAGAAAGGCTCTTGCATGTTGGGTCTTACAACTGCTAACCCTCCTATTTTCAGAAAAAGTTCCTTGAGAGGTCCATTCGTAAGATGACTCCTCTGTGCACTATATACTTGGGCTAATGCTATGAAATTTATGGGTTCCAAGAAATTTGTGAACTCATTAAGTCCAAATGCTGTCCTAAATTCCTCAGCATTAATTTCCACAAGGGTTTTCCCATTTACATCCCGGATGCATCTTGTTACTGGATCATAATTTAATGCCATTTGGGTTAGCAGGTCTGTATCCATGATACCCCTGGGACTACTAACTTCCCAACATCTAATTCCCAGATACTGTTTTGAGGAGCAGGAGAATTTCTCATTCCAAATCTGACTTTAAACAACCCCAACCCAGACAGCCCAACCTATGGGTCTCTCAGCCAATTTCCTTTGTCATACAATCCTTCTCCTATTTTCAGATGGGAAGCCCTGGGCACTAACTCCTTGGCCTTTGATGCCTGATTGGTTGATAACGTCAACTGTTCTAAAAAATCATCACATACGCTTCTTTCTAAATAGTTAACCTTGCCCAAAAATTCCCTTTTAGTAGCCATTTTGAAAATGCAACAAAACGAATATCACTCTTAAACAGTCTTGCAACAAAAGAATTATCTTACTTAGAAACACCACACAAGAATTGCTACAAAAATATGAGAGAACCTGATCTTTGCTTGAAGGAATTTCTTTTTCTACAACTGAACCATCTTGCTCTGAATATGAAGGAAATAACTCTGCGTCTGCTCTTCTGCAAAATCTTTTAAAAGATATCTTCACTTGGTAGTTAGGAAATCAAATATTTATACTCAGGGCTTTAACTGTAACATTGATTCCGCATGCTCATCTCTGAAGTTGGATCATCTCTGAAGTTGATCGGCATTTAATCCTCCGAGAAGGCTCTCAAGAATGGTGGGCTCGCTGACTTGTCACGAACACCTGGCACCTAGTCACCTATGGAGCTGACTTGTCACTCTGTCATTCACCAGAAAGAAACCATGGGGGTCCCTCTTTCATCTCAACAGCCCTATAGTCCAGGTCATCATCATGACATGTGGACGGTTCTTGTTCATTCTCGCTATTTCGCGGGCATAAGGAGTGAGCACTTATCCCTTGCGAAGTAGCGCCAGCCGTTGGATCATCTTTGAAGTTGATCAGCATTTAATCCTCCGAGAAGGCTCTCAGGAATGGTGGGCCCGCTGACTTTAGAAGAAAAATACACAAGGCAAAAATTTTCAATTAACCAACATAACCGGCCTAGGCAAACAACAAGGGGGAACACATCTTACGACCCCACGAACCATCACTTAAATGAATAAAGCAATGACAGATTAGAAACCAGAGGGTTTAAAACAAAAAGATAGTATCTTAAAATCAAAAACTCTTAAACCCTTAAAGGCTAGAAGGAAGCTAAAGCACTTGGAACTACACCCTATTCGAAAATTCCAACAAACTATAGCCAATTATGGGAAAAGGAAAACCCAATTTTAATCAGTGATAACATAGGATAGGGAAGTATTGGATTGCGGAGAGGTTGGACCACTTTTTGGTTTCTTGTTTTTGGGTTGGTGGGGGGTTGTCCATGTGTTCGGAGATTCTTGACTGGAGAGGATCGGACCACCAACCCATAAAGGTGTGTTCTTCTACTTGGGTCACTCACACTCCTTCATTCAAATTCCAACTTATGTGGTTGTAGGATCCTTCTTTGTAGGATCATGTTGCAGGGTGGTGGAGGAAAGGGAGGCCAGCCTTTGGCACTACTATGTACACTTTTGCCAAGTAGCTGTAATTTGTTAAGGTTCAGCTTAAACAATGGAACCACCAGTGTTTCAGGAATATTTTTCATGCTAAGAAAGATGCTCAAATAGTGTTGAATGACATTACCAGGGAAATAAGAGAGCATGGTTTGTCTGAAGTCTTTATTAGGGAGGAAGATAGGGTTGTCAAGGATTTAGAGGAATGGGAGCTTAGGGAGGAAATCTATTGGAAATAGAGAGCTTGTATTGATTGGATTTAAGCCGAGAACAAGAATACTGCATTCTTCTTCAATTCAGTGAAAGCAAGAAGACATGGCAATTCTATTCCTGTGCTGGTCAATGATAGAGGTCAGTAGTGTTTATCTTTGCATGAGATCTCTAGGGAGGCTTTACAGTATTTTTGGTCCCTCTTTAGCGAGGATACTCAGGGGGAATCGGAAGAGGAGAATCAGGTTCTTGCTTGTATTCCTTCTCTAGTTACTGGGGAGATGAATGAGCAACTTATGGGTCCTATTTTGCTGGAAGAACTTGAGAGGATTGTTTTTCTCATAAGGAAAGGAAAAGCCCCTGGTCCAGATGGGTTCCTAGTTGAGTTCTTTCAAGATTTCTGGGATATTATCAAATTGGACTTATTGGAGGTGGTCCAGGAGTCTTAAAGGAATAAGCAGATGCTTCGTGCTTTGAATGTGACTTTCATTGCAATAATCCCCAAGTGTGATGGGGTTGATCGGTTAGGCCAGTTCCATCCTATCTCTCTCTATAATATGTTCTATAAGATCATTTCTAAGTTGATAGTGGAGAGTTTAAAGAACTGGTTTGGGGATATTATTTCAGAGGACCAAAGTGGGTTTGTGGAAGGTCGCCAAATGCTGGACGGTGTTGTCATTTCTACTAAGGCCATTCATTCTATGTCGGCTTCCAAGGAAACAACTATGTTTATTAAGCTAGATATGGCTAAGGCTTATGATAGAGTCCACTGGTCCTTTCTCCAGAAGATCCTTAGGGTCTTTGGATTTGCTATTGAATGGATTCAATGGGTAATAAGTTGTGTTACATCTACCTCCTTCTCTGCACTAATCAATGGAGATCATACAGAGCTCTTTGGTGCTTCTAGGGGTCTTCGCCAGGGGGGCCCCCTCTCCCTGTACTTATTCAATCTTCTGGCTGAGGATCTGGGGAGGTTGATTAAGCATAATGTGGGTCTAGGTATTATTAAAGGTTGGAATTGGGGAAATGACCTGCATCCTCAATCCCATTTGCAGTTTGTTGATGACATGACCTTGATGGAACTAGCTCGGATTAGAGAAGCCTCAAATCTATGCAAAGTTTTGGATGTTTATCGTGTCTTTTTGGGCTAGTTGATCAATCAGGATAAATATTCCATTCTCTTCTTCAACACACCTAGAAACATTTAGAGGAGTATTTCTCATATCCTGAGATTCCAGGTCGGTTCTCTTCCCTTGACTTACCTAGGTATTCCTATCTCTACTAGTAACCCTCCAAGGGATTCATGGTAGGGTATCTTGGACAAATTTTGCATGAAGCTTGAACATTGGACACATAGATAGTTATCCTTTGTTGGGAGGGTTCAACTGATCCAGTCAGTGGTTCAAGCTCTTCCGATTTATCAGTGTATTCTCTAAGTGGCCCTAAGTGGTTCCTAAAGGGATTGGATTATCTAGCAAGGCAATTGTTATGGACAAGAAACTTGTCCTCCTACAAATAGTGTCTTGTCAATTGGGACATGATGTGTAGCCCGAAGCAGTCGGATGGGCTCAGCTTAAGGAAGTCTATTTTATTTGGGGAGGCTTTGGTGGCTAAATTGTACTGGAGGTGGTGTGTTGAACAGGATTGAGGTTGGGCTAGGATATTGGCCTGCAAATACATGCAAAGGATCCCAAAGGAGGAAATCCCAAGATATCCTCTTGAGGGAAAAGGTTCTTTGATTTGGAGTACTCTCAAGAAAGGGGCTTCTCTTATAAAGGAAGGCCTTTTTTAGATATGTAAGAGGGGGGAAGAGGTGCCTTTCAGGTTCGACTCTTGGGATGGGTATCCCCCCATCCTTGATCAGTTTCCCAACCTTGGGAATCTTTGCTAGAAGTTCCTAGAGGCAGGGTGGTCTAGGGTGAGCGACTTTAAAGTTGTTTATAAGTGTGGGCATTTGGAGATAGAGTGGTGGAAGGATGCTAATGAATGGTCGATTGCTAGTATGGATGAAGAGTGTGCTGAGATATATGGCATTTTGCCAAGTAGACAATGTAGCTCTCTTAAGGATAGGGATAGACTTGCTTGGTCCCTTAATCCTAAGGGCATTTTCACTATTTCTAGTGGTTACTAGGAGCTGTTGTCCCGAAGATTGGAGGGTAGAGAGGTGCTTTCATGGAAACATGTGTGGAATAATTTTTCTTGGCCAAAGTGTAACTATTTCACTTGGACTTTGGCTTTGAATAGATCTCTAACTTGGGACGACATTCGTAAGAGGGGATTTCTTGGGCCTTCCATCCATGTTTTATGTGGTACTGGGGAGGAGGATTCCTCACACCTGTTCTTCAGATGCCTTTTCTCGCTGCTAATTTGGCATTATTAGTGGGGGTGTGGAAGCATCCTTGTGTTCACATGGATTCTTTGGTGGAGTTTCGGAGTAGTTTGGGCAGGCCTCCTATCTTGCTCTCTTTTCTCTAGATTGTCTGTCATATTGGGCCCATTTTCATACTGTGGCAGATCTGGCTGGAGAGGAATATGAGGATCTTTAGGGAGGTCAGAATGTTAGTTTAGCAAGTGTGGAATAGAATCATTGGTATGATTTGGGAGACAATGGAAGCTAAACGTGTGGTGAATTTTCCTCTGGATAGAGGAGAGGCTGATATTGTGAGTAGGTTGGGTCTGCAGGAGATGTCACCCACCTCGGTGTGTGTCAGGAAAGGTAGATGTGCTATGAAGAAGGTTCAAATGATGGGAAGGTGGATTCCCCCTCAGGATGAGTTCATCAATATTAACATCGATGGCTCCTCTAGGGGTAATCTGGGCCATGCTGGGATTGGTGATGTTGGTAGAGATATTAGGGGAGAGGTGGTTTTCTTCTTCTCGATGCATAAAGGGTGGCAGCCTAATAAATTAATGGAGGGATTATCAATTATCTATTCCCTGGAGTGGGCCTTGGAGTTGGGGTGGTGGAAGGTTATCTACGAATCGGATTTGCAAATTATTGTTAACTTGTTGATTGAGAAGAAGGTGAGTGAGGTTCATTGGTACTTGGTAGGGATCGTTCACCAGATTCTTGAAATTAGTTCTATGATGGAGAAGGTGTCTTTCATCCACATTCCTCATGAATGGAATAGAGCAACTGATTGTTTCGCTAAGTGGGCCTCAGAACATGATGATGATTGGAAAGTTGAAGGTTGGGAGCAACTCTCCCCAGATTACTGTCAAGACCTACATAAGATATTTGCTAAGGATATGGATAGTTATGAAGCTGGCAGATCTTGGGTTGGGCTTGTGGTTTCTCCTGGGGCCTTGAGACTCTGTTTCTCTCTTGGGTTGGGCTTGTGGTTCCCTCATGGGGTTTTGAGACTCTGGTTCTCTTTTGTAATTCTTGATTCTATTCTTCAATAAAGTTTTTACGCCTTTATTCTCAAAATAAATAAATACTTGGTAAATGATTTTATAGTCATTGGATGTTTATTATTGATTATTTATTGGCTCTTGGAATTATTAATGGTATTATTATTGTTATTGCTTTGTAATAAATAAGGCTTTGATATTTAATTAATTAAATAGTCTTTCATTATTTATTGTGGCTTTAATCTATTTATGGCCCTTGGTTTATTATATTTAATTATTTGTTGGTCTTTATAGTTAATTGTGCCCATGAGTATTATTTTATTGATTGATTTATTATTTACGTTCTTGGGCTGATTAAATATTATTCTACCTACCCTTTTGCATAAGTGGTCAAGTTGTTGGGTAATAACTATTATTTTATTCATATTTACCTCGGTTTTTGATATGGGTTGGTAAGAAATATTATTTTTGCTATTATTTTGATTGGTCGATGTATTTTATGGTTTTGGCCTGGTTTTCTATTTATTTGCTTTCCTGAGATTTCACAAGGGTTGGTTCAGGAAGTATTTTTCTGTGATTTTGGATTTGGATTGCTAGGAGGAATTTGGATTGTGGCTTGTTGGATCTTCTTCAACAAATTCATCCTTTCATTTTCAGCTTTCACCATGGAAGAGGATTTCTTTCTCTTGCATTTTCATATTTGAAAAGATTGTTTTCTCTACATATTCTCGATAGTTTTTGGGGAAAATATTTATATAGTTTAAAGGTTTAATTTATGTCATATGCATTATATACTATAGTTGAAACTATATAGATTGGGGTAAATATTTATTATGATGTGCACAGCCGTGAATGGTCGACACTGCATATACTGTCTGTGTATTACTGTCTTGTATCCTTGGATTCTTATGAGTTATTATTTGTATAAGATTTGAGATTTGGTCTTTTTAGACCCTTTTATTGTATGCTGAAGGGATTCGGGAATTCATTTTAATCTCTATAATTTTTCTGTGTTCTGGCCCAATGTCATGTCGACCATTTTTTAGAAATCTTTTACTATGGTTTATGGTTTGTTGTTTTGTTTATATCATTTGTTTCCTATGATCTGGGCATCTCTTTTGACCCTTTATTTGTCAATTTTTTTTATTCCTGACTGATTTTATTTTATTTTTGTAAGTTTCATGTTTCCGTATGAGTTTTTAGAGTATTTGCGCTAAAACTACATATGTGCTAATTCATTTGTTAAATACGTTGTTTTAAGTGTTGAATGCGCTAATCTGTGTCCCAAAAGCATTGCAGAATGATCCACATGTGCTAATACTTAACATATGTGCTATAACCTTGAGTAAAAGTGTTGAATTCCTCAGTCTATGTGTTGCATGATTTGTTAAAAGCATTGTACAGTTAGGTATATGCCCTCCACAATTAGGTGTATGCACTAAACTGGGTACTTTTTTATTTTTGGGTCTGTTTTCTGTATTTTCAAAAAATTTGTTGATTTTTTTGGTTTCCTTGGATCGTTATGATGTCTGTCTAAAGGTTGTGTCTTTGTCTTCAGTGACTCTTGGATGTCCAGGGTAGTGTTTTGATGTATTATTTGATCATTTTTATTGCAAGATGAGTAATCCCTTTTTAAGTGTTGGCATTTTGGTTCAAGTTGATTTATGAGATCTATGTGGATTATGTCATTGGATCATTGTGCATTTATGTGATTTTATGTTGGTTAGTTGGATTATGTTTTGTGAGCCTTCTTGTTTTGATTTCATGTGTTGTTGAGGCCTAGGTGCATGATTAGGCAGAGTGGGCTTCCACGAGTCTGTCGAGGTCACAAGGAATAGAATGCTAGGATTTTTGAGTAATAGAGTCGGGCTCTAGACCATTTGGATAGCTCATTAGAGGTTTTCCTTTAACTTAATAAGTGATAACATAATAATTAATCTTAGGTGGGTTGGGTAGGAGTAACTCATTTAAGTAAGATAACAAATGAGTTTAGTAGTACCCATCTCATGGATCAGAGACAAGAGTGAGGTGGTAGATCTAGCAACTGGATAAACTGAACTCCCTTGATTTCTTTAAAGGTTGAGATAATTCCGCATGTGTATCCTATGTGGTAGCATGTGATGAAAATCTTTCCCTACATGTTGGTCCTAGTTCCTTATGTCTTGTTGTTGAGTTACCTTTGGGGGGTTTCTTGGTTGTTCGGTATGTTTTTCCTTAGTATGTGTCAGTGTTGTTTTCTCTTTGGTTGATAGGTGTCAGCTTAGATCTAGAGTGTGAGTGGGATCTTGTCTCATCTCCTAGCATAGGGGGTGGTTCCTTTAAAACCACATGGTCGGGTGGTTGGTGGCTTTCTTCCATTGGAATGCTTTTCTTGTATGCCTTGTGTGGTTGTGGATCTCTTATTTCTTCAGCTCGTGGATGGATATTCATAGAAAATTATTATAAATGATTCATTTGACATGTATATATAATTATATTGAGAACTATTCTCATTGATGTAAAAGAAATTGTACACATGTGACTATTAGATGATGTTAGGTGAACTTAGATGTATCATGTGTATCTTGATAATGATTCATCAATGGAAATGTTTATATTGGTAGATGGGTGTACACTTAGTGTTATGTTCATGATGTTGTAGTTAGATCATATAGCTATGATTTAATCATGTGGTAATTGGTAATGAGATGGTTTATTGATTTTAGAAAGAAATGAACGCTTGAGACTAGGAATATTTCATATTGGTGCTTAAAAATGAACCTAATGGGGTTAATTGGTAGTTGCATTATTGAAGACTACATTTGGATCATGGAAATAAATATGTTATCATGTTTAGGAATTGTTAAATGTTTATTTTAAGTAATGGCGTTGAGATACACTAGGGAAGATAGATGTTATTGATGTAGTTGTGTTTAATTCTTCTTGCGTACCTTAATGGTGTTCATGTTCATATTGATTTAATACTACTAAGATAATAAATGTTATTTCATATGAGAAGTTATTGTATTGAATGCATGTACATATGTTTAAAAAAAAAAGTTATGTCTATTTTGCATGTTAGTGTATTTATCTAGGGTATTTTGACGGGCATTACAAGATGGTTGTAGGCAAAAAAATTATAAAATACTCACCAAATCAGCTAATGATAGGTGTTGGATTGGAGAGGAGTTTTGTTATTTTATTTTTATTTTTAAAACTAGTTCTTAGATTTTTTTTGATTTTTTGATTTTCTATTTTTTATTTTTAAAATGTTGCACATTTGATGAGAAATCCCTAAAAGAAATTTGGCTGCAGGCAATTGATTTTGCTTTATTCTATGTTTCTCATCTTTCTTAGATAGATATTTTTAAGAATCCTTATTCTGCTGCAGGTTACATGGTCTTTCTGAGTTATGCTCATTATTTGAGATAATATTTTATTTTGTTACCTTTTAAATCTTAGTTTGCAGATTCTTTTGTAATCTGGCATAAAACTATTGATGGCAGTGAATTACAGGGATAGAAATGCAAAGGATTTAAGAATAGAGCATAGTTTCTAACACTTTCTTTTATGTGTACAGTTTAACTTACAGTGTTGAAGAAAAGTTTAAACGACAATGTTGAATGACAGTTGAATGTGTTGATCTGTAATATTAATGGGCATGATAGTGCAATGATTGTGTTCTATATATTTAATACATTCATATTTATACATACAAGCTCTATAATTTTCCTTTTCTATTAACCTTAATAAATACATGCACATATAGATACATTAATGCACATCATAAAGAGTTGTCTTCCCAAACAGTGAAATGTGACCAATCTTATATACAAGAATATAACACAACTCATATGAAGACCTTTGAATAGATAAGACTTGGCAACTACAGATAAAACTACATATGAGCATGAGCAAGTTTACATACAGACAGCTATGTTTCTGGACAGGTATGCATATAGGTTAAGAAAAATAAGAAAAATAAATATAGTTCTAATGAACATCCATAATCATTATACATACTGATACATATTTCTCTTATGATTTCGAGAGAAATAAGAATAAATTTGAAATAAGAATCCAAGATACCCTATTCCACAGATCTAAAGTTTAAGGTAATTTTAATGAAACTAATGGATCAACTATTCAACCTATTGCTTTAATTTATGCACCATAAGTAAGGAAACCATACACTTATCCTCATCGAAAACTAGCTATGTATATAATTGTATAAATTAATTTATCACTTTGTCTACATAAACAGATTTAAAGGTTAAATAGTCCAAAATCTTAGATTAACTATATCAAGACCATTGGCTAAATGTTTCCTTTCATTACTTAGCTAACTGAGGAAATGATTTAAACTTTCCTTGAGTAAATTCAATCTTCATTTAGTTTCTTCATAAAAAAGTAAGAACTTGGCCAGCCCATAATGAACCCGCACAACTATAACTAGATTTGTAGATTTTTTTTCTCTATCTGCCAATAGGAAAATAGATACTCTTCACCCAACCAAATATGACATCACTCAACTCCATGGTTTTCTTCAACATCTTGATAGGATCTATCAAGCATCATGCAAAAATAAAATTTAAAAGCAATAGACACATAGCCAATTTCATTAATTCTAAAAAAAAAAAAAAAAGAAACTCCTCAAATGAACATTTCTCACTCATCAATCCTAAAGAAAATAAAGTAAAGAAGCCTTATCTTTCTATGCAACTTGAAAGATGTCTACTCTTTCCCCATGCCATTCCGTCTTTTCCCACATTCTCCTTCCTTCCAAAATATTATAAGAATGTTATTTTTTTTTATAAGAAGAAGGAATCCAAAGGAATGAGAAATTTTTTTTCTCAAAAAGTCCCTTCCCCTCTCTCAAGGGGACAATAAATAAGAATGTTTATCTTTATTTCTTGGACTCTATAGGTGTCATTTGTCAACTCTTTCATAAATATTGGGATACCCTAACCTTTTTGCTCACACATATGTGAGCAAAGCCCAAATGGACACCTCACCTCTTGAAAAGTGCTACACTAGGAATATTTCCCTTTTAATGAAACTCCATGTGTCCCTACTAAGTGGTGGGGCAAGGTAGACTTAACTAGTCTTATCCACAGCTTAATTTTTTGTCACAAACAAAAATATGCCTCTTTATATAGAGGTCTTTGGATAATTTTGGAAACTTTCTAGAAACATCTAAGGCCTTTCTAGATATTAGGCTGACATGCGAAATGCTAATGTTTATCTTTATTCTTTCTAGAATATTCTTATCAATATTTATTTTTTTACATTTGATTGGAGGAATAAATTACACATTCCAACATTGCCCCCCCTCCCAACCCCCTTAATTTCAAGCATCAATGCTACAACAATATCAATTTCCCTTTCTCTTGAATATTTTCCTTACTTGATAACTTCAAATGATCTTAATGATGCCTTTCTCTTGTCTTTGTCCAATTGTTGCAGCAATCCTTCAAAACTTCAATATGCAATTTCCTAAAAACTTTCCATGTATTGATGTCCTGCCAAATAATTTTGTTTGACTTGAAACATTTGTTATGCCTTTTGAAAACCTTGCATAATTGCAATAAACTTTCACATAAAACTTTTATACTTGAACAAACTTTTTATCATAGCTATAATTTTCTACCAACTGGATCCATAGGTCCATCTCCAATTCATTTTCATGCATTCATTCATAGTCTCTTTGTAAAAAATATTCTTATCACAAAGATTCTTCAATCAACAAATATTGCATGGATGTAGATCCCAACATCTATTCTTTGCATGTCCTTTCCTATTACAATGTGAACACTACATAGTCTTCATACCTTGAACTGATTCACTTGAACTAGTAGCACATGTATTCATCTTTCCTTTACCTGTAGCATATCCAAGAACTTCATATTTGGGTATCATTATTGGCTCAATTGGATTCCTCATTCCTTGTTGATGCCTTCCTAGTCATTTTCCTTTATAACCCATTCTCTTCATGATTTTCAAACCAGCATTCATTTCACTATCATTACATTTAATAATATTATCATTTTCTTTTTCATAATATTTATCACAAACTTCTTCAACAAAAACACACTTACCAAATTATGAATTCAAATCCTCTATACTACATGAAACATCACATATACTAATTTTGACTTCAAACATTCGTTCTCATCTTTCAATGTTTGGATTTCCTCAATTATAAATTATTTTGTTCTTCTAATCCCTTAATATTTTCTTCCAAATCTTCATTCTTTTTTTTAACCTCATCAAACAACTTTATCTTTTTTTCTTACTCTTTATTCTTCTCATCAAATTTAATCAAATCCTTTCAAATGCAAAATATGTTCTTCTTTCAACGACTTTAACTTTTCCTCTAGCTCTTCAATTTTCTCTTTACAATCACTAATTTCATTTGAAATTTTATTATTTTGTGCTTCCATCTATACTTTACTTTTCTTCACTTCAATTAATTCTTCTTTTAATAAATCTATATTAATTCTTCTTTTAATAAATGTATCTCAGAAATTAGATTTATATTATTCTTCAACACTCTTTTGCCTAATTTTCCCATTAAAACAAACAATTTCAACTCACCTTACTTGATAATTTATTCTTGTTTCAGAAGCTTCGCATGCCTTGAATATATATATTTTTTTATCGGTAAAGGCAAAGCCGAGATTTATATTAATTTGAATTAATTATAGTATCTTCATAGCTGAGAGGCATAGCATAAAAAACCATTCTCAGCAATTCCAACAAAAAAATGGTTTCCAAAACAGGCAGGAAACCATTATCATTATGATTTTTACTCTTTTTTTAAAAACCCAATGAAATTATGCATTCTTGAGATAATAGAACTAAAAGGTTTATATGGCAGATTCCCAACTACTATACAACAGAGAGTTTAAACATAATAAGAAGCCAAAATAAACTATATATGATTTTGGATTAAGTTTCGAGAAAAAAAATTTCATAGCATCAAAAAGAAAGCCTAGCTTGCACTAGGAGGATCAGGATGGGGCAGATCAATTATTGCTCTTGCTTGACCTCTACTTGCTAGACGACCACAACCACAACCATAGACCCTACCACCTTTCCTTGAACCACCCCTGCAATTTTGGTGGGCTTGGGGCTTTTCGTCTATAGCTTTCAGGGGCAGGATTATATTGAGTCTTGCAAATTGGTAGAGGTCTTCCTCTTTTCCCTGAGCCTCCCGGTTTTCTCCTAGGAACCACCATTTGAGGTAGCTAAAACCAACTCCAGTGAAGACTCTATGTCTATCCAAGTCTTTCCCTTTCAAATCTAGCAAGAAAGGATAATAATTGATGAGATCTCCATGAGAATTGAAGAGAATCCGGTCGCTTGGCCGAGGATCCCTAGAGTCATGGAGGGCCTTATTCATAATTTCTTGAAATTCTTGAAGAATTTCCTCAAGAAAGAGCTCCTTAGTGAGGCTCCATACAAATTGCTTAGGTAGTTTTTGATCCAACAAAGAAGCCACAAATTTAGATGAGATACTAGTGTAGTCTCGCAGGTACTCTTCTCTATTCAGATGGGCGCTACACAGAATCATCTTTACTGCTAGGAGAACTGGAGGGTCTGCATGAATGAGGAGATGCTTCAGTCTCAAATCTATGATCTTTCTGAAAGAGACCTAGCATGTAGAGGCCGAGAGGGAAATGGGAGTGTCTGCACCAAAGAATGAGGAGGGCCTTGGGTAGACACTCATAATGAATCCAAATGGTGCCTCAGTCGACATGGTTGATCAAAGAAAAACCGAAAAGAGAAAAAAAATCAGGATGAATTATGAAAAGATTTTTGCAGGATAGCAATGAAAGCAGCTTGGAGAAAATACTTTGGTAGGATAATCGAGCACATTTCTCAACACCTAATAATGAGGAATGAGTTTGCATTAATAACTCTAGTGAAGGTGGTGGAGAATAATTGTCCTCGGCAAGCCAAATCTCAAAAAGAGAAACCTGCGGACAGCACATACCTTGGGTACAAATGATGGCACAAGCCAGCTGGAGCTTCGAGAAGCGCAGTTAGGAGAGAGCTTAGTTAGGTTAAGTGAAAGGTTGGCAGAAGCTAAACTGGGCCCACCATAAAAACCCAGGGCAAAGTGGAGATTTGAGTTCAAAATTAATATAGCCATTAACCCAAACCTACCAAAGGAGTACGTATAAAAATTAATACAAAAACTAAAATCTGCCTGCCCCATTCAAGATGATAAAAAGCAGTTTTAAAGACTCTAAATGAACGAAACCTGTTAAATGATCTAATCTACTTTACCACTAAGCTGATCACTCTGCTCCCACCAGTGAATGAAAATTCCTTGAGCTGCTATTTTTGATAAGGCATCTGCCATTGCATTAGCTTCCCTATAGATATGTTTAGCTTCATAATGTTCAATTCTGGTCAAATTTTCTAATATTTTCTCTAAAATTGCTGGAAGTCTCCAGTTTGGAGTTTTTTTCTTTCTGATTACATTAATTGCTATCTCTGAGTCTCCTTCCACTAAGACATTTCTTAAGCCATGGTTGATGCAGTCCATCAAACCAAGTTGTAGAGCTGTGAATTCTGCTATATTATTGGTGTCTCATGGGATCGGCTTTGCCATTTTCCCTATGATTGCTCCTGATTGATCTCTGATTACGTAATCTATTCTAAAGGGGCCTGTGTTACCTCTGGAGGCTCCATCAAAGTTTAATTTTACTCAATCAGGCTTTGGGGGGGACCAGGTTGCATCTTTTATAGCATTGATTTTTTTACCAGAGGATGGAGGAATTTTGATCCCTTGCCACTTTTGCCTGATACTTTCATCCCATGAAGAGAAGACTTTGGACTGATCCAAAGAAAAACCTATTTTTCACTAGACTGAGTCCACTATTGTTGATTCAATAGAGTTTAGAATTGATTCTTTCCTCCTAGGTTTGCCTTCAAATAAACTACGATTCCTTTCTTTCTAGATTTCCTAGACTAAGCATGATGGGGACACTTCCATAATTTGACTCGTGGAGCTCCTCTTAAGAGGAAGGGGCCAACTTTGGAATAGAGACTTGATGTCATTTGACAAGGCAATAAACAAACCCAACTTAGCACAGAGCCATCTCCAACATTTAGAAGTGAAGGGCAATTCAAAAGGAGGTGATCCACTGAGTCTGATTGGTCTCTACACAAAATGCATCTTGATGGTCCTTCATAGCCCATTCTTGTAAACTTATTTGTAGTTAGAATTTTTTTTGATAGGCTAGCCATGTAAAGATGCGTGCTTTTGGGATGATCTTGGGACTCCAAAAAAACTTCAAAGGGATGTCCTGCTTGTCCTGATCTTTAAGACTAGCTAAAAATTTGTATCCATCTTTTGAATTATACTTCCTTGTTTTGGATGGGACCCTGATCAAGGAATCTACCCCTCTACTATGGCTAATATTTCTTGCTTCTAGTTGTTCTATGAGTTGATCTAGGTCATCCCTTGGGATTGGCAAGCCCTCCATTGATTTCCATCTCCAACTTTGGGGATTCGATAGGTCATCCATGTCCAAATAGTCTTTAACTTGGGAACCCCAATGTTGTTTAAACCATAATTCTGCAACAGGAATATTAGGTGAGCTTCCCAGAGGTGGATATCCACCCCAAGAGTCCTCCTAGAATAGGCTAGATGAACCATCATGAATATCCCAAGAGATAGATTCTAAAAACAGACTTCTGCAGGAGATGGTGAGATTCCAGGTTCTAGACCCCTTAGGAAAATTGCCTGTTCCGAGGATGTTGAGATGGTCCTGATCTGGTAGATACTTTATTGCCAGCATTCTAACCCATGTTGCATTGGGGTTTTTATGAACTTCCAGACTAATTTAGCCCCTAGGGCTATGTTTTGCAATTTAAGGTCTTTGATGCCTAGGCCACCCATTGACTTGGGCTTGATAATTTTATCCCAAGCTATTAAGGCAATTTTATGCTTCTCCTTAGTATTTTGCCAAAAGAAATTTTTCATCTTCTTAATTATGAAATAATTAGCACTAGATGTTAAGGATAATATGGATAAAAGATAAATACGAAGAGCCGAAATCACTGCTTGGATCATCATTAGCCTTCTCACCCAATATAGCCACTTGCCCTTCCACGAATTTGCATTTTGTTCCACTTTTAAGTTTAAAGAATCCTAGAATTTAGAATTCCTTAGACCTTGGTCTATTGGAATTCCCACATGAATACAAGAAAGAGATCCTTGCAGTTTAGAATTATGAGAATTTTGTTTTGTAATAAGAATGGAGTAAAGAAAAAATAAACTTTAATTTTATCCTTGTTTCTATGTTGGCCTGAAGCCCTTCCTTAAATTTCTAGTATCTATTTAAGATGGGAAGCTTCCTTAACTTTTGTTGCCCCCAAGAGAAGGTTATAATCTAGAAACTACTGGTGTATGACTACAAATTTTTTTGTTACTTTGATTCCCTTGAAAAGATTATTAGTATGACTAGCTTTGATTGCCCTTCCCAAGGCCTCCCCCATTATGATGTAGAGGAAAGGAGATAAAGGATCTCCTTGTTTGATACCCCTTGAAGAGGAGAAAGAACTCGTTGGCTTTCCATTTATAAAAATTGAAAATTTAGGAGTTGATATGCATTAAAAAACCAAGTTTATCCATTGATTATCAAAGCCAAATGCTTGCACGATCTTGCAGAGAAAGTGCCAATCTACATTATCATAAGCTTTTGTTATGTCTAGTTTTATTATCATACCTGGGCTGTTTGTACTTTGAAGACTGTGGATTGTTTCTTGTGCTATAATCACCCCATCAAGGATTGAGCGACCAGGGACAAATCCAGTTTGTTTTTCTGAGATGATGTTGTCCATGAGAGGCTTCAGTCTGTTGGTCATAACTTTTGAGAGAATTTTATAAACTGCATTGCATAAGGAGATGGGCCTATAATCTCCAAGATTTTCTGCCATCTCCTTCTTTGGAATGAGCACTATGAAAGTGTTGTTTACTTCTTTGAGAATATTCCTTAATCTTCTTGAGCACTCTAGAGCTTCTGAAAGGTCCTATCCTAAGATATGCCAACATTTCTTGAAGAAGTCCGTAGGAAAGCCATCCGGGCTAGGAGCCTTACCAAAGGGGAGTTGGTTAAGAGCTTGGAATAATTCTTCCAATTTAATTCTCTCATTTAGCATTTGATTTTGCTCATCTAATATGATCCTGGGAATCCTTGCCAAAATCTTATTTTGATCCAGCAATTGAGATCCTTTATTGTTGTTTAAAAGATTAGAATAATAGGAGATGATCTCTTTCTTTATTTCCTCCGGATCCTTTGAGATTTGATTATGCTTAATTTGTAATTTTGATATCCAATTCTTGCTTCTTCTGAGTTTTGTTACATTATGGAAGAACTTGGTGTTTTTATCCCCCATTCTAAGCTAGTTCTCTCTAGACTTTTGCTTCCAGAAGATTTCTTCTTTAGAAACAATGTCTTCATACTCCAAGAGGAGAGTCCTATGCTATTGAAAGGAATCTTGATCCATTCCCACCAAGATGATCCTATCATTAAGAGCTGCTAATCTCTCTTCTAGTGATCTTTTTATTGCGAATATGTTTTTGAAGTGTTGAGAATTCCATTGGAGTAATTTTTGCTTAACTAATTTTAGCTTTGTAATGAAGCAGAAGAGTTTTGATCCCTTGAATGATCCTTCTGCCACATTTCTATCTGTGTAAGAAAATTTTGGTCTTTCATCCACATATTTTCGAATCTGAATGGAGTCCTGAACATTCTTTGAGTGCCTTGCAAGGAGAGAAAAATGGGGTAATGGTCTAAACCTGAGTAGGGAAGGAAGTTAGAAGAGGGAGTAAAGGGAAACAACCTCAAGTCCCCTTGCTAGAAGAATCTGTCTATTTTTTCTGCTATATTACTGAAACATTTTCTTCTGTTTGTCCATGTAAAAGTGTCTCTTGAATCTATTTCCAAAAGGCCATTACGATCAATCCAATCATTCAATTCCTACTGAGAATCACCTAAGTGACTGATTCCTCCACTAAAGTAGACAAGACTCCATATAAAGAAGACCATGTGAGTCGCTTTTTGTTTGGGGACACTGGGCCATAGATATTAATAAGAAAGAAAGAAGTGTTTGTTTGAAGATGAGTGATTTTGGCGAGAAGTCATTTCCTGCTAGATGCAATACCTTCAGCTTTGACTTGAGAAGGCTTCCAGATTATCATTAATCCTCTAGAAGCTCCTTTTGAGGCTACTATCAATTGAAGGGAAGCTTGAAATAGTGAGACTACTTGCTTGTCCTCCAGTTTAGTTTCTTGCAATAGGATTAAGTTTGCACTGACCAAAAGAATCCTTCTTTTTATCACCCTCTATTTGTTAGGGGCATTGAGGCCCCTAAAATTCCCTGATAGGATTTTCATTATTATTCAGGAAGGGGGTTTGCCTTCCCTACTTTCCATAGATCTGATAGTTTAGATTGGTTCTTCATTGCTCCATCCTAGGACCTAGCTTCTATGAATGATTTGCGACCCTTCTTTGGAGGGGAAGAACCAAAGTTTGGCTTCTCCAGACCCTCATGAAACTGGTGAAGCCCTAGCTTCCTTTTTTCCTTAATTTGAGAGTAAAGAACTGCAAGGGGAGTTTCTAAGATTGAAATTGGGTCTTCCTCTCGTATTATAAGATTCTACAAAAGATTGTGAGCATTTTGTTCACTAGTCAAATCTAGACTATTAGACCCTAAAGGCGGAGAGAAAAGAAAAGGGAAGGGGACATCCACTGAGAGGTTAAAATGTTGATTGGAAGGGGTAAGATCTAAAGAAGGAGAAATATCTCCCTCTGATAAGTGTGGTTCAATATCCTCCTCCAAATCAGCTTTAAGATCTTCTTCAATAGCTTCCTCTTCTTGCAATATTTTTTATAGATGAATATTTTTTCTTTTACTAGGTTTTGTTTGTTGGAGGAAACCCCTAAGATTCTTTCTCTTAAAACTGCTCTTTCTTTTGAGAGCCTTAGCTGAAGGTGTGGAGAATATATTAAAAGCCCCTCCGCTCAGGGAAGGAGTTTATTTTTACCAAATAGACTCCTGACAGTCTTTTGGGATTGAGGCTTGGCAATCAGTGAGAAAATGAGAGGGGGTCGACTGAAAGGAGAGGGCAGGGAGCCCTGTGAAACAAGAGTTGGAGTCGATTGGTTCAGGCCTACTGATTTATCTCTTGGACATAGACTTGAACTAGGAGAGTGAAGGAGCTGAAAGTCTGGATCTACAGTTGAGATAGGAGGAGAAATCGAGGCTCTAATTTGGGGCTGCCAAAGATCCATCTTAACTTCTTGGGCTGTGACCAAAGCAGCTGAGTCCGTTGGGTCCAGAATGATTTCCTGATCCAAGGCCATTTTCTGAATGCCTGGGCTGGCAGTGATTGGCACTAAGAGCTGTTGAGGAAGGTTGAGGGATCCCATGGAAGCTGCCAGAGAACTGTTATTGACTATTTGGTTCCTAAGTAGACATTTGCTAGGAACTCCGTTACCCAATCTTCTCACTTTCTGATTCCATCTACCCAATTCTGAAATGATTTCCAGATCACTATAGAAACCTTTCTTGAGATCAATCTCAACATAAATGTTTGCTATATCCCCTTTAAGGCCTTCCAGGAAGTCTGCCTCAATCCCCACCATGGAGCCAAGAGCATCGCCAATCTTCAAGAGTGACTCTGAACACCAAAACTCAGATGAAAGGCCTACTAAAGACAACCAAACTAGAGTTTTCTCAAATCTATGGTGCACCAGATCAAAGCCTGCTTTCCAGTCAAGGAAGTGAAAAGTGGAGCCTTGAAAGAACAGAGGGCTGCCTTTTGTGATTGCTTTCTTCAAAGACACGTCCACACATTCTAAGAAAAAGAAATCATTTTGCATTTGTCTTACTGAAATGAGGTCTGGGAAGGAAGATTTCCACCAGTCAAGAATATATTTGCTTGACCCACCACTACCACACCATTTCGCAAAGGAAGCGTTTTCCTTGAATCAGGCAATCGTGGGATTCAAAGAGTCAGAAGGAAGCACAAACAGTTTACTACCCATAGACTTCTTGTTCCATTTATGGTCCTTACGATCAAAATTAGGAGTGGGCCACAGGGGAAAAGATTTTCTGAGACCCGTGGCATGCGGACCCCTGTAGGGCAACCCAGATGCAGATAGAGGGCAGCCTTGCAAACTTTGATGATATGGCTGCTGCTTGAAGGAGAGAGTTTGCTTGGGAGGAGGAAAAATCCGAATCTTAGTTGCAATAGGGATGGAATTTGAGCCATTCGCTACTTTCTTTGCCCAAGAGTTCAGGTTGTGATGCTTCGCTGGGACACTAAGCCAAGATTTCTGATATTTTGTTTGCTGGGCCAATCTATGAAGTTGGGGGGGTTCCTCGATAGTTAGGATTTTTCTGATAGCTCAGAGAGCTCTTGAGAGCATGGTGGCTAGCCTGATTTTCAGTCCACGACGGATTTCAAATCCTCTGGTTGCTCTAGAAGTTAGATCTCAGGTCCTGGTGAGAACGAAGAAAACCGCGAGCAGTCCAGTACTGGTTCCTCTGGTTTCTCATTGTAGAGAAAATGCCTGACCAAGTATTCCATGCCTTGAATATTTTTACATTTCCTTCACTAATATTAATCTTGATGTTTAATCTTGATTTGACAATGGCTTCGTACAAAATTTCTTTTATTCCTTACAACATTAAACTCTTTGAACAAAATCTTATATCTGCAAACAACAATTTCACACCATTTCACATGACATCCTTAATGGTGTAATCTCTACACCAACCATCTTATTTTCTTGTAGAACTATTAAAGTTATAACAAACACAAGAATTACAATTTACCTTTTTCTGGCTCCCCCTTAATATTTGATGCGATGACTCGGAACAATAAAATCTCGATCATTTTTAATAATCTGCAAACACAATGTGATCTCCATCAATTTATTTTTCTCATCTTTAATCTAGCCGCTTTCATTCTCCAATCGACTCACACTATAAACGTCGACTCTTTTTCTGGTTCAATGATCTTCCTATGGTCAACGATCTGCAGCCATTATTCTTCTGTAACAAACAGTAGTAATTCTCTTTGTTCTAGTTGCGATCTGCGATCACTCCTCACTTAGCGGTTTCAACACAAATTGGGATCTCTTCATGTTTGCCACAAATGGTGATAAGTGATTTCCTTCTCAACCTAGTTCATGTGATACCATGAAGGTGGGTAGAGGCATGAAAAAAAAAACCTTGTGCTATGACATAGGAAAAACCTGATTTTTATTTTTCTTCATTCAAAATGATTTACATGATTGCTTGATGTAAAACCATTACATTATGCCTTTCTATATAGAGGTCTTTGGATAATTTTGAAAACGGGGGATAATTTTGAAAACTTTTTAGAAACATTTAAGTCTTTCTAGATATTAGGCGGACATGCCAAATACTAATATTTCTCTTTATTTTTTCTAGAGTATTCTTATCAATATTTATTTTTTACAATTGCGCATTCTAGCATATATATGCTTCCACATTCCCTGTGCATGTCTACTAGAGCAGTTCCAACTACAAGACTTGAAAAAAATTCCTCTATCGTTTATCTTTATACTTTCATGTATGTCCACACTCTCTTCGCAAAATCCCATGTAGGCACAAACAATAATTGTTTGTAAGTTTCGCAAGCCTTTTCCCATGTTGGCACAAACAATAATTGTTTATAAGTTTCTCAAGCCTTTTCAACAAATCTGCCTTGTGTGTTTCCTGCAAGCATTATAGTCCATGAGATCACATTTTCTAATAGGGAGTCTTCTATGGGATCACTTCTGACAATTAATTCACATACATCAGTCCCATCTATCTTCAAAATATTCTCAATTGTCTCCTTGGATTCACTTCGCATGCCCATTAGGAGTGAGTATCTTAAAAAATGGAGATATGCAAACCGATAGCTACACTTGTTTGGATGAAAATTATAGGAAAAGACAGAGGAGGGGGGATATAGCCCTTACATCTGCCAAGCTTAATTACTTGTGAGTTTCTAAAGCCTCTTTTCTTGTTTTCTTTCTCCAAATCTATTTTTTTCATGTTGGGTACGTTTTGAGCATGATTTTCCTTTGCTTACAACCATGTAAAGTTTGCCAACACTAAATAATAAATATGAATATCTCTAGAAATCTAATATACAAAAAGAGCTAGCAATATTTCTGCTAAACATCCAGCTCGGAGAAACCACCACTACCTATGATGCTTGCAAGAAGTTTGAATTTTAGATCACACTCTAAGAAAGGAAATAAAATGCCAAATCTCAACCTAGTTTAGTACTATACCAATAATTTAAATTTATTTTAAAATATTTTTTGTTTACTTTTATTTAAATTTCCTTGTTTCCTGGGAGTTCTATGAAATATGAAGGATAATTAAGTATGCTTCAATGTGTAATAAATACTTCAGGTAAATCATATAATTACTCCAATAACAATCAATAATGTTATTATCATAAATATGCCATGGCCATCCATTTATTATAATGGGGTTAACACAATAGTTATATATTTTTGGTAAATGGAGATAGCTTATCCTTGATTAATTTCAAAAGATCAAGTCAATATTTGAGTGCAATGTGAATTATTTTTTTAACAATAATAATTTAGGCTATAAAGAGGAACACAAAAGAAGAATTTATAGCAACATATAGATTTAAATCAAGTTCTTATGAATCTAGACACATAAAGTCCTTAACAACAAAAAAATTAAACTATCAAACAAATACATAAATATATTGCCCAATCTTGATTCATTCACAATGATTAGACCCTCCTTCTCAGTGTCACTATTATAGCTTCCTTATGATGAGAGAACGAAATCTCTCACAGGCTGGAGCATTCAAGTTTAAATCCAAACAAAACAGAGATTACAACTCTGTTTCCCAATCAATTGGGAATGTAAATCAACAAAAGGCCAACAATAAAAAAATGAGACATGCAATTTTAGTTGATTTCTATTAAATGACGAGAAAATTACAAAATATAAACTCGGAAATAACTACTAATTTATTCTACAGGCAACAATCAGGAGCTGCACTCAGCCATACAAAATAGAACTTCTCGGAGTTCACTCCAAACACATACTTACTTCGAGTTGTACATTGACAGTTTTAATCAGGAGAGATCTCTGCTCAACTAATAAACCACATGCGCATCTAGAGGATGTTTTTCTACAATAAATTCTTCTTCACTACTTAAACTGTTGTCTAGCTTTTGCATATTCCCCTTGTGCTTCTAACACTCCGCTCTACTAAACCATTTTGATTGGAGAACATTGTCACTTTTTGTCTACTTCTTATTCACACAAAAATTTCCCACCAAATTCAAAATAATTACTATATTAATTCCTCTATAGTCTTTCTATTCACATCAGGAGTTGTTGCAATGAAGATCCCAATACAATCTTCCTCCAGAGTTGTTTCTGTTGCAGCACTTCTGATAGGTAGGTGAAGTTTATATGGGGGATGACTAGTTGGCTTAGAGAAATAAATTCCAATACTCCCCCTCTATCTTGATCCAACAAACAAGATTAATCATGATCAAAATTAACTACACCCAAATTCCTCCTTAGGCACATGAATTTGTCTCTACTCAATGGATTGGTGAACGTGTACACTAGCTGCTACTCAGACCTGCAAAATGCCATTCTTATTTTACCACTATCATCTGAATTTCTAATAAAGTGCTACTTGACCTCAATATGCTTGCTTCTTCCGTGAAACATAGGGTTTTATCTCAATGTAATTGATGAAATATTGTTACAAAAGATTGTTGTTCCATCCTCTTGTTCTTCTTTCAAATTTGCTAAGATTCTTCTTAGCCAAATAGCTTTATATGCTGTTACATTCATTTTTATATACTCAGCCTCAACTATTGATAGGGAAATAATGGACTGCTTCTTAGAATCACATGAGATTACACCCGAACATGAATGAAACACACAGTCCGATGTGCTCTTCCTATCATCTACACTTCATGCCCAATTATTATTTGTGTAGCCAACTAGCCTAAAATAATTTACATTACACAAAATATTGTATCCCTTAGTGTCATCCACATACCTCGAGATTATCTTACCCACTTACCAATGGGTGTCGTTTGGAGTCTCCATAAATCTAGAAATCAAACTCATTGCATGCATTATATTAGGTCTTCTTGTCAAATATCAAACTTCCAACCAAACTCTTATACCTGGTTGGATCAGCACTAATGTTGCAAACTTCCTTGCTCTACTTAAGACCTATGGATGTTGGTATTGGTGTAGGCTTGCTGCCATGCATTATAGATTTCTTCAACATCTCATTAGCATACCTTTCTTGAGAGATAAATATACCATTATGCATTTTTTTACTTCTATGCCTAAAAAATACCTTAAGAGACCTAAATATGTCATCTTGAACTCTCTTTTAATGGCCTCTTTAAAATTGGCAATGAGGAAATCATCATCCCTAGTGAAAACTAAATCATCAACATACAAGACAATAATAAGAATCTTACCATCAACTATCTTGATGTAAAGAGTGGGCTCACAATTATTTTTTCCAAAGCCATTTCTAATCAAATATGAGTCAATCTTGGTGTACCATGCTTGTGGATCTTGCTTCAGCCAATAAAGAGCCTTCTTCATCCTATATGCCTTGCATGAACTAAAATTTCATAACCAGATGGTTGCTCCACATTAACCATTTCTTTTAACACTCTATTAAGGAATGAGGACTTCACATTCATTTGAAATATCTTCCATTTGTGTTGGGCTGCAATATCTATGACTACCTGCATGGTCTCCATCCTTGCAATGGGGGCATATGTCTCGTCATAGTCTCTCCCAAATTGTTGTTTGTACCCCATGACAACCAATCTTTCCTTTTGAAGCTCTATTCTTCCTTCGACATTTCTTTCGGTGTTATAGACCCATTTAACCCCAATAGCTTGCTTGTTGGAAAGAAAATCAGTTAGCTCCCATGTATCATTCCTCTCCATTGCATCTATTTCCTTAGTTATTGCCTCACACCATTTATGTTCTTTAAAAGCATCCTTAAAATAAATCGGATAACTATAAGAAAGTAATGCAAAGTCCACATTTTCATCAAAACATTTTTCATACCTTCCATCTTGGTAGATTTACCTTAGACTCTTGGTCTTCTTTATCATTTGGGAGGTGAGAGTGGGGTCTGAACTCTCACTATTGTTGTTGCTCTATTGTATAAACTCTGATATATGTTGTTAGGAGCTTTTAGGAGCCGATTCTCCAACTATTTGTGGCTACTTGCCTTTTTGCTTGATTCTCTTACGAGCTATTTGAAGTTGTCGAGAGCTTTTGGGGGCTATCCAAAACTATCAAAAGCTCAGTGTAACTAAATTATGAGAATTCTATGATAGTATTCTTGACTGCCTATCTCCATCAGGAGATGTTGGAAGCTATCAGGAGCTATCGAGAGATGTTGTAGCATCTTCTTGATCATCATACTCATCATCATCATAATTGATGAGCACATTTTGTGATGTGAATGAGGAGGTATCCTTCAATACATCCCATTACTCATTCTACAAGAACTCAATATCTCTACTAATTATGATCTTCTTAGTGATGGGGTTTTACAATCTATATGCCTTGGATTCAACACTACAGTTTGTGAAAATGAATTTCTCACCCTTGTCATCCAACTTTTTCCTCTTCTCTTTTGGCACATGAGCATATGCGACACACCCAAACACTCCAAGGTGCTCAACCATCCACTTGCGTCTAGACCATACCTCTTGTGGGATCTTGTCATGAACCAATTTGGTTGGACTTCTATTTATCAAATATATTGGTACTACTATTGCCTCTCCCCAATGTTCATTTGGTTAAATCCTTTTTCTTTGAGCATTCTCCTTGCCATCTCAACAATGGTCCTATTTTTCCTCTTAGCCACTCCATTTTGCTATAAAGTATAAGTGGCTATTAGATCCTTATTGACACTATTTTGTTTATAAAAATTTACAAAAGTATTGGAGTTATACTCTGCTCCATGAGCTGACCTTGGGACCTTTATGCAATGTCCACTCTCCTTTTCATCTTGGACTACAAACAACAAAAACTTATGAAAAGATTCATATTTATGCTTCAAAAAATAAACCCATGATCTACAGTTGTAATCATCAATAAAGGTCATAAAATATTGGCTAATACCAATAGATATGGTTTTCAGCGGGCAAACCAAATCAGTATGCACAAGCTCCAATGGTGCTGTTGCCTTTCTAGAGTTGCCTTTTTGAAAGGGCAGCCTATGTTGCTTACCCAAAATGTAAGCCTCACACTTCCTACTAGGCTCTTATATCCTTGGCAAACCATCTACCATTCTTTTCTTTGATAATAAACTCAAACTAGCATAACCTAAGTGTCCATACCTGAGATGCCATAGCTTGTAAGGGTCTTGAATGTTTCTCTTAAGGGCCTTTAACTATTGTACTATTATATATACTTGTTGTAGAGGTGCAGTGATGGACTGAGAAGAGAAATGAATCTCTATTCTCAAAGGAAACATATGGTTCTTTGTCATTTGTACTACTGTGGCAACTTTCTTACTCCCATTTTTGTCAAACTTGACACATTCACCCTTCTCCATTTGGAATTTATATCCATTTTGGATCAACTATCCAACACCTGTGAGACTATGTTTAATACCTAGAGAAAAAAAAAATTCTCAATCTCCTTCTTCTAACCTTGCTTGGTGCAAATCATAATAGATCATTTTCCCATAGCTAGAACATTATTGTTCCCCATTTTTGTATTGGATTTGACATTTTTGTCACTAAGAGAAAACAAATTCTCATTACTACTCATATGGTTACTGCAACTGCTACCATCTCCACCAATGTTCCACATGATGAAGGGTGTGGACTGATTACTTTCACTCACATTCACCTCAGCCACATTAGTATTTTAATTTAATTAATTACCTTACTTTATCCCGCAATATTGTAGTGTCATAAAATTGTGACCCTTGCAATTTGAGACCACATTAGGGTCTTCACATTGGCAATTTGAATCACCAAGCCTGATCAGAGACTTGAGACTTGCTCATCCCCAGAAACTACACTTTTTTTGCCTCCACACTGCCTAAACCTACTTCTTGTCCCGAGACAAGAGCAGGACAGGGGTGTGGCGCCCCTGTCCCCCCTAGGACAGAGATGTGGAAGCCCTATCCCCCTAGGACAAGGGCATGACACCCTTTTCCTTTCCCTATTTCAGGGTCCCCTATGTCCTATCTTTGTATTGGACTTTACATAAAGTGGAAAAAACTTTCCCTTTGTCGACTAGTGACAAAAAATCAGTCAATTAACCCTAATTGATGATTATATAAGTCGCTTTCACCCTCCCATTTGCATAATTTCAAGTTGGGAAAAAGTTGGATATGCAATAAGGTGGGCATAAGTTCAAGCATTCAATCATTCCTTTCTAGCATTGAGCATTCTCAAGTCTCCCTTCAACGCTAGGTGTTGCATTAAAGTCAAGGATTGAACCATTGAAGAGGAGATCGCTTTCAACATTTGATTCAATACAAGAAAATATACCTACATTATATCTACAACCTTCATTGAGGTCGCAGGTGTGTAGCTGTGTTTGCAGATCCAGACTCCATTTGTAGGGGCAAAAAAACCCTTTTCTTTTCACGGTTTTTTCGGAGGACCGTGGATGCTTTCAGCACGGTCTCGACAACCTTTCCTCAAATTCGTAGGGCAGCTTTGTCTCGAAATATTATAGCCAGATCCAAGTAAACAACTTCATCTCACGCTTCTCTGTTGAGTTATAATCAGTTTTTTGCTACTTTTACACTTAGTCTTACAACACATAATTCAATAATTTTTCATTCTAAAAGAGGAGTTAGCTTGTCATTTCTATCTCATTGTCAGTTCATTTACTATTCAATCTATTTTCCAAGAGATTGGATCTATTGAATTCCCCCCCGCTTTTAAATGTAATGGGGATAAAGTGTTTGAAGGTAAATCTGCAATGAAACTTTCATCTCTCCTCGAAGGGAAGAAAATCTTTCCTCTTGATCTCTCCATCATTCACCTTTTTCACCATTACATTTTGGTTAACCCAACATCTTAGATGCTTTATTCTTAAAATCATTGCATATTTTTCATTTACAAGTTTAATTTTTCTATAAACTTAGTGGTAAATTCATTTAGAGAAGTCACCTTCTTATCATTAGTTTTCAGTTTATCGAAGGTTACTGAGGCCTTCAAATAAACATCCAATGTGTAATTTTAGGCTAATGTATAATATTAAACTTCAATTGTGATTAAAAATATATCCTCTCATTAAAATCTTATACCAGAAAAAATACAATAAAATATTTTGAGAGAATATAAAATAAAATACAGAACATAAAATCTTTATTGATCGGTTTATACTGCTTTATATATTATATTTATTCATCTTTTCATTTCTCTTTTTTATACTCATGTATATATATATATATATCTTTTTGTATATCTTGTTATTTTATTTTTTTACTTTTATATCTTTTCTGTTGTTTTCTTTATATGTGTGTGTGTGTGTGTGTGTGTGTGTGTTTATGTATATACATACATACATACATACATACATACATACATACATATACACACATATATAGATCTATATACACATATATATACATATATTTAATTTATTATTTGTGACCCTATTCCATTGATCTTTTATATATTTATTTACATATTTATGTCTTTTTTGTTTCTCTCTCACATACTCTATTACTCATATGTGTATAATTATAAATTTAGACTTGGTCTATAATGGTAATGACTACACAACCCTTACATTGCACCATTAAAAAAACTGCAACATACATCATAATTGCTAGTTAACCATTGCTAGTGCTAGAAAATATCCTTAAAGATATTTAAGGGTTGTGTATCCATTGCCATATATAGTAATGCAATTATTATTTAGATCCTTAAAGATCTTGTCCACCTTCTATTGTCAACACAACATGCTATTTTTTGATTTGAAACCAGGTTGGCTCTAACACAATAATGATGATATGTATCACTCATTCTCTATTATCGAGGAATGAAGCTATATTTTGTCCTTCCGATAGCATCCTTTGAGGTTGGATGTTGATTTCCCTTCTACGTGGCCGATCCTGATTCTTGACCTTGTCTTGTCCCTTGTTGCATATGAGGCTTATGTGTAAAGGTTGACAGTCACAACTCACACATATTTATGATATGTCCCCTCAGAATTTATTACTCAAGGTAGGATTTCACCTTTAAATTCAGCATTAAGGCGACATTTTATTGCACCCTAATGTTTGAGATTAAGCTCACAAAGCTCCTTGTTGTAGATGGATACTTTGATAAGACTCAAAAGCTCAAAAAGGCAAATGGCCTTCTAGGGAGAGATTATAAATAAAAGATTTCATGGCATCTTGCAGTATCTACATGAAGTAGTTATTCATGCAGTGGCCAAGATATTAGGAAATTATTTCATGAAAAGTGATGACAAGACCAAGGCTAATCTTGATATTGCTGCAATGTTTCCTGCAATAGCCATGTATATTGAGTGGGATAGAGATGTGGTTGAGTGAATCTGCAGGGAGGTTTTCATCCAAGCAATCCTTGTAGAATTGGACAAAGCATTGGTTAATATTGATGATGAATTACCTATTCCCAAACCAGGGCACTATGATATCCTTATACTAAACAACCATTTGGTCCCAAGGATTCCTATTCTAATAATTTATGATGCAGGTGAATTTGCATTGAGGAGAGCTGAAATTAGGCGGAGCCTAAAATTTCTCTTCTGGCTCTTTCAAGTCCAAGGACCCAGTCGCGAGAATTGGTTGAAAACTATGTTGTAGAGGAAGGGATTTTGGTAAATGAGAAATTGAAAATTCTGGCCAAGGCGTAGGCCTGGCTTAATGGGTAGCCTAGGACAAAATTTTGTTAAAATAATTATAAAAATTAAACCCTCGAAATGCTATTTTTTCTTTAATATAATAGCTCTATCAGACTTTGAAGCAATATAGTTTAACAGTAACTTTGAACTTTGAAAGTTAATCATATTTGATATAAATAGGTAATCATACATGGGTATTTTGGTAATTTGAAGGCATTCTGCATTATTCTTTTGATAATTCCTAATTGTTAAAGTTGTCTGATTGATGATCACTATGGATTCATATACTCTATTTTATAAGCATATTTTTTACTAACAACTTGTAGAGGATATTGGAGAAGAATTGTTGAGTGGTTTTTGCAGGACCATGGTAGGAAGAGTGGAAGCTAACTGGGAAAAAATAGATATTAGCGAAAAGGCTTAAAATCTAGAAAATGATTCATATCATTAGATAGTGAAAGGATAATCCTTAGTTGATGTAATATAAAATTGTGTATAATAATGTGATTGATCACTAGACATGTAAATGGGGAGCTAAATGCTAAATGCTCACCTCAGTTCTTCTACTAAGTCCAGGGTGAAGAAACTTTGTAATTTAGATTGATTTAGGATATTTTAAAATTATGCTTGACTTAATAGTCTCGGGAAAGACTGGAGGTTGTTTTGACTCTCCTCTTTCTTACTGGTGCCCGCACTAAATGGAGTTTATAAAATGTATCATTTTATTAATTATTAATAAAATTGTGGCCCTTAGCCTTTTACCGATCCAAAAAAAAAATCTTGTTTCCATATAGATAAATATTTTTTTACTATTTTATAGAAATTATAATTATATACGCTTTCATTAATTTATTTTTTTATGGATAATTTTATAATTTTATTAATATATAAGAAAGATACAAAATGTGGTGGGTAGTTTTATCTTTTTTCCATGCACAAAACTACCAAACTACGAAACACCTATTCTAAAACCTTGTTGCAGAACCACCCTGATTTGGATGACATAACATAACCCGTCTAGCTATCCATAGTTAAAGAATTTTAAATTTCAAAGCATATAATAAGAGGAGAAAGGGGATTAACCCCGAAGGAGAACATGCAGGGCACATATCAAAAAGCACATCAAACTAGAGAGCACTAGGATTCTTAAAGAGCAGGAAGACCTAGCAAGTGACAAAGCTCTAGGTCCTCTTTAACACTAGCCACCACCTTGGAGGCCTGCTCAGTTGCCTCTCTTGGGTGTAGCTCTCTTCCAACATCAACCCGAGTAATCACATGTAGTCCATGGAGGTATTCCTCGATAATCATAAGCTTTGTGCATAATTTAACCACTACCCATCCACATCTGGCTCATATTATACACCTCCTCATTAACCCTTCCCCTTGCCACCTAAGAGATGGGATAGTATCCACCCTCTTTGAGCTCCCTTCGACAGGAGTGATTCCCACCTGCAGCACCACCCTTGCAATTAGTAGGTCCACATTCACCAGGTTGTCTTCCTTGATGAGGGTGGTGAGGGTGTTCTGCACCTTAAAAACCTTCTCCTCAATGTCAAATCCCAACGCTACTAAGAGGGCCAAAATCTCATTGTTAGTTTGATAGTGATACCCTACATAGGAAATTTATTTATAGGGGATAAGCTTTAGCACATCAACAAGCTTTTTGTCCTTAAATTTGAAAAAGCCTTTCAATCTTTCGTCTATCACCTTCCCCACAAATGGGACAAGCTTCTTGTTAGAGGAGAAGAAGAAATTTGCCTCCATTATAGATTTAAATTCTCTCCTTCACCAAACCAGTCTCTCTGAGAGGAATTTCCCACTACCACACACAACCTCAGGATTAGCCCTAAAGGAACACGTTCATTAATATAATTTATACTTTAAAATTGAATATTTTAAAATAATATTTATAATACATTACATTATATTATATTATGTCTTATTTATTATCTATAAATTCATAAGCCCATATCAAATTATTTTATTACAATATGCAGATACTATAATACTATAAAGACAACTACTAGCCACTATGTGGCATTTGTTTGATTAAAATAAACTTTAATTTTTAAATTTGTTTTCTTGAAATAAATTAAATCCATCAGAGTCTCAAACCATCACTTTGACAAACAATTTGAAAACTAAATCCATCAGAGTCTCAGACCATGCCTTTTCATGAGCAACGACGTAAGGTGGATTTTGGGCTGAAAGTGGAAACAATAAAAAAAATTCCAAACTTTGCCCAGAAACACCAACCACCCATGGGACAATGAAGTGTCACTATTTCTGGTGATGTGGCCAAAAAATGGCAAAAGTCATAAGACCCACGATAACTAACAACAGATACTATCATCCATTAGATGAGCACAGATCAATGGCTTAGGGTGGATTTCGGCCCAAATGTGGGAAGTAAACACATTTTTGAAAATTTCACCCATAATTGAATATTACATTTAATTAACTATAATTAGGTCTAAAAATCCCTATTTGGAGTGGAAGTTGAAAAGGATTAAAGAGACTTCAAAACCAGTTTGGAAAAGTGACTTGTGTTTGGTGACGTGGCCGAAAAATGGCAAAATTTTTGGGACCCATGACAACTGACAATAGATACCGTGGTCCGTTGGATGAGCACAAATCAACATCCTAGGGTGGATTTCAGCCCCAATGTGGGAAGTAAACACATTTTTGAGAACTTCGCCCAGAATTGAACGTTTTACATTTAATTAACTATAATTAAGTCTAATAATCTCTTTCTTGGATGAAAATTTAAAAGGATTAAAAAGACTTCAAAAACAGTCCATAAAAATGACTCGTGTCTGGTGATGTGTCCACTGTCCTAGAATTTAGACTGAAGCAATTAATGTTTTGTTCTTCGACGACAAATAGATATTAATAATAATTTATAAAATTACAACAGGATTCTAGAAATTTTGCCCTTTAGGTATTACTTTTGAACTTTTCAGTTTTTTCAAAATAAGTGACTCATAATCGTATTTCATATCTTGGAAAAACTAGTAAATCTTGGGAGATTCAGAAATGGCTACTAGATTGAGGAATGCAATAGAGTATGTTTGCATCAATCTAGTGAAATAGAAATTTTGTGTAAAATCTAGAACACCTACATCCCATGGTTTTCTTTTTTGAATCTCATGGTTCAATTTGAGGGTTAGCATTTTCAGGATTGTATCTAGCATTATTTTGAACGATTAACATTAACATCGATGCGTAAACCAGAAAATAGTAGTTCAACAAAAAGCCAATTGAATAAAAAAATATACCTAACCAAACTGGTTAAAACACCAGGTTTCACTAATGAATACCATGATATTTATGACCCTTCTATCCATAGTAAAAAGTGTATCATAAAAATTAGATATGCATTGTCTAATAAGGTGGGAGATCCAAATAGGGAAAAATTTATTGTTTTCAACACAATGTTAAAATAGTACAAATAAAATTTAACCGTGGGATTCTGGATTGGGAAGCATGGTGTTACCTAAAGTATTCCCTTTCCATGAATTTGTCATGGTCCATGTCGAAAATTATGATGATAAAAAAGAAATTATCAATAAAACTACAAAAGAGGAAATTCTATCCATAACCGAGGGACAATTTGCTCATTTGTTGAACCTAGGGTTCCATTGGATCAGAATCTAAGCCTCCTTAAGATTATAACATTTTTGTTCCATGGATTCAGGATACTATTTCTTTGTTGACATTTTGCCTAGGATTAGAAAATGATAGGGAAGTGGGTGCTAGCCTTCTTGAAATGATTTTTAATATCCATTGTCTAAGTCAACTAGTAAGATATAATATTGTTAATCACATTGTTTAATCCATGCAAAAATAATTACTAATGATAAAAAAAGGTTCCTATAAGATATTTACATTCTCATCCTACTTGTGCTATCTTCTTCTATCCAAGTATCGTGCAATATTATGTTGGCAATTGACACTCAATTAGTTCCTTTCACTATGTTGTCATTGATGGAAACATGGTATCTTGTTTCGGTTTCATGTTTTGGTTCAGTTGTGTACCGACAAGAACTTCACAGACACTACACCAGCACCAACACTGGCAGGATAGAAGGATTTGATTGGTTACCAGAAATGCAGGCCAACATGGTTTAGAATATGGTTGTCAGTATTGGAGGGCGACATCTCTTGGATTTGACATCGATAATTGATTTAAATATTCATGTATCTATGTTATCTAGCTGACATGTAATTTGATATTGTAATTATCTTTGTAAGTTGACATAAGGCGTGATAAGTTGTATAGGGTATATAGGTTAGTTGAATTAGATAATTTTTTATATATAGGAGATTATGGAATATGTGGATGTGATATAATGCAAAATATATCAAAGAGATCATGTATGTGAGGATATTTATGTAAGGGTTATTCCGCTAAAGGGTTTAGGGTTTCAAATTAGAACAAACAGAGCTTAACCAAAATTGTATTCTGGCATTAAAGATGTTATCTTAGCAGTTCACTCATTTCATCGGATTGAAGTCTAGATTTATATGTAGTCAGTGAGGCTCCTTTCTTGATTGAGTAGTGTGCTCTAGGCTCTAAGCCTTCCCGCAAGTCCAGCCCCTTATATTTTGTAATATCTCTTCATATGGCCAGTGGATTGATATTGTGGGTCACAAATCCCACCACGGTTTTTCCTCTTTGAGGTTTTCTATGTATAATTTTGTGTGTTATGGTTCTCATTTATGTGATTGGCTTATTGGTTTCTTTACTTCTTTGAATTATGTATGTATTAGTATACCAGTTGGTGTATGCATGTTTTAATAAAGCTAAAATTGTTCTTTTCGGTATAACACTGATTCACCCCCCCCCCCCTCTCAGTGTTATTGGATTCCAACAATTGGTATCAAATCCTTGTGCCTCAGAGGATTTTTAATAGCTTGAGGCTGATCCTAAATCCAAAATCCATGGATATGAGTCTGGAGAAGATACTTGAGATGGCACTTGAAGATTATGATGCTGAAAGGTTGAAAAACTTAAAGCTACAAGATGAATTGAATTCTATCGAGGAATTCATTCTTGTCCTACAAGAGAGGCTATCATTTGTTCAAGCTAGGAGGAAGGAAATTTTGCAAAATCAGGATGATGAAGAGAAAGATGCACTTAAGGAATATTGTCAAAAGCTGAGTCAAGAAAACATGGTCATGAGAAATGAAATGCAAGCTATAAGCATGAAGATGTCTAAGGAGATTGAAGACTGGAAGAAAAAGGAAGAAAATATTGCTATATCCCTAAAGAACAAATTTGAATGTGGTAGGTTGGTTCATGAGAATGATACGTTGAGAACTAGTACAATCCCAGAGTAATGAACAAGAACTTGATAGACAAATTTATGAGAGATGATCTAACTATTGCTAGTGAGTATAAAGAAAAAATAAGATTAGTTTAGCACAACTAGATGAGTTATTGAAAAGACAAAAGCATATTGGAGATTCCAGTGGACTTGGATTTGAGCAAGGAAGGAGTTCTGGTACTGCAAATGAAGATCAAAACCATAAGGCACTAGTAAGGCAACTTAATGCTTATAAATTTAATGGCAGATGTTTTGTTTGCAATAAATTTGGTCACATGGCTAGGCAATGTAGAAATAGAGAAAATCATAACCCTAATTTTGCTCTCGGTCAATGTTCTAAATGTAATAAGTATGGTCATAAGATAGAAGATTGCAGAATGAATGTTAAATCCTATGCATGTGGAAAATTTGGACATATGGCTAATCAGTGTAGGTCAACAAATTTCACCGGTTTTATCAAAGCAATTCAAAGGAACAATGTCACATGTTATGCATGTAATGAGGTTGGACATATTGCTAAATTCTGTAGAAATCCATCGGTTGGTAATGGAGGATCGAATGAGAAAGGGAAAAAGAAGGTAAATCAAATCTGACAAAATCATACCCAGATATGGGTCAGGAAGACTGAAGAACAACCAACAGATGGGAATGCACTAGTTACTTAACTAGCAGGGGAGGTTGCTCCTGTACCGGCAGGTAGATCAATCAGTAACTAATGCAGATGCCTTAGCGGTAGGTAAAATTCATGAAGATGATGCATATGCCCTCGAAAGAGGTTTTGGAAGATGTTCTAGACATTGGAGATGCTTATCTAGCATAGAGATGATTTCTTTGAGATACGGTAACTTTCACTGATAGTCATTGATGTCAATGAAAGATTAGGGTTTTTCTTTTTTTTTGGAGGATAAAAGGTCGAATTCACTTCATTTTTTATTATCTTACATTCAGAGTGATTCAGAATGATTAAGAGACTAAGAGCGATCAAAGGAGATTCAGAGCAATCAGATTTCTTCTTGAGTGATTTCATAGACGGCTGAAAGAGTTTGTTAGGGTTTCACCGTAAGTGATTACTATGGTATTTTTCTTTAAATTGAAGCGAGATCATCATCTATTCCTATCTTTGTTGAAAATTCAACAGTTGTAGAGGTCAAAGACCATCCAAGGCCAACTTTCAAGCAGTATCCACGTGTTCCTACCCTGAATGACTCAGTTGGAGCATTTTCCCATGTTTTGGAGGGAGTTGTTTATGTCAAAGATTTTAGGGCATACATACATTATCACATTGAGGATTTGGGGACATCTGATATAAAGGGTATGTACATGAGAAAGATTATATGAGATTTTGGAAAGGTGAAACAGGCATTGAAGCACATTGAAGACTTAGTGTTTACTGACATTCTAGACATTCTAGAATTCATAGATAAAATAATTAGGTATGTTTAAGTAGAGTACATGGGGAGTTTATCTGGTTGGATAGACCTTACAAGATCACCAAGGAAGCCATCAAGGCAATCACTAGTTTACCACAAGTTGGGCAACATTCAAATAAGAAGGTTTCTAGTGATTATGTCAATAAAATCACTGGTGCAACATCAGACAGGAGATCGATGAGAATAAGCACTATCACCGATATAGACATACAATTTGGTAGCATGATCATCGATTATAAGGTAACTTAGTCAAACCGACTGAATTCTGTTTCTAGCTCCTACATTTTCACAGTTTATAAGATGATGAGAGAAAATGAGAAATTGGATCTATGTGGTTGGATGTTGGACGAACTATTAATAAACCTAAAAAATCTTAAAGATGAAAAGAAAGGAAATTTCTAGCATGGAAACTTAATTGTCTTCTTAATGCTATTTTTCATGAATGACACTCAAAATTTTGGAAAGAGACAATGGGCATTCTATATCCTGGTAGGGAGACAACTAAAATAGTCAATTGCTACTTTAGGAAGTCAAACAAATGATAAGGTGTGGGGATATTTTAAGGCATTCTAGAAGTCTATGAAATCTAGGGAAAGGGTTTCTAAGAATATTGTTGAAAAATACTCAACTGGCATATGCTTCATGGTGAAGATGGATGAAACAATCATGGAAGCGGTTAAGCGCCGGAAGATTTGGATAGAGGAAATGGGCTATAAAGTTGATGCATAGAACCTTGGTGCTTATGCAAAAATGTTGATTGATGCACCTGTTAATAAGGATAAGAAGCCCTGTGGTACTGCAAAACAAAAGACACAAGAGGTTGAAACAAAGTTCAATTGGAAGAAGAGAGAGAAGAAGGAAGGAAAGGTCTTTAACAACAAACATAGAATAACTAGTCTTATGCTAGGAAGGGTAAATGAGATAATAAAGGAGACCTAAAAGGCATAGGATAAGTTCTTTGAAGAGAACAAAGGTTTCTTTACTTCACCAGAATAAAAAATAGACACTGCAAACAGCCCGGTTGAAGGGAAAGGAAAGGGTATTATGGGTACCTCACCCTCAATTTTAAAGAACATTAAGATAGTGGAAATCAAGCCCCCAATAGATACAAATGTATAGTCAAATGTTAAGATATCGGAAAATACAAAGAGTGAAAAGGTTGATGATGTACATGATACTAATATTGAGGATAACAGTCCTCCAAATACAAATGTACAAGTTGAGGTTATAGTTCCTACAAAGGAACCGGTAGTTACAAAGACTACACCAAGTGGAGAAGCCAACGGTGCAAGTGAGGAAGCTATTAAGGATAAAGCATCAGAGGAGAAGAAAGGGGAATCCAATAGGGAACCGGTAGTGGATCCATCATTGTTGTAAATTGACACTTCATGGGTTGTAAAGAAAAACATAACTGAGATGAGTCCTACTGAACTCATGATGATTGCTGCACAAAAATTGATGAAGGAGAGATCTATGGATAAAGGGATTATTGATCAGTCTATCACTATTTTTCACAGACTAGTCCCAGATTGTAAGATTGACAAGAAAGCGAGCCCATCCGACAAGCTTAAGACAATTACAGAGCACATTTCAAAGGATTTTCAATCCTTGCAGTATATTTCCAACTAACAAGCATTGGAGAGGTTCACTCAGGCTAAAAGACCTACATTTGATCAAGTAATTGAGTCTGAGAGGAAGAAGATTGATGAAAAGTTGAAATTAATAGACAATTCTTTGAAGTGGTGTACATATATTTATAGGGTATATTGTAACACAGATATACTTATAGTAAATGTGGAGAAGAAGATTAAGGAATTTCATGAGAAAATTGCAGGTATAGTTAATTCTTTTAATGGATTGAATTCATTGACTACATCCATTGATGGTCAAATTTTGGTTTTGGAAGCCCAAATTTATGTTCTTGAGAAAGAATAAGATAAAATCATAAGAAGATCCAGAAGTCTTAGAGGCTTGATGAGTCCTCGGTTGGATTCACTCAGTGTACATAAGGAGTGTATGGATATTGTTAGAAAGATCACACCGACAAAGTTAAGTGAGAAAGAGTCACTTGCACATATACTAAATGGACTTGTATCTATTTCTGACACTTTCAAAACTAGTTGGGATACTTATCTTGAGCTATTGGAGAAGGCATATCTAGAAATTTTCAAATTTGTTAAGCTTCGGCAAGGTATTTTTAGGATATTCATTGTATAGTTTTGGATCTTTGGAATTTTTTTTGAAATTTTGATGGCGCTGATGTCAAAGGGGAACTAATATAGATGTGAAGAAGAATAGAAGTAGTTGTATACATTAGGGGGAGATATGGAGATATGGAGACATGGGAGCATGGAGTATTTTGTATTGATGAATATACAGCTCAAGGGGAGCAAGCAAGATGAAACCGACAGATGGAACCTTGACCATTTTTTACATGAGTGTTGCCATCAATGCTAAAGGGAGAGATTGTTGGCAATTGACACTCAATTGGTTGGTTTCACTATGTTTTCATTGATGGCAACATGGTATCTTTTTCTGGCTTCATGTTTTGGTTTAGTTGTGTACCGACAGGCACTTCACAAACACTACACCGACACCGGTACTAACAGGATAGAAGGATTTCTTTGGTTACCAGAAATGCAGGTGAACATGGTTTAGAATATGGTTATCAGTATTGGAGGCTAACATCTCATAGATCCAGAATCGACAATTGATTTTTATATTCATGTATTTATGTTATCTAGACTACATGTAATTTGATATTGTAATTATCTTTGTAAGATGACATAAGGCATGATAAGTTGTATAGGGTATATAGGTCAGTTGGATTAGATCATTTTTAAATATAGAAGATTATGGAATATGTGGATGTGATATAATATGAACTATATCAGAGAGATCATGTATGTGAGGATATTTATGTAAGGGTTATTCTAGTAAAGGGTTTAGGGTTTCAGACTGGAATAGACAGAGCTTAATCAAAACTGTATTTTGGCATAGAAGATGCTATCTTAGCGGTTCATTCATTTTTTCTAGATTGACGTCTGGATTTATATATACTTAGTGAGGCTCCTTTTGTGATTGACCAATGTGCTCTAGGTTGTAAGCCTTCCTACAAGTGTAGGCCCCTTATATTTTGTAATATCTCTTCATATGGCTAGTGGATTGATATTGTGTGTCACAAATCCCATCGTGGTTTTTCCTCTTTGAGTTTTTCCACGTATAGTTTTGTGTGTTATGATTCTCATTTATGTGATTGTCTTATTGGTTTCTTTACTTATTTCAATTTTGTATGTACCAGTATACCGGTTGGTGTATGTATGTTTTAATAAAGCTAAAATTGATCCATCTGGTATAACACTTATTCACCCCCCCCACGCACCCTCTTAGTTTTATTGGATTCCAACATATTGAAGACCAATAATCTCTACATTGTGAATTATAAGATTAATGAGAAGACTCAGAATAGAACAGAGTGTCCAATATATGAATGGACACCTAGGATAAAAATCGATGATAACAAAAAAAACTACAACCATTATGTAGACTTCTTTTTGGCACCAAGGTTTCATGTAATTACAATCAGTCCAATTTCTATATTTTCAAGGCCTTCTAGAGATTGCATTTTGTCGTGCCTATGAAGTGTGATACTTGTAGCTGTAACACAAAACACTCAATACATCATTACAAGCATGGTTAGCAAATAATAAGCAAACAAAGATGAACCATGAAAAAGCAACCTATCGCCTCCTAAGAGATGTGAGTATGTATTTTCTCTTAGATTAGGATAAACAATCCTAGTGACTTGACTACACCTATTCGGAGGATTTGCTATGATAATGATATGCAAAGATGAGATTGATTATGCTAGTTTGATCCAAGAGACTGATTAAGCTAATGATATGCATGATTAAGCTATGATGATGATGATGCAATTAAGCTAGAAAAATGATTGATTAAGCTACATGACTCAACAATTGTGGTAGAAAATGATCAAATTAAACTAAATCTAAGATGCAATTGCTTAAAACAACAATGCCCAAATGATATGCCTATAGTAACAATGTATAAGATGAAATGAGAAGGGATTTGCCTATAATAACAATGCATAAGTTGAAATGAGATGGGATCTGCCTATAATAACAATGCATAAGATGAAATGAGATGGGATCCTTATTGCTCCAAAATGGGGAATATAATTTATAGGATTTCCAAGGCCAAGGGTGAGGTGGCAGGAATCAATGGACAAGATTGACTTTGAAGATATCAAGGGTGAAATTGGAGGAGGTTGGAGAAGAGGTTGGAGGAAGAGACACTTGTCATTTCTATGGTGACAAGTGTCAAGGAGCTTTTCTCATAAAAGGGAAAGTGTCCAAGAGAGGAGACATGTGGCCAGAGTGCCATGTGTCTCAAGAAGAAAATATCCACACCAGAGGAGGTTGGGCTAAGGAGGTTAGAATGTGCAACATGGGATAGGGTTAGTTAAACTGAAGGTTAGGTGGAATGGGTTAGGTTAGAGGGATGGTTAGGCTAGGTGGTTACTAGCTAGGAGGCATGTGGGTAATTTGAATTTAAAAATTCAAATAATAGGAAAAGATTAATTAACTCTCAACAACTCATAAATTGATTTGTTTTAATTAATTAGAGGATTAGAAGAATTGATTGAAGTGGGGGGGATTAATTAATCAAAGAGGACAATTGAAATGAACCTATTAAATAAATCCTTAGATTTATTAATAAGTAGATGAAAGGGAGAATTGAATTAGGAAGGGGGATTAATTATATAATTGCTTATTTATTTAACTATCTTCAGACCATTCTTAGGTGTATACATTTTTCTCCTCTTTGAAGGGAGGTGTTATGACATGTTGTTTCAAAGAATAATCTCATTTTGGTGATGATATTGTTTCGATAGGATGTCCCAGCTATTGATTGATAAATTGTGGTATGATGATGCCCCCTCGGGAGATAAATTGAGATAATTGAGCTTTGGAGTGTTTGGATCTTTGTGAAATTGATATCCCAATTAGAAATAATTTGATTTATGCAATTATGGTTGCTGAAAATGCGAGTTCTATGATTAGCTTGATGTGGTTAGATTGATAAGATAAAGATTCAGTCTGGTTTCAGGAATGACACCTCTTGTATAAGACAAAGATGATCAAAGCGTTTGGTTTCAAGACTGATATATCCTGTATAAGACATGATCAGAACATCTGGTTTAAGGAAAGATACATCCTGTATAAGACATGATAGAATCAATTTAGATGTGATTGATTAATAGAATTGATAAGGCTGATTGGGTATAGGACTGACAGTTTGTTGATATCAAGTTGCCAGAAGATTCAGATATGCTGATGTTGGTGTTTTCGCTGGGTTGACAATATCTGGAGAGGGATGAGTCATTGTTTTGATTGCGTATACACTTATGATGATACTTTGATGATTCCTGCGATAGATTTAACCTTGGATAAAATGAGCATGCAGGATCCCATGCAAGAATGAAATGCAAGCTAAATGCAAAGCTATGACTGGACCGGTCATTGGGTTATTGTATTTTGTCATCATTGATATTCTTAAATGTTGGAAGTGAGTGCAAACATCAATGGTATAATTAAACCATGATGACCTGAGCATGACTTTCTTGGATTTTGATATTGTAGGTTAGCACAAGGATTGAGGTATAATTGAACCAAGATGACATGAGTATTGCTTGTGTAAAATAGGCAGTATTAACCATTTCAATATGCAAATCGGAAATGTCTTCGATGATACTCCAATGATCATGTCCCGAGATAAATTTGCACATATTAATTATTAATTTACAGACATCAAAGAAGAAAAATGTCATGTTCCTTCCTTGTTCCTCTAGTTAGAGACATCTTGGAGTTACTCAGAAATCATGATAGTGAAAATCAGGATAGAAAAGTTGAACAAGCATGTTAAAATCATTATCCAAAATATATCATCCATTGAAAAGTGTATGAATGTGCTTAGACTGACTTTGTGATGGTTTGATGGTTGATAATTTGATCTCGTGTTCAACATTGGATGTGTCTCAGTTTTTGCTTGATAAGGGTTGCCTCACTATCGTTATACCTATTTGATTAAGCTCAAAATGATAAAAAAATTTGCCCCCAGCTAGGTTCAGGATTTTGCCCCAAGCCTAGAAACCAATTCATTATGATATACCCAATTATCCAAACCATGGCAAGAAGCCACCTAGGATGCCTACGTATGTACAAAGGCTTTATTATGCATATGAACAATACTGAATGAATGCAAGCGGAAGGATGCATGAACTAATAGATGGAAGAGCTAGCAGACAGATTGCGCCTATTGGCCAGGTTTTCAACATTTGTTTTTATTGCACTTTTCTCATATTTGATTTTTTTTTTTTCTTCTTTTTCACTTTTTTTTTGTATTTTCTACTTTTTCACTATTTTTGGATTTTTTCTTTTTTAGTTTTTGTTTGGATTTTTCTGCTTTTTCACTTTTTTGGGGATTTTTCTGCTTTTTCACCTTTTTTTGGATTTTCTTCTTTTTTACTATTTTTGGATTTTTTTGCTTTTTCAAACATAAAATTTCTTCAAATGCATGTTATTGATGGGTTCATCGAGCTGATCTTCATCCTTGTTGATAGCTGATATGCTCCTGACCCAAATACTGCTATGATCACAAACAGACCTAACCAGTTTGGTTCAAACTTTCCTTTCTTTTCTCGATCTGACTGGTTTCGTGGATTTTCCTTTACTACTAGTTCCTCAACTTGAAAGTCTCATGGTTTGACCCTGTGATTATAACTTCGGCACATTCTTTGCTAATATACCTTTAAATGATCAAAGGCATTTTTTCTTTGTTCATGGATCAATTCTAACTCCTACAATCTAGATACTCATTGTTCTTCATCTGGGATAAGACCTTTTAATGATACTCGTAGAGAAGGTATCTCTGCTTCTATTGGCAGTATTGCTTCTGGTCCATAGACAAGAGAGAAAGGTATGGTACTTGGTTGTCTGCAAGTTCAGCAGGCCCATAGAGGCTGGTTCAATTGAGTATGACAATCTCTGCCAGCATCATTCATTGTCTTTTTGAGGATTTTCAGAATAGTTTTGTTTGATTCTTTTGCTTGCCCATTCCCTTGTGGATAGTAGGGTGTGGAAAATCTGTGTTGGATCTTGAATTTCTCACATAGCTCTTATACATCCTGATTCTTGAATGGTCGACCATTATCAGGGATAATGGTCATGGGTATTCCATAGCGATAGATGATGTAGTTCAAGATAAATGCAACAATTTGTTTTCCTATGATATTTGTGAGAGATACTACCTCAATCCATTTTGTGAAATATTCTGCAGCTAGAAGGATGAATTTATGACCATTAGATGAAGAAGGATTTATCTTTCCTAATAGATCAAGACCCCATTGGTAGAAAGGCCAAGATGTTACCAAAGAATGAAGTTATTCTACTGGTCCATGAATCGAGTTCCCATGGATCTGACATTGTTTGCATGTTTTAGCTATCTGAAAAGAATCTCGTTCTATAGTTGGCCAATAGTAGCCCAAGCGCATGAGTTTTTTTGAAAGGGTAAGACTACTTGAATGAGTGCCACAAATACCATTATGGACTTCATGTAAGGCCTTCTCAGATTCTTCTTGTTCAAGACATCTTAAAAGAGTAGTGTCTAGACCTTGTTTAAATAGGGTATCCATGACCACAGTATAATGGGAGGATTGGTGAATAAAGTTTCTCTTTTGGCTCTTTGATAAATCAGGAGGTAGGGTGTTATATTTCAGGTATGTATAAGTTTGGCCATAGCAGGAGGAATCATGCCCAACAAGGTGATAAATAGTTTGGGAATCAGGACAATTATGAGCAGGGTAAAACAACTCTTCCACTAGGAATTCGTAACATTGTTTATTTTCCTATGGCTGAAGGAGAGAAGCAAGTGTAGCCATGGCATCTGCTGCTTTGTTGTCATTCGTTTGAATCTGCTGAAAAGTTATTTCTACAAAGTATTTCTTGATATCATCAACCATCTTTTTATAAGGCATTAACCTTTCATCCTTTGTTTGATAATCATCATTAATTTGATAGATGATGAGCTGAGAGTCTCCAAAGACTTAAAGTTGTGTAATGTTCCATTTTATAGCCATTTTGATGCATGTAACCAAAGCTTCATATTTTGTTGTATTATTGGTGCATGGAAATCTTAACTTGTATGTTTTTGGAATTTTTTGACCTTGTGGTGTGATAAGTAGAATACCTGCTCCTAATCCATGTTGTGTATATGAACCATCAAAGTATAATTGCCATGTTTTTGTGGTGACCGTTAGGATATTAGCATTAGGAAATTCAATCTACAAAGGATGATTATCCTGAAGCGGTGCCTCGGCTAGTTGGTCTGCAACAACTTGCCCCTTGATAGCTTTTTTGTCTACATATTCAATATCAAACTCACTCAGGATCATGATCCATTTTACTAATCATCCTGTTTATGTTGCCTTGCTGAGTAAATAGTTCAATGGATTGATTTTAGCTATCAACTTGATGGAGTGAGATAATAGATAGTGTCTTAATTTTTGAGAAGAAAAAACCACCACCAAGCATTCTTTTTCTGTTGGAGAATAGTTGAGTTCATATCCCACTAATGTTCTATTGATGTAGTAGATGGCTCATTCTTTTTCTTCATTATCTTGTTGTGCAAGAAGAACTCCTAATGATACTTCAGTGGTCGATACATATAGTAACAATGGCTTTCCTAGAATTGATGACAATAGGACAGGTGGTTGCATGAGATATGCCTTGATCTTGTTGAATGCATCCTCACATTGATGGTCCCACTTGAAATGAACATTTTTGTGTAACAGATGAGTAAATGGTTGACATTTATCTGCCAGTTGAGCACCAAATATTCTTATTGACTGCAGTCTTCCTTGGAGTGATCTGAGTTGACTTATATTCTTGCGAGATGTCATCTCCATGATTGCTTTGACCTTAGCTGGATCTACTTCAACACCTCTAGCTGAAATAATGTATCCCAGTAGCTTTCCTAAAGTTACACCAAAGGCACATTTCTTAGGATTGAGTCGTAGCTTATATTGTTCTAACTTGTCAAATATCTTTCCTAGTATTCCTATATGGTCTTCTCTGCTATATGATTTTGTCAAGATGTCATCCACATAGTCTTCCATGAATGTATGCGTCATGTCATGGAATATTGTTGTCATAGCTCTCTAATATGTAGCACATGCATTCTTTTGTCCAAAAGGAATGATGTTCTAGCATAAAGTATCCCATGGGCATGTGAAAGCTGTCTTTTCTTGATCTTCAGGTGCTATTTTAATCAAATTGTATCCGAAGAAACCATCCATTAGAAAAAACATGGAGTGTCCAGCAGTTTAATCTACAATGACGTCAATGTTAGGTAAAGGAAAGTCATCCTTTGGACATGCATTCTTAAGATCTCTGAAGTCTGTACATATTCCGATGCTTTTATTTGGTTTTGAAATAGGAATGATGTTGGATACCCATTGAGGATAAGCTACTGGTCTGATGAATTTGACGTCCAATAATTTCTTTAATTCTGCTTTGACTTGGAGAGCGATATGCGGATGCATTTTCCTTAATTTTTGTTTAACTGGTTTGGCTCTTGGACTAACATTTAAGTGATGCATAATAAGCTCTAGATCTAACCTCGACATGTCTGCATATGACCAAGCAAAATTTATTTGTTGTCATTTGAAGAATTCTATATATTGTTACATTTCTTCTTCTGACAGAGAAGATGTTGGATGTAGGATCTCTGGTTTCTTTGTTGTCCCAATGTTAACTGCCTCTGTTGGTTCGATCAAAATGGATGACTTTTCTTGATAGTGCATAGGTAAAGTGTCAAATCTCCCATCTTCTAGTGCCCTAAGGAGGTTTTGACTGTTAGATGAATCCTTTCTTTTTACTTTTTCCTGATCTAATGTTTCCAAGAAATGGTTTTCAGCATTACACTTTATATTGTTTTCTTTATTTTTCTTTTTGCGACTAGGAGATTTGGCACCCACTTGACTAGAAGATGCGTTGCTGAAATTCCTGGTGAGAGTTGTTGCGGGTTCAATTGCATTAAGATATATAGATATGGTGTGGTCATTCAGAAAGGTATCAATGGTAGTATGTATTTCATTTTCCCAATCAATAAGTTCAGGGTGGATTAGAGGTAGGGGGTCCTCAGGTTGAGATGCTTCAAAAGTATCAAGGGTCATGATGGATGTATCAAAGTTTTGGATATGTATGTTTCTATCTAGAATGATACTTTCATTAGAATGGCCTCACACAAGAAGCTCCTGAACATCCTCAATTAAGTCCAAGTCAGTCAAATGTGATTCTGATTCAAGTGAACTAGTTCCTAATGTTTTCCCTTCATACGTGTGAACTACGTCAACTCCTACATCTTCTTCAAAGAAATTTTCTTCAACTGATTCTTTAGAGTGATAGGAATCCCATTCCCATTCATTAGAATCTGTATCACTTGCAGCCTACAATCTACAGATTTGTTCATATAGTGTTTGATTTTTTTCTTCATATTTTGTTGCTATATCTTTTCTTCTTTCATATTCAACTGCTTCAGGACTAAGATTGATTTCTGTCAACCTTTCTATGAGCTCTCCTTGATTAGTACTAGGTTCATGCTTATTTTGATTGATATTTAAGGTTGCTTGAGAGGTTCTTTTAGTATTTTTTTCTTGTTGATTTGAAGCTTGCTTATTTTCCCATTTCATGTTTGCTTGTGTTTGTTGCTTAGCTAAAGTTTCTTCTCTTTCAATTGCTAGTTGTTATTGTCTATTTTCATATTTGTCTTGTTGTTGGCTAAAACATTTGTCTTCTGGTAGAGTAACTTTTCCATATCCTAAGCTTGTTTTGTCTGTATCCTATTGAGTGTAAGGTTGGATAGGTTTGGATATACCTTCTTTTATTTTCCTTATAGGACCTGTTCTAGTGTATCCCATTTTTCTCAGAATGCTAAATCTTTTTCCATACTTTTCTGTAGGTATGCTGACATTGTTGATCTTTTGTTGAACTTATTCATCCTTGTATAGCCACTATAGTACATCTTTGTCTTCTATTTCCTCTAATAAGGTCCCAGCACTAACAAATGCTCCATCAAATATCAGAAGATGTTTCACAATTGGTTGTTGTTTAGAGTGATGGTTTTCCAAAGGATTTACGAGAAAGGGGTAATTGTAATATTGAATATTCTTCATTCGCTCAATCTCTTAGCTGCATTTGTTTTTCCATACTTGATAAAATTGAGGCAAATGATTTTTCTTCAAATTGTGTGTTTGAAGATGATTCCTTTCTATTATGAGGAACAATGACTTCTTGAGTTGGCTTGAGGTTACTATAATATTGAAATGAATTTGAATCTGCTGAGATCATGATTTCCTTCCCATTGTAGGGAAACTTTAAGCACTGATGATATGTTGATGCAATAGCTTGTATGTCATGTATCCAGGGTCTTCCCAAGAGTATGTTGTATGATAAGTCCAAGTCTAGAACTTGTCATGCTATGTCATTCTGTTAAGGTCCCACTCTGATGGGTAACAACATAATTTCTTTAGAGGAATGTTCTTCTTCATCATAGGCTTTAATGGTGATATTTTTTCAGGGATCAACTCCATCTTTTGAATAACCTAGAGCACAAACTAGACTCAGAGAGAAAATGTTTAAGCTAGCTCCTCAATCTACTAGGACATGTTTAACTCCCATCTTATGAATGATAACTTCGATATGAAAGGAAGCATTATGGGGATGTTGCAAGGATGTGTCATCTTCTTTAGTGAATGATAAGCAGTGAGGGGTTGTGAGGTGTCCCATCATGGTTTGGAATTGATCTATATCTAGATCTTAAGACACTGTTGTATCTACTAATGCTCGTTCAAGAATTTGTTTGTGTAGGTGAAAGCTTTGAATGTTCCAAGATGGATATTTGGGTGGGTGTTTTTTCTAATTTATCCACTAGATTGTATTGTTTTGTAGTAAAATTATGTGTTTGTTGTACTACTCGGCAAAATGACTTTAGCTTTGTTTCTTGTGATAGCATGAGTAGGTTCTTGACTTTGTTTTTCTTTAACAACAATCACATTTACCACATTATTAGATGTATGAGCATAGTTTACCTTTGCTTTACCTTTACCATTATTTGTTGTTGATGAGTTACCCTTCTCATAGTTTAGAAGTGGAGTTTTAAAAGTTGTATGAGATTGGTTTGTTGTATGTCCATCCACAGTTATTACTCCATTATCAATCAAATCTTGGATGACATGTTTCAACCACTAACAATTATCTGTGTGATGTCCCTTGTTTCGATGGAAATCACAATAATGGATATCATTCCAACAAGGTGGTTTTACTTGAGGTTTGTAGTTCCTTTCTTTTGGCAAATTAATCAATTTGTTTGCGAGAAGTGTCTTTAGTGCTGACCTAAGCGGTTCACCAATGTTTGTAAATTGCCTTCGAAAGAAATTTTTTATAGTTTCTTTTTGGTGATGATTGTTTTGCTAAGCCACTGCTGAGTGATGGGATAAATTAAAAACCAGTTGCCTTGGTTTCACATTGTTGTTATCCACTATTCCATCATTGACGATATTATGATTTCTATTCCAAAACTTTGTCTTTTCATTGTGGTTGTTGTTATTAGTGTTGTTAGGAGGATCAACTCACTCTTTGTATATTTCCAACTCAGCCTTCTTTATCATGGCTTCCTCCATTCTGATTCCATTATCAATCATCTTTCTAAAACTTTGATTTCCTTGCATTTTTAGATAATAACTCATTTGATCATTTAGGTTGTTGATGAATATGTCCATTTTTTCATACTCTGGCACCGTACGAGGATATCGTGAAGCTAACCATCTCCATTGCTGTAAAAATGTCATGAAAGGTTCTCCAGTGTTTTGTTTGGCATTACGTAGGTCTAGCATTCTAACTTCATGTTGTATGTTGTAAGAGTATTGTGAAATAAACTTATCCACCAATTCTAAGAATGATCTGATTCCAGGTGGAAGTTTGGAGAACCATTTCATAGCTAGTCCAGTTAGGCTTTTCGAAAATAATCTCATCAAGTAGGTATCCTCATGTACAAACTCCATACTCATTGTGCAAAATTCTCATATATGGCCTTGAGGGTTAGTGCTTCCATCATATTTTTTGTATCTAGGAGTTTCACATCCTATATAAAATGGTATCATGTTTAGATTTTTGTCAAATGGATGAGGACGGATTTCTTGAAGTGAGTATCTTCTAACATTTCCTCTTTGCATATCTTGAATTTGTGTTTGCAGTGTTTGTATTTGTTGTGTGAGAGTTGTGATAGGATTATCAACATGATTTGTTCTTGTATAACCATGATTTTTCATTCTAGGAGGATCTGGATCTCTTCTTGTATCATCTATACCCCTTCTTGTATCTTCATTGGATTGAACCTTATTCAGAATTTCTACTTCATCCCTTTTAGGAATGTAAGTTTCTTCATTGGTTCTTGTGTTACTAGGAATTGATGTGTCATTCATTTTGAGACCAAAAATATCCTCATATTGTTCATTATTAGGGGGAGGGTCACTTTTCTTTTGTGTCAATTTGTTCACATCAAAATCTTGGGGGAGTGTAGCACCAATTCTTGCTAACATTAGGAAGTATTTTTCTTTGACTCCCTACAATATTTTCTTCATAAATTTATCGAATTGGGGATTTTTTGATGTCTCTAACTTGTTGTTCTATTATTTCTCCTTCAACTTGTATTTCATCTTCATGTTCAATGGTTCTATGCTCTTCAGTTATTTCCAATGTTTCAGTTTCCATCTCGACTATCTTTCCTCTCTAAGCCTTCGTTAAAATGGGCATACATGTGTGTTAGATATTGTGCTAGGATTTGATTGTCTATAATTTGTTTTGAAAAGTGATCAACTATCAATGTAAATGTGATAGAGTGATATGACATGAAAAGATGGTTCAAGTGTTTAAAAGTTTGCAAGTTTTTTGATCTTCGATTTTGGAGTGCAATGATGATGATTTTGATAAAAACCAAGTCCAATAGGAATGATATATCCTACAATGTGGGACAAGGTTGTCCTGACCAAACTTTGTAGTTTAATGATAAAGGATGATAGATCTTGATGAGAAACTATGTTTTGAGTGACCAGTTTATCAAAGAGGGTGATGATGCACTTTGAGATGTTTAGATGTTGAACTTGTTGAATGTGAATACTTGAAAATATTGAGGTGTCTATTTCTAGAGTCCGATTTGACAGATGATAACTTGACCAAGTAAACCAATAAGACAATCCAAGCATAAAATGACAAATAATAGGTGTTTATGCTCACTCTAAATTGACCAAGGAAATATGACAGATCTGAAAAAGATGTGCAAGAAGACAATTCTAGACCAATAGAGACAAAAATTTGTACGACAATTTAAGAAGCTTCAGACGACAATTCATATAGGCCCATACAAAAAATTAGGAATCTCATATGACAAAGCACAAGCTCATACGATAATTCCTATTGAGCAAAATGATAAACCAGAGGCCTCGTATGACAAAAATTTCTAAACCATACGATAAACAAGAAGGATCGTATGAAAAAAATTGCTAAACCATACAACAAACAAGAAGGCTCGTACGACAAAACACAAGCTCATATGATTCAAGACAGAATAGAGGTAAAAAATGTTGTTTGGACAGATTTTTGATCATTGAAGTTTGGTGTTTTGCTTCTGTTTTACAGTTTTAAATGTCTGATTTTCTGTTTTAGGGATGAAGACACAACAAACACGTGATATGATAAGTGACCTCAAGCCCATTATGCTACCTAAGGAAGTTGGCGGAGATAGAAAACCTTTGCTTGCAAACTTAGGTACACACCCAGTAGCTAATTAGAATACAACCACTGAGTCTCATGCAATGGATTCTCAACGCCATATTATCCGACTCCAAATGCTAATGGGGGCACGATATGGCAAGTGTCTGGGGAGAGTTACTATCTCTCTTCCACAAAGATTATCACCCTTTCAGAGGTGAACTGGGTAGCTTCTAATTTAATTGGAACTAGTAAGGGATCCGTTCGGTGCATCAGAGTATAAACTCAATTAAGAGGTCTCCTAGCCTTGAAAACCAAGATTTGATATACCCAAAGGTATGGAGGAGAGCTATTCTCGAACACTATCATTGACTTGATTTTCATCAAATCACATTTATTTTATAGTGGGTTGGAGTACTTGGCGTTAGCCATTCCCACTTGGGTCATTCCCCTCTCACCGACCTTAATGGCTTAGAGTTATTAGCTCCTCGGGAGGGCAAGGCCGCTAAAGATATGCACTATTTAAAAAAAAGGATGAGTCTATCTTTTTTATCACCTAAGAAAGGTGAGAGCACACTTGCCTATCATCAAAACACATAATACATGTTTGTTCATTCCCTTTAGCAAAAAACAAGTGTGCCTAGAAAATTTAAAGAAGACATAAAGTTTGGTTGAGTCCTCCTAGGCAACCTGCAAAATAGATGCATTAGTAGTCATGATGTGTTTCGTTGAAATGAAGCTTTGATAAATGTAAACTTCAACAATTGTACTGCAAAAACCAGTTAGGTTGTCGAAAAAACTCACAAACAGACTAGGGTTAGCATTAGTAATAATCAAATTGAAGCATGAAAACCCTAAAATGTAATCTTCGTTGAAAACACAAGAGCAGAATTTTGTACGATACTATTTACCTAATCATACGAGTGCAAAATGGAGCTCGTACAACAATTTAGTATCCTTAAAATCTTGTATGAGTAAGAAAGAATTCTCATGTAGGTGCACAAAGGAGCTCGAATGAGGCTGAAAAGGAATTGGTACAAAATTTTGATTCAAACCCAACCAGAAATGAAGATTTGGTGATGCTAAGAGGCCAAAAATGATATTTTGGCCCCACGGCGGGCACCAAAATGTTGTGCCTGTGATGTGTGATACCTGTAACTACAACACAAAACACTCAATAGATCATTACAAGCATGGTTAGCAAATAATAAGCAAACAAAGATGAACCATGACAAAGTGACCTATCGCCTCCTAATAGATGGGAGTATGGATTTTCTCTCAGATCTGGATAAGCAATCCCAGTGACTTGAGTACACTAGACCGAGGATTTGAAATGATAATGATATGCAAAGATGAGATTGATTATACTATATTGATGCAAGAGACTAATTAAGCTAATGATATGTATGATTAAGCTATGATGATGATGCAATTAAGCTAGAAAAGAGATTGATTAAGCTACATGGTTCAACAATTATTCTAGAAAATGATCAATTTAAACTAAATCTAAGATGCAATTTCTTAAAACAATAATGCTCAAATCATATGCCTATAGTAACAATGCATAAGATAAAATGAGAAGGGATCTACCTATATTAATAATAAATAAGATGAAATGAGATGGGATCTACCTATAATAACAATGCATAAGATGAAATGAGATGGGATCCTTATTTCTCCAAAATGGGGGATATTTATAGGATTTCCAAGGCCAGGGGTGAGGTGGCAAAAATCAATGGTCAAGATTGAGTCTGAAGATATCAAGGGTGAAAGTGGAGGAGGTTGGAGAAGAGGTTGGAGGAAGAGACACTTGTCATCTCTATGGTGACAAGTGTCAAGGAACTTTTCTCATAAAAGTGCAAGTGTCCAAGAGAGGAGACATGTGGCCAAAGTACCATGTGTCTCAAGAGGAAAATATCCACACCATAGGAGGTTAGGATAAGGAGGTTAGAATGTGCAAGATAGGATAGGATTAGTTAAACCCAAGGTTAGGTGGAATGGGTTAGGTTAGAGGGATGGTTAGGTAAGGTGGTTAGAAGTTAGGAGGCATGTGGGTAATTTAAATTTAAAAATTAAAATAATAGGAAAACACTAATTAACTCTCAACAACTCATAAATTGATTTGTTTTAATTAATTAGAGGATTAGAAGAATTGATTGAAGTGGGGGGGGGGGATTAATTAAATATGAATTAATTAATCAAAGAGGACCATTGAAATGAACCTATTAAATAAATCCTTAGATTTATTAATAAGTAGATGAAAGGGAGAATTTAATTAGGAAGAGGGATTAATTAAATAATTGCTTATTTAATTAACTATCTTCAGACCATTTGTAGGTGTATACACATTCAACTCGGAAGTCAAATACAATTGGCTGACTGGTTCTTCATGGAAGAATACATTGTCTTATGCTTCTACAGATCAATAGTAAAATCCTACAAACTTCCAATACATGTGAAAGAGAGGGTATTTGCATTGGAATATGTATGGTAGGTGGAGAGCATAGATAGGCTCTCTCATGGTCAGAAAAAGAAGAGCATATTTCCTTCCTTTCCTTTCTCATGTGAAGGGTTCGCATTTGAGAAAAAAGAATTCAATGTGGTACATGATTTTTTGATTTTTTTAGCCTTGGTGATGAGGGTCTCTGATGGTATGAGCCAATCAGTGTAATCCAACAAAGGCTTAAGAAAAATGGGAACTCTGAAAGGTTATGTCAACATGAAAGTAAACCATTGCTAGAAAAGTTTTGAAACATGGACTCCTGGGATGAGGTAAAAAAAGAGAGGGAGAAAATTTTTGCTGACAATAACATTTGAACAGAAGAATTGTCAACACAAATTATGGCATTGCACACACAGAGGATAACAGAGCAGGACATCCAAAGTAGGAGGTCCTACAATTTCTACCAAAATAATGCTAACCCATCTAACAAATCCATTCCCAAAATGATTCTACAAGAATTTAAAGACATATTTTAGACTCAAACCAAAATAATTGATTTTTGGACTATGAGGAAAAATATTGGTGTACCAAAGACCATTGCAGAATTTGAGTCCATCAACAAGGATGAAGAGATTACAAAATTAAGGAATATGGATCATCCCATAACAACATATGATAGGAGTGATGATGAAAATGAATATGAGTTGAGGCGACTCCAGCAACTACTATAGTCCCTACAATATTTGGTTGATTCAATGACTCCATGAAAGAAAAATATAGCAAAAGGTCAAAAATTATGGAAAAAATGGGTTTTGAAGGTGGTGGTCTAGGTCCCATAGGAGAGGGCATTTGTTTTCCACTTGAGGTACAACTTCCATCAGATTCAAAATCAAAATCTCTTGTTAAACTAGTCATTGTACTTGATTCATCAGATTCATCATGAAAAGGTACTACTCATTACCCTCCACCTCCACCTACATTTGTTAGAGGTTCAAATCCACAACCACCACCACATCATGATATTCTTATTGGTGGTGAATCAAGTACAACCTCCATTGGTAGGGAATTTGGGGATAGTATTCCTATTAGTGTTCAGTCAAGTGCCACTATGACTAGTGGGGTTGGAATGGGTACTACTACTGATACTAGGTGTCTTGGTGTTGGACAAGTGCAACAATAAAATATCTCTCGCAGGAGACCACTAGTGGTAGATACTCATACTATTCAAAATCCTATATCAAGTGTCACTACCGCTACAAAACTATCATTTACAGCTTCAGAACAGACCCCTCAAAAGACTAAAAACTACACATGCAAGTGATAGTGGGATAGGATCAGAAATGGCTATCGGTACTCCTCATAATGCATTAGTTAAAACCACAAGCATAGGTGGAACTGGAGCCTATTCTATTTCACCTTTAAAAAATTCAATTTCTTCAACAAGCCCAAATTTCCAATTATTTGATTACTATGAAAATTTTGAACACACAACAAATGCAAATAAAGAAAAAAAGAGAGAATTGCAGAGGGTTGCCCTGATTGAAGTTTTAGAGGAACAACCTACAACAAACAAGGTATTTCCAACATATGACCCACACAAAGATATGATGGAGTTCATGGTTGTTATGCCCCCAAATAAAGCCACACAGTCAGATAGATCCCTCTTAATTTCAAGTTAGCACCCTCCAAATGGATTTTTCCAAATTACAAAATGTGGACAAAATTAGTGTGTCAAAAAAGACTAACGAACTAGTCTACACTTCACTAGTAAAGGTGGAGAGAGAAAAAAAAAAGTTGGAGAAACAAATAGAAAAGTTACAGGAAGACCTGGCAAATAAAAAATAAAAGAGGAAAGCAACAGATAATGAGTGCAATGATTTATAGAAAAGGATAAAAAATTTAGGCTCTGTAGTAGAAATTGCAGGGTAGGAAAAGATGGAGGCAACATTGAAGGAACTGAGGGAAAAGTTGGCTGAAAGTAGTAAAAAAATTGATGATGAAAGAGCTAGTTCACAAAAATTCTACAAAAGTTACGAGTCTATTGCTATCAAAATAAAAAAATACAGGACCTATTGGATCATGAGAAGGAAAAATAAAAACATTTGGAAGAGGAAGTAGAGGAAGAAAGAAAAAAATGTGCACAAATGAAAGAAGACCTGCAAAATGCAAATGATAAAATTAAAACTTTGGAGGAAAGATTGAAAGATAATATGAAAAATACAATGAAGTATATACAAGAAAAAATTTGGGGGCAAATAATGTAGAGGAGTGACAAGTTGTGTGAATGGTTTGAATTGAATGAAATTCTGAGATTAATTTATTGGAAGATCAAAGGGCACATTGAGAAGAGAATACATGTTTATTCAAAAGAGGATATGACAAAACAGATTTTGTAAGTAGTGTACAGTACTAGTGACAACTATTTGGCATCCAAGGTAATTAACAACCGCATTGATGCCATAGTTAAGACATCATATATCCTTTAAAAATGCCAGAAACTAAGGCAAACATCAGAAATTATGGATAAAGGTGGCAAAAAATAATGAAGCTGGAAGAAAAGACAACCACTTTGATTAAAATTGGTTTGCCGAAGTCCATTGAACCATCAAATAAATTCATTGGAACAAAAGCTTACAAAAAAAGCATGGAGGAGAAAAAAAGAAGTCTGATTTAGACTTTTTCCTAAGGACACAACTCCCCAAAGCTTTTTGGAATTCATCAGACCATTTACAACTTTTAATGCAGTATTGGGTGAAACAATGATGTCAAATCACTCTTCTAAATATTGATTGTTGATGAAGTTGCAGCTGACTTTCCATAGTTTAAAGAATATTGGACTTCCATCAGGCGAAGACTGGAGAACCCTACAAAAATTGGCACATAAATCTTAAGAATCATAGTATGTATTGCACAGTTTTCTGCTTTTTCTCTTAATTTAAAGGTTTAATATTTATTTTGTTTTGAATTTGGCATCACTTGAAATAATTTTGTTTTATGAACAGGAAAAAACTAGCACCCTCTATTGCTAATCCAGCCTATGATGCATAGTGCAAACCTTTAGCCTTGTAAATTTGTATCCTCAAATTCGCTCAAGTTTGAACATTTCTGATTTCTAGGTTTTGGGCACTACTATTATGTATATTTAATTTTCCATGTCTTGAATTAATATTTAATTTTGAACTTCATTTTTTGAATAGGAGACATGTAACAGTTGTTAAACTGTTAAATTGCTAATCCACCCTATGATGTCCATGTAAATTTGTGCTAAGTTTGTGATACTGATGGCAATCGGAATGATATATTCACTGTTCAGTGCCTTAGTAATTGATTTTTATGTTGAGTCTTAACATGTTGCAAATCAACCTAAAGCTGGTGTTTCTCCCTTGTTTCTATAAAAGGGAATTCAGGGTCATTTGCAAAGGGTTCTGAAATTTTGTATTGACTTTTGCATGGAGAATCACATAGAGTTGTCTATTGAATGAATTATATCATATGGCTATATTTTGAAAGTATTAATTAAAAACTAAGTTCACAACATGTCTAAATAATAATTTTTGTATCAATAAACACATTATGGTCTTTTATTATGCTATTTTAAATCTAGAAATAGAAAGTTGAAAAATACAATTACAAATCAATATTAAATTCTAATTGCAAAAAATTGGCAAACTCATAAAATATCATCAAGTTATCAACCATAATAATATGCTTGTTTAATATGAATGATGAGATACAACAATAAGATTAATAAATACCAATGGCTTATAGTTTCCATTCCTCCTCATCAAATTCAGATCTTTCTTGATTGTTGTATGTGTTTTCATCACTCTGAGTCTGCATAGCTTCACTAAACTACATCTCAATGCTAATAGCAGGTCCAGTACAGGAGTCAATAGTCCCACTGGCACTTTTGTTTGAAGTGTTTCCCAGACCTCTTCTTTCACATTTGGACCTCTAGTTTTTCAGTGCCCTATCATAAGGAAAAGAGTGGACATCAAATTGAGATGTATAGAGCCTCAAGCAATTTTCCAAATTTTTGTCTAGTTTATTTCTTAGCTTTGATTTTAGGAACCCCAAAGCACTAAAAACTCTCTCATTTTCCACTGCACCCAATATCATGGTAAGACATAAATCAGCAAGCTTGAAATATTTTGATATTGAATCATGCAACATTTCACTCTCACGTAGATTTTTGAATGCCTTGTTACTGATCCCTCTTCGTGGGGGTTCTTCATTCTGTCATATTGTTCCTTTATAGTGTATGCAAAATGAGTTGATTTCTCTCTAAGAAGAGTCATCTAATATTCCACGTATAGTTACTCCATTCAATTCTCTCGATATGCAATTTCTTTTTATCAAAGTTAGTAGCTTACTTCAAAAATCAGATGAACTGTTAAGGCTCCAATATTGAGGAAACACAATAGACATGGCTTTGAGTAGTTTCTCAGAAGGGAATCTACTTGTAATCTATGAGGAAAGATCATAGGAAATTTTCTTAATAGAAGTAGTTACAAATTCAATAATCTTATCTTAATCTTTCCTTGTAGCTCTTGCTAGTTGCTTCCTAGGGTGCTTTCCTGGTTCCTCGGGGTCGACCATGGCATAGAAGTGTGTTGGTATCTCAACTCCTCATACATTGGCACATACCTCCTATTTTCACCGATTTGTAAAAAGTTATCAGGATTGTTCAAATAGATGAGTGTCCACCACTTAACAAAATTTTCATCAAATAGTGTTGGTTGACTTTGATAGAGATTATCAAGGGTCATGCATGTCAACTTATGCAGCTTAGCATATTTTGTAATATACATATCTCTTTTTCCTCATTTCCTCTAGCATGGGAAGAAGAGCTGCTAAAGTTAAGAGTGTCTCTATATTAATTAACCTCCGAAGAAGGTAAAGAAATTTTGGTTGCTCTGATTCATTGTGATTTGTGTGAAATAGTCCAATCAAGGATGGATGTTCTAAAAAAAATCGATGCGCCAGACCATCCAAAGAAATCCATTTGGTATCATTAGCCTTGAGAAACTTGTTCCCATCAGTTATTCTATCAGAAAAGTGTTGAAATTCCATAAATTGCTTGGGACATCGACAAAAGTGTGAGCAGAGCTCTGTGATTAAATTTTTATTTATTTTTACTAGAGCATACTTGCTCACAATTCCAAAAGCTAGATTCATTCTTGTGAGCCATGAAGTGAATGTCAGTAATGTAGGGTGCAGAAGAAGTTTCCATTTTTGTACAAAGATCATTCCTATGATCTTGCATTACTAGAGCTCAATCTGCTCCTACACACACCAATTTTTTGGCAAACGTCATGTCATCCATACCTTCATTTTCAATTAAACATCTCTTTAGTAGTTGAAATAAATTATCCAATGTCACACTATCCTTCATTTTAGAAATAGAGAGTAGATGAGGTTGGTGGGCATGATTCTGTATAGTATAAACATGCATGCACCCCCAGAAAGTATTATCTACTATCGTAACTTCGTCTAAAGACAATGCAATAAAATTTGACTTTCTTATTTTTTCCTTTACATCTTCTTTTTCAACTCGAGCAAGACAACTTACCCATTTCCATCCACTGTTTACTGACCAATGACTATTAGGATAGTTAGGAACTTTCAAAAAGTATAATAAAACATTAATTGATGGGAAATCTATCATAGCACACCCTCTCCTCAAAATATAAAAACCGACACTTAACTGAACAACTTTTCCCATTTGTTCTATTTGCATTGCTTTTCCAAAAAAAGCTTCAATAGAACCTTAACTTTAGCAAGCTTCATCTATATTTTCTCATGAGAATAATATTGTTCAGCATTCCTCACAGGATTACATTCCTCCTTTGTTTTCCATCTTATCACTGTGTTTTCAACTCTGTCCTTTATTTGTTTTTCATAAACTTTACCCATATGCTTTTCTATGGTGTCAATTTTTAGCTACAACCTCTTTTCCTTGTTATGTTTCCAAGCACAAATCTTACACCTGCATTCTATTGGAGGCTCACCTTCAATTGGATTCTCCACTAGTTCAATTAATGAATACTTTGATTCCTAATTAATTTAAAAATTCCTCACTAACATATCCCACTCCTTATCCTTTTTTTGATTTTGGTTGATCATTTTTTGATTTGGCTTTTCTTTTGCCCTTTTGTGCATTATCATTTGTGGCATTATCACCCAAGTCGATTATATCATTCTAACTAACTTGGGTATCTACCAGATAATCTTCTTCAAGTTCATCCTAATCTGAGATATCAGGTTCACCTTTGTCTTCAACATGCGGTGTTGGTTGTGAATTTTGTACTTGTACCTATGATGATGTACCTTCCTAATTTTCACCACAATCTTTGTCAAAGAGAGAGTATGAAGACAACATTCTATGTTTTGTTGGCCCCTCATGGCCTTCCCCACATTCAGGATTCCTAACCTTCTTCTTGTTCGACATCTCCAATGAAATAAAGGCTGCAAAAAAAATATCAATTCGTTGAAGAAGTAATAAAAGATTATAAAGTATAAAATATGTTTCATTGGCCCTATGACCTACAATCTATATGTTTGAGGTCTCGCGATTGACCACGTGGCACTAATGGGTTCCCACTGAATAAGAAAGAACTCAACAATGCAAACAAATATAGATAAATTCAAAATAATATTATAACACTTCAAAAATATGATCGCTCACCTTTAGATCACTAGCAGTCACCAATGCACTCAACATCAACGATTTTTTTTTTATGTGAAACTTCTATATTGATCCGAATTCAGAGCCTAAAACCCACCATATTGTGTAGAGATAGATTTGATCTTTGAATGTATTTATACCAATCCTTATATGGTGAATTCTGCAAGAATTTTATATGGTATACAAATATTTGGCCAATCTTGCTTAGCTATAAAATGATATGTAATTTTTGAGGCGATTATGGGTTGTCCAATTAATTAGAAAATATAATAGAGTTGGTGAAAATTGGGGTGAATAGAGACATGCATCGACAAAATGCTAGATGAATTGGGTCCTCCTGGCCAACAAATCTTCATATACCTATAGGCGAATTATAATCATCTATTAAGGAAACCTAGGAGAGTGTAGGCAAAAAAATTAAATTTGCTGCATGTCCCGTATATTGTATTGGCAAAATCCTCGCATAGAAACAATTAATTACATAAAAATTATTGTGACCAGGCCATGAATTTGATAGAAATGGATAATGTTTTGTCTACATGGCCAGCCCCAATTGGTAGAATATATTCACCATTTCCCAGGTCATCGACGTGAAAAATTTGCCATTGGCAAATATTCACCACTAAAGTAAACTCTGGTAATGTGAAGTAGTTGATCAGTGTGGTTGTGTGCTGACATTGTTTGGTACTAGTGGCAGTGAGCTTAAGGTTTCCTCCAACATTTTTGCAGAGTGGCAGTTGTGCCTTTGTGGTAGATACTTTCTTTCTTCCTCTAGGCAATGAGCCCTCATTTTTATGGTGGTTTTAGCTCAGTAGTGAGCCCACTTGTAGTGAGCGATTCCAGCAGTGAGCCATTTTATAAAAATAACCTTAACCAGTGACACCCTAATAGGTGTTTCTATTATAAGAACTAACATTCTCTGTAGTTTTTTCATTCTTCTAATTTCCACATCATATATGGTATTTCATATGTGTGTCTTTAATTCTATTATCTATTCATGGTTAAGTAATATTAAGTTTAAATTGTTGGATTTTTTTTCCATGGACAAGTATATAATATAAGTTCTATTTTGCAACTGATTCACACACCCCTCTTAATTTTTTGGAACATTCAATAAGTGTTCCCTTATTTGCTGGTCAATCTAAATCTACATATTGGGAAGAGATCATTAGTAAATGTAATATGAAAACTATAGCATGGACAAATAAAATATGTTATTGGAAAGAGATCTGTTGGGAAAATGGTGTCTCAACCTTTCATTTACATAAGGTTACTATTTATAGTAATTTTTTTATTTGAGCACAAAATAGTGTGAAATTTTCCCCGAAGCTTCTGGTTGGCTAGATAAGCATTATGGTAACGTTACGTCACAAGATCACTGATAGTTTTGAAGATATTAACTTTTTTGTTTTGGACGGGTCTAATGAAAGGTTTAAATTTGATTTTGATGACTTTAGAGGCCCTGAAACATCCTCAAAAGTGGTCATAAATGGCGTAGAATGTATGAGGCAATAGATAACTTTGCGATCTTTCCGACACTTCAAATGGTTTGTCAATCGGACACACTGTTCACAAGTTATGGCCTCTAGAAGTTTGTAATCTTGGAATAAAAAATATAATTTTTATCAAACACATAAATGAGCTATAAAAGGGAGGGACATGTGTTGATATGTGTTGTAAAATGGCATAGGGCATCTAGAAGGGAGATACGATTGGCTAAACCTTATTGGGTGGTTTTAGCCAATGGTTTTGTAATACCAGTTCATGGTTTCTTGTATTGTATCTCCTATATATGAGATGTGTGAGATAGAGGTTGTGTGTAAGAGTCTTATGGCTATTGAGTTACCTTTGAATCTCTGATTAGTGGTACTCCTGTGAAGATCTTTTTGCAAGTATATGGTAATATGTTTTGATTGTTGAATAATATATTGGGTGGCTTTTAGAGTGTGGGGTTTTCTCTCAAAAAGGTTTTCCCCATGTAAATAATTGTGTTATGGTTTGAATGTTATTATATCTATTTCTATTTTTTGTAATTGTTGCAAAGATTTGTAATAGTTTTTGCATTACCCTCCTCTCAAGGTTAGTGTAGGAAGTTGTTCCACTATTTAACTTCCTTACAAGTGGTATCAAATCTTGGTCACCTTTGGTTTCGGTTGTGGGTTATTGGATTTTTTAAACTAATCCAATTTGAGTGGGAGATTGTGCAAAAGCCACTTTTTGATCTTGTTGTGGGAATTTTCAAATGGCAGGTTTGTCAGGAAAAGTAGAGCTGGATAAATTTAATGGAACAAATTTTGAGATGTGGAAGCTGAAAATGGAAGATCTACTAATAGATCAAGATCTATGGGTTGTTGTTGATATGAATGTCCAAATGCCCTTAGATCCTACTGTGATGGCTCAGTATGATGTTATGGACCAAAAATTTAAGGGTCTGACCAGACCGTGCCTGGCAAACTCTATTCTGATCAATGTCCACAAAGAAAATACTACAAAGAAATTGTGGGATAAGCTTAGTGAAATGTATCAAGCAAATTTTTTATTAAATAATATTTTCTTGAGGAAGAAATTGTATTTCTTGAAGATGGAAGAGGGTGGATGAGTTGCAAACCACTTGGAAGCATTCAATATGTTGGTGGCTCAATTAGTATCCATTGGTGTTATGGTGAATGAAGAGGATAAATGTCAAATCTTGCTTTGTTCTTTGGCTGATTCATGGGATTCTCTTGTTATGGCTATCGATAGTACTTCTATTGTTTTGAAGTCTGAAGATGTGGTGGGTTCCCTACTTGGTGAAGAGATAGGAAGGAAGGTATCCCACAGTTCGAAGGAATCCCTAACTATTCATGGAAGACCTAAGAAGAAAGGAAAGAACAATGAAAAGCGTGATAATTCCAAATCAAAAGGGAGATCGAAATCTCCTGGAAAGTCCAAAGTCATTTGTTGGAATTGCGGTAAACTAGGTCACATCCGTAAGGACTGCAAAGAAGAAAAGAAGAAGATAAAGAAGAAGAAAAAGAAGAAGATTGATTCTGATTGTGAGTCCGAGAAGGAAGATGGTGACGCATTCATTGTGGCTTTGGCGACTCATGTAGGTAATGATGCCTAGTTAATTGACTTAGGTGCATCTTTTCATATGACTTCCAATAGAGATTGGTTTTTTGAATATGAAGAATTTAATGGAGGTAAGGTGTACTTGGGTGATGATTCACATTTAGTCATTATCGGTCGGGGCAAAGTTAGAATTAGGTTTTTTGATGAGCAAGTTAATAGATGCAGGTGTGCAGGTAGTCTTTTCTGAAGCCGGATGTAAGATGGTTAAGGGAGCTATGGTAATTTCTAGAGGTGTCAGGTTTGGCACTTTGTATAAGCTAGATGCATACACTGTTGAATGTAATAGCACTTCTATAAAAAGTAAATTTGTGGAAGATTTGAGGGTTTAACCTTTAGTAGATGGAAATGTCTTTTGGGTACCTAATGGTGCTCTTTCTTTTGAAGGAAAGTTACCTATAGAGAAGACTATATTATGGCACCAGAGGCTTGGCCACATTGGAGAAAAGGGTCTAAGGACCTTGAAAAATAAAAACGTTGTTGAAGGTTTGAATGATTGTAATATTGACTTTGATTTCTTTGAGCATTGCATTTATGGAAAACAAAACCACATTCAATTTTACTCGAGTTCTCATAAAACTTGTGGTGTTTTGGATCTTATTCATTCTAATGTGTTTGGTCCTGTAGATGTTTCTTTGATTGGAAAATCCACATATTATGTTTCATTTATTGATGATTTTAGTAGAAGGACATGGTTATATTTTCTAAAGAGTAAATCAGAAGTTTTCAATTGATTTAAAGAATTTAAAGCAATGGTTGACTTGCAAACTGGAAAGAAAATTAAAAGTTTGGGGATTGAAAAATGGCAGTGAATTTCGTTCTAATGATTTTGATAGATTTTGTAAAGAGTGTGGCAATAATAGATACAAGACAACTCCATATTCTCCACAACAGAATGGAGTTGCATAGAGACTGAATAGGACACTGGCGGAGAAGGCTAAGAGTATGGTGAGTGGTGCTGGTCTAGAACAAAAGTTTTTGGTTGAAGTGGTTGCCACTGCTTGCTACCTAATTAATAGGTCTCCTACATCAACCCTTGTTCATTAAATTCCTATGGAAGCATGGTCAGGACACAAGCCTTCATCAAGACATCTTAGAGTCTTTGGTTGTGAGGCATATTCACCCGTGCCAAAGGAGAAGTAGACAAAGTTGGAGAACAAGGCTCTGAAATGTATCTTCATCGGGTACAGTTATGATGTGAAAGGATACAAACTTTGGGACCCTATTGCACATAAGGTAATTCATAGTAGAAGTGTTATTTTTAGAGAAATTAAGTCTCCTTCTGTTACATTGCTGCCATAATAGACTAAAAAGGAAGATGTGATTCAATTTCCTTCTACACCTAAAAGAGTTGAATTGAGGTCCTAGATAAGTAAGAAGTTAAAGACAACTTGGCTAGCTCTGAATCTTCAGAAGAGGAGAAATAACATCCAACTCAGCTTGTTTGAAGGTCTACAAGACATAGATAACCACCTGAAAGGTATTCACTTGATGATTGGAGATGTATTTTTTCTTCTATGGAAGAGGCATTAGGTATGAATGATGCAGAATCCTAGAAGATTGTTATAGAAGAAGAAATGCCATCTTTGAAAAATAATTATACATGGGATTTTGTACCATTGCTTGAAAGATGGAAGTCTGTTGGTTTCAAATAGGTGTTCAAGACAAATAATTGGTTTAGATGAAAGCATTGAGAAGTATAAAGTGAGGTTGGTTGCAAAAGGGTACCCTTAGGTTGAGGGTGTTGATTATGGTGAGATATTTTCTCCCGTTGCCAAAATGACATCCATTAGATTTTTTGCTTTCTATTGCCACTGCTTATGATTTAGAAGTTGAGCAAATGGATGTGAAAAATGATTTCCTTCATGGTGATTTGGAGGAGGATATTTCTATGACACAACTAGATCACTATGTGGTGAAAGGTAAAAGTAATTTGGCTTGTAAATTAAAGAAATCCGAGTATGGTCTCAAACAACCTTAGGATGTGGTACTAGAAATTTCATACATATGTGTTGAATTTGGGATTTGAGCGTTCTAAATCAGATCACTGTGTTTATTATAAATTTGATGGGGGTCAGTTCCTTGACATTGAATTGTATGTTTATGATATGTTATTCATTGGTAAAGGGAAAGGTATGATTTCAAAAGAAAAGTCTTAGCTTGCTACTAAATTTCAAATGAAAGATCTTGGTGCAGCAAAACACATTCTTGGGATGGAAATTAAAAGAGATAGAGTGAACAAAAAGCTATGGATAGGCGAGAGTAAGTATGTGAATTCAGTGTTGTAGAGGTTCAATGTGTAGGTTTATAGACCATTGTGTGTTCCTTTTATAGTTGGAACAAAATTATCTGTTGCAGATTGTCCTACATCCCTACCGAAGATGGAAGACATGAGAAAAGTGCCTTACCAAAGTGCAGTTGGAAGTTTGATGTATGTTATGGTCTATACTAGACAACACATTGTCCAAGAAGTGGAAGTTTTGTCCAGATATATGTCTAATCCTAGTAGAGTTCTTTGGGATGCAGTCAAAAGAGTCTTCATATATTTGAAGGGTACCTCACAATATTCTTTGTGTTATCATGGTAATTTAGTTGGAGACATGATTTCCCTTGATATTCATGATTATGTGGATTCAGATTGCGTAGGTGATATTAATAGCAGAAGATCCACTAGTGCTTATGTGTTTACTTTACATGGTGGTTCAATTAGTTGGATGAGTAAGCGATAGGCTATGCTTGCTTTGTCCACTACTAAAGCCGAGTATATGTCAGTTACTCATGGTTGTAAAGAAGCCATTTGGCTTAAGATACTATGTTCAAAATTGGAATAAAACAAGGAACCATGATAGTTTATTGTGACAATCAGAGTGTGATTTGCCTAGATAGGAACCCAAAATTTCATGCCCAGACCAAGCACATTGATGTTCACTATCATTTTATCATAAATATGGTCGAAGATGGAAGGGTGAAGCTAGTTAAGGTAGAAACTTTGATGAATGTTATAGATTCTTCAACTAAGGTTATGATCACAAATAATTTCAGATGTTGTTTGGAGTAAATGGGCCTCATGGCCCCTAGCAATTTATTCATTGTGTTGATACTCCCTTTTCTCTTGCAAGGTGTTTGACAAGTGGGAGATTTGTTGGGAAAATGCTGTCTCAACCTTGCATTTACATAAGGTTAATATTTATAATAATTTTTTTTATTTGAGCACAAAATGGTGCGAAATTATCCCTGAAGCTTCTAGTTGGCTAGATAAGCATTCTGGTAAAGTTACATCGAAAGATCGCAACTAATTTTGAAGATATTAAATTTTCCTTTTTGGAGGGGTCTAATGAAAGTTTTAAATTTTATTTTGAGGACTTTAGAGGCCCTAAAATGCCCTGAAAAAGTGGGAAAAAATGGTGTATTAGTTTATGTGGCAATAGAGCACTTCATGAGCTTTCTGGTGGTTCAAACGATTTGTCAATCGGACACACGGTTCACAAGTTATGGCCTCCAGAAGTTTGTAATCCTGTAATAGGAAATATAATTTGTATCAGACACGTAAATGAGTTGTAAAAGGGAGGGACATGTGTTGATGTGTGTTTTTCATAGGGCATCTAGAAGGGAGATAAGGTTGGCTACACTTTATTAGGTGGTTTTATTCCATGGTTTTGTAATACCATTTGACGGTTTCTTGTATTGTATCTCCTATATATGAGGTGCGTGAGATAGAGGTTGTGTGTAAGAAAATTATGGCTATTGAGTTACCTCTAAATATTTGATTAGTTTTACTCCTACGAAGAGATTTCTCTACAAGTATATTTTAATCTGTTTTGATTGCTAAATAATATATTGGGCGGCTTTTGGAGTGTGGGGTTTTTCACCTGAAAGGGTTTTCCCCATGTAAATCATTGTGTGATGGTTTGAATGTTATTATATCTATTTTTGTTTTTTGTAACTGTTGTATTAATAATAAGCTACTAGAATTTATTATTAGCTGGCTAGTAATTGACAAAAAATTGATGTGGCATGATATATGGATGGTGTCTCCATGAATGGTAGTCTAGAACCTTTAGAAAGAAAGGAACATGCACATATTTAATGACAAGGCTTTACTTGTATAGCTGATTATCAAGAAGATTGAAGAAGGAATATGTGAGGTAGCTAATGAGAAAGTAAAATCAAAGAGGATGAACTATATAAATAAGTAGGATGATGGAATATAGAAAATATGGGATGGCTTAAAGCCTCTACAAGGAAAATTCATCAAGTGGAACACATATAGAGAAAAGGCCAAAGGGACAAAACCTTCATAGGGGAGACTCAAACTAAATTTTGATAGGGTATCTAAAGGAAAAATAGGAAAAAATGGGATAGGTTGTATTATTTGGGATAATAAAGGGATTTTCTATAATATTTTGTACCAACCAATTAATTTTGTAACTAATAATGATGCAAAGATTGAAGCCATATATATATACTCTCTAGAATAGATTTTCCAAGATGGCCAAGGAGAAAATAAGCCATAAATCAAGAGAGGTCTTTACTAAGAATTCCTTTGGTGGAAGGGAATGGAAAGTAAACCACACAAGGAAGAAACAACATGTTATCCAAATGTCGCAATCACCAAGCCAAAAGATAGAGCTTTCGAGGTTAACCAAACTAAGAAAGAAAATGGTAAAAAATACAATTCCAAAGCACATCAACATGCTAAATCAGTATAACAAAGATATATGTATAAGAAACAAAAGTCCAGAAGTAGAATAGGAGAACTAAAGATTCATAGCTCCACAAACTCTATAATACAATCATTATCATCACTACATAGATTTCGAGAGAACACCTTTCGAACTGCCAAACTATGAGAGAAGAATCTCAAGGCAATATCGACCAACTTGCCAACACATCAAGAATATATCTTCTATAAGTCAGAACATTTGGAGAAAAAAAAAGCATTAAAATAGAATCAACATGTTGACATCAATGACAACCATACTAATATATCAATCAACTTCACATTTGCAACAATATCTCTTTTTGTCATTGATGGCAACATTCATCAACAAAAAATTCTTGCAACAACATGTTCAACAAAAACTTCTCCTGCTTAGAAAGAAAAACTATATTCTTCAAAATGTTTTCCAAACTTATCAAGCACAAACTTCTCAAACTTCTCCCCCTTTGACATCAAGGACTACGATGAATCATTAGCTTAATTTAGAATATACATGGCTCCCCCTAAGAGGAAGCCCCAAACATTACCCAAGCCTGGGATATGCATAAATTATATTGGACTAATGTATTACAAAACACACATAGTTCAAGGTAAGAAGGAGAATAACCCCTATGATATATCAAAGATACTCAAAAGTATCTTTGTAGGAAGCCTTTGTAATGATATCTACATCTTCCTCTTTGGAAGGAAGATATTCAAGTTTCACTTCAATATCCAAAACTTTTTCCCTTAAGTAATGATACCGAATAGAATTATGATTTTCTATAGAATGTAAAAAAAGGTTCTGTAAAGCGGAAAAATCGAACCCTAGTCGTTCTCCCCTCCCCAATCTCCAAGGAGAGAGAAGGGAGAGTCACTAGGGTTGATGGTTTTCACTTAGGAGAGACTTTACATTCAAAAGAGGGGTTGAAACCCACAAGATCCAATCCCATGGAATGCAATATTGGATTCTAAATGAGTTTCAAGGGTTGTGACATCAAGGATACCCTCTTTTGTAAAGAATGTAGATAGAAAGATTGAACTAGGAATGCATGTAAAGTAGGAAAGATTCACTTATAAACAGAGATAGGGATATGGGATGAAGCTACGGACCTGGAATCAGCAGTAAAATGTCAAGACGGTGCTATTCTGCAAATTTGAGCGAAAGTTGACGGGACGATGGCGCCCGACATGCACATGGTCCTTCAAAAAATCCGCAAAACGAAGGGGGATTTGTTCGTCTCTGCACAGGGATTCCAGATCTTCAATTACAGCTGCGTACCTACAACCTACACACAGAAAAGAGAGGATGATTGGGGGGTTAGGGATGAGGGGTTTGCATTTAGGTCAAACCCCAGTTTTGGAATTAACCAAGAAATGAGAATGCTGTAAATGTAAATGTTTGTAATGTAAACAAGTACTGATACCTTGTTGTAAGAATGTTTGTATTCTTACATGCGAAGGTGTAATGTATGTAGTATGTTGTATGTTTTATGTGATCTCCTCTTCAATGGTTGAATCCTTGTCTTGAATGCAACACCTAGCCTTGAATGGAGACTTAGAATGCTCAATTGCTTGAAGGAATGCTTGAATGCTTGAATGCTTGAATATCGCTTTCGCATCTTGCCCACATATGTCTTCCTCTTTTTGGGCCTCCTCAAATGGGAGAGGAAATGTAGTTTATATACTTGTCAATTAGGGTTGATAGACTGATTTTCCTGACCTCAGGCCGACCAGGAAACATTATTTTCCAATTTGCAAACTTAAAGACCCGAAGCCCCATAAGAGACCGGGCCCAAAATAGGGCCAGGGACCAAGGCGTTGGGTGCCATGGTCCTGGGGGACCATGGCGCTGGGCGCCATGGTCCCACCTCTAGGGACAGCAGGGTGCAAGGGGGATCAGGCCAGGGTGCTGAAAAATGCAGTTTTTGATGTCATGAACAAGTTTCGGGGTCTCCATTCAGGTTCCGTGTTGCATCGCCATCGTGAAGACCCAAATGTACTTGAAATTGCAAGTGTCACAATTTTAGGACGCTACATTTAGCCCCCACTTTAGCGGGAGTATAAGCGTACGCTCATACTTTCGGTAAAGTACAAGGAAACAACATTGAATAACTTTCACCATGTCAAGGAGGCAAGATACACCAAGCCCCCAGTGGACTAACGATCTTACGACTTCGATTAAAAAAGTAAAAGGGAAGATCACGAGGGAGAACCATGACTGTCAGTAGTAAGGTTCCCTCACTATGAGTCATGCAAGAAAGATATCAAAAATTTTCAAGGCAAAGCTACATCTGTCAAGAAATTTTCAAGTATCTTGAAAAGATATGGACGGGATGTATGCCCCCCTACGTTAAAGTGATCACACACACCTCACTGGGGGTGATTGCTTTAAGGTAGTGATACATATAAGAAATGAGAAAGGAGCACGTTATCAGCAGGATTTAGCCCCCAAGTGTGAGATAAGCCCAAGGATAATAAAACACAAAGCACAAGGTGACTTCGCTTTCCTCGGGGTCAGTATGCTGTATGATAATTCATGTATATCATATGTATGTATGCATAATTGTTCTTCATTCCCCAATCAAGGAAGGTCACCTAGAAGAAGGGAACGCATGTGTCTTTTGAGTCAACATGAGAGAGACCAAAAGAGATCTCAATGTTTTGCATCGTCCTCAAGTAGACAACACTAAGGACAACAAATAGAAGAATGAGAATAACACATAGAAGAAGTAACAAAAGAGAGGAGGAGAGAATCTGCTATGCTAATGAACTAGTCTAGCATGTCATCTACCCCCTGATCTTGCTGATCAATATTTCGGGAAGGTAGGAAACACGCTAGAGGAGGAACATCCAACACAGCAGATGGAGCTATCACAAGATCCAAACAAGAGCTATGTTCATACCCCAAGCCACGTCGTTCTTGTCTAGGAGCTAGGATAAGTGCTTTAGAAAATGCGTTAGATAGATGGTTATCAACATCAACATATTCATATTCACTATCAGAATGAACAGGAGTAACATTTTCATCATGAATAATATTTTCATCTATATCATCATCAAGATTTATAAAAATAGGATCATTAACTCGCACAGGATCAAGACCATCATGCATCTTATGTTTAGGAGATTTCGGCTCAATCGTCGGCTAAGGAGAAAATGGAATAATATTGGCTGAAGGTGTTTTTGGGGATTGCAAAGTTTGAGAAGCAGCTGCCTGAGCTCTAAGATGACGCTTTCGTCGGCGTTCACATGCAGAACGATTTCGTCTAGTCTTAGTAGGAAGTTGCGAAGATTGAGGAGAAGGAATGTTCTCATCCTTATCACTTGGGTGTTTAGATTGTGGTCTCTTAGGTTGAACAATAGGAGAAGAGGAAGGTCTCTTCTCTCCATAAGAGGAAGGAGGAGGAACTGCTCCATATAAGGGAGGAATACTTGGTTTAGGAAGGAGACCAATCCCATCATGATGAGGAGGGATAGGTCTACTTTTAGGAAGTTTATTAGATATAGGCATAGTCACATTCATAGGAATGGGTTGGGAATCTTCTTGAGGAAAGACATTAGTTTTATCTTTCAAAGGAAGAACTTCCTTCTCAAGAACAATAGGAATGTCAAGTTTGGGTGTTCTAGGTTCACTTAGAGATAGGATCATATCTTTTTTGCACTTTTGATAAGCTTTGAAAAGATGATCACTTTGCGGAGGAAGAGATTGGAATTGTTTAGGCCAAAAGTAATCAATAGGAATGCTAGAAGTTCTTTCAGCTGGTTTAAAGAGACTATGATTGACAGTAACAACTTTGCCATTATGGGGAAATTTAAAACACTTGTGAATAGGAGAAGCAATAGCTTTCATGGAAGATAGCCAAGGATAGCCTAGCTTCACATGAAATTGTTCAGATGATGGAATAATAGCAAAGTCCACATCAAGGGATTTGTTATGGACCTCAATAGGTAATGTAATAGAACCAATTGCAGGAGAAGAAAATGCATCAAATAGTTTCACAACCACATTTGTTTCATCATAGATCACTTGATTCAATTGCAAAGTAAAGAGAAATTCTTTAGTAATGATATTAACCATACAAGAAGGATCAATAAGCACTCCATAGCAAGGTGTATTCTTGACTTTTGCAACTATATATAAAGGACCATCAAGTGCCCTAATAGTTTCACTGGAATCAAAGGTGATGGAAGGTTCTTTAGGGATTTTCTGCTGCTCTACAAAGTTAATCACATTCGGAGTCATAGACACAAGATCATCAGGTGAGACAGAGGAATCAGTAGTATCAATCGCATTAGAGGTATGAGAAGGCAATGGATCAGTAAAAATCTGAAGATTTTGGTTAGGAGGAGCTACAGATGTGTTGCCTTTATCATTCACACCAGAAACAGAGATAGTATTATTATCAATCAAATCTTGAATTTTACCCTTTAAAGCAAAACATTTTTCAGTATCATGCCTAGGGTGACGATGAAATTGACAAAAAGATTTGTTATCAAAATATGGTGAATTAATCTTTGCAGGATCTATTTGCCTTATAGGAGGAAGAGTAAGCACATTTTGTTCCAATAACTTATTCATAATACTATGCAATGATTCATTCAAAGGAGTAAACTTTCTTTCTTTCTTGAAAAACCTAGAAATAGGAGGCACACCTGATGCCGCATTCACATTGTTGCTGATGATGTGTTCATTGAATTTAATGGACTCTCTGTTCGGTTTAAACTTCCCAAATGGTTGTTGACTACGATCACCCTTATCACTCAGAGCCATAGGATTTTCTTGTTCCATTTGACTCACAGTCAGTTGATAATTGTGAAGAGTTGCGCACAACTGGTGGAAAGAAGTAAACTCAGAAAATAGGAGTTTTTCTCTAATATCTTTTTGTAAATTAGAAATAAAGATTCTTTGAATATCATTGTCAGGTACTAGAAAAGAAATTTGAGCATACAAATGCTTATATCTACCAATGAAATCAGTCACTTTTTCTTTAACACCTTGTTTACAATGCATTAAATCAATCAAAGTAACTTTAGGACTTATATTGTTTTGAAATTGTTGAATGAAAGCATTTGCAAGTTGTTCGAAAGAAGTAATAGAATAAGAAGTCAACGAGCAGTACCATTGTAGGGCTTTATCTCTTAATGTTCTAGTAAACAGTTTTGCAAGCAACCTTTGATCATAAGCAAAATTGGTACATATTGTTTGAAAGGTCTTAACATGTGTTAGAGGATCACCCTTACCATTATAAAGCTCCAAATGCGGGATTTCAACATGTTTAGGGGGGATAGCTCGAACAATGTCAAGAGAAAGTGGGCTCGCAACATCAAATGTGGGCACACTAAACTTAGATTGATTCATAGAGGCAATTTGTTGCTGTAAAGAAGAGACAGTTTGTGCAAGATTGTTAATGGTCGCTTCAGTCGAAGAGTTCATATTAGACGTGTTAGATTGTGATGGAGGTGTTATGTTATTGAAAGAAGGTAGAGAGTAAGGTGGTGGGACACTATGATAGTTAGTCATAGGAGATGATTGGAAAGGAGGAACACTACAAGGAGGAATGGAATGGTTAAATGAATTGCCCCCTTGCATCATGTTTATTTGTGGAGATATAATAGGAACTCTCATTGAAGGAATGAATGAAGAAGTCAGATTGAATGAAGAAGAGGGATTGCCCCCATGACTAGTGATCATAGGAGGAATGTCCTGTATTGAATAGTCATTATGTTTGATGTAAAAGTAGGTATACTAGCAATAGGAGTTGTCAAAGGAATAGAATGATTAAATTGAGTAGGAGGTTGTGTGTAACTTAAGGTTTCGGCACAACTTTTCATAGGCATCACATTCGAATCCACAATGTGTGCAATACCATGCAAAATATCAATTCCATTCTTATCACTTTGAACCATACGTTTTAGACCCTCAATTAATGAAAGAGCTTGACTATCGGGGTATTCTTGAGACATCCATTGTCGAAAATCATCAAATTGGTTATCCAATTTTGAAAGTTGTTCTACAGAAACCTCATGGAGAGCTTCTTCATCATTAAGAGGATTAGAGGAATTACCCATGTCCTTGTTAAAAAGGCCATTCAAATTAGGTTCCATCTCCTCGATAATTACACCTTGGAAAGACTTAATTCTAAGACTTCGTCTAATGGGAATAGTGTAAGTAGGACTTATTGTTGTAAAACTCATGCACTAAAGAAAGAGAGAAGATTTTGAATTTTAGAGGTAGTAAATTTCAATAAAACCAGCCAATCTCCTAGATTTAAGCTATTAAATACAATCAGGACAATCTCCCAAAATTTCGGAAAAAATGTTCGGGACCGTGGCGAACGGAGTGCACACGGTCCTCGCAACTTTTTTCAAAATTTTCAAGGATGAAAGTTATGATGATTTTAAAGCTAATCTGAAAAAATTGAGTGATTTTATGATCTGTAGATAGGCCAAATTAAAGTTGCAATCTCAAAATTGAACCCTACTAAGATTGTTGAAAAATGCAAATTTTGAATTTTGAAAAAGAGAGGGAAACATAAATTTTGAATTTTATGATTTTAGATGGAATGCTGAAAGCAATGCAGGCTTTGAAATTTAAAAGTTGACTCGATTTCATGCAAAATTCAAATTTGAAAGTGGAAATCAAGGTTGTTGCAATTAAACACTTAATTTTGAAAGTCACAAATTGCAAAAATTTGAATAAAACATTGAAATTTTGAATGAATACCAACACACTTTTCAGATTTAGTACAGTAAGGAACACAATTTTGATATGAATTTTAATTTCAACAATTTTTTGAATGATTAGAAGCCTCAATCCAAGCAATCGCTAGACCAACTTTGACTTTAATTTTGAAGGTGTTAAAATTGATAAAATCAGCCAAAATTCTGGATTTTAGTAGAAAAATACAGTAAGATCTAGCCCCTGAAATTTCAGAAAAAATGTCAGGGATGATGGCACTCGGCGTGCACACAGTCCTCACAACTTTTTTCCAAATTTTCAGGGATGAAACATATTGTGATTTTATTGTGGAATCCAAAGTTACAGCCGATTTGGAGGTTTTTTGATTAGTGATATTATCAGTCAAAGGTTGAATCAAGAAGGTCTTAAAAATTAGGGTTTTGACATTTAACCACTTAATTTTCAGAATTAAAGCACAAATATGAATTGACAATTTGCAATAGAAGGATAGATCTGAAACAAGCATTAACAATTAAACATTTCATAAGTTTAATTACTTAAAAAGAAAATTTTAGGGTTTTTATGCAATCAACCTCTAAAATTTACAAAAGATCAAACATGGAAATGTAATTAAGGAAACAAAATTTTCAGATCTAACCATGAATAATCAGAATGAGGATGTTCACGTCGGGTTCACCAAAATGTAAAGCGGAAAAATCGAACCCAAGTCATTCTCCCCTCCCCAATCTCCAAGCAGAGAGAAGGGAGAGTCACTAGGGTTGATGGTTTTCACTTAGGAGAGACTTTACATTCAAAAGAGGGGTTGAAACCAACAAGATCCAATCCCACGCAATGCAAGATTGGATTCTAAATGAGTTTCAAGGGTTGTGACATCAAGGATACCCTCTTTTGTAAAGAATGTAGATAGAAAGATTGAACTAGGAATGCATGTAAAGTAGGAAAGATTCGCTTATAAACAGAGATAAGGATATGGGATGAAGCTGCGGACCTGGAATTAGCAGTAAAATGTCGAGACGGTGCTGTTCTACAAATTTGAGCAAAAGTTGATGGGATGATGGCGCCCGACGTGCACACGGTCCTCTGAAAAATCCGCGAAACGAAGGGGGATCTATTCGTCTCTGTACAAGGATTCCAGATATTCAATTACAGCCGCGTACCTGCAACCTACACACAGAAAAGAGAGGACGATTGGGGGGTTAGGGATGAGGGTTTTGCCTTTAGGTCAAACCCCAGTTTTGGAATTAACCAAGAAATGAGAATGTTGTAAATGTAAATGTTTGTAATGTAAACAAGTACTCATACCTTGTTGTAAGAATGTTTGTATTCTTACATGCGAAGGTGTAATGTATGTAGTATGTTGTATGTTGTATGTGATCTCCTCTTCAATGGTTGAATCCTTGTCTTGAATGTAACACCTAGCCTTGAATGGAGACTTAGAATTCTTAATTGCTTGAAGGAATGCTTGAATATCGCTTTCGCATCTTGCCCACATATGTCTTCCTCTTTTTCGACCTCCTCAAATGGGAGAGGAAATGTAGTTTATATACTTGTCAATTAGGGTTGATAGACTGATTTTCCCAACCTTAGGCTGACTAGGAAACATTATTTTCCAATTTGCAAACTTAAAGACCCGAAGCCCCATAAGAGACCGGGCCCAAAATAGGGCCAGGGACCAGGGTGTTGGGCACCATGGTCCTGGGGGACCAGGGCACTGGGCGCCCTAGTCCTAAAGGACCAAGGCGCTGGGCGCCATGGTCCCACCTCCAGGGACAGCAGGGTGCAAGGAGGATTAGGCCAAGGTGCTGAAAAATGCAGTTTTTGATGTCATGAACAAGTTTCGGGGTCTCCATTCAGGTTTCGTGTTGCATCGCCATCATGAAGACCCAAATGCAGTCGAAATTGCAAGTGTCACAATTTTAGGACACTACAGGTTCTTACAGATATTAGTTGTATACACCTAAACATGGTCTGAATATAATTGATTAAATACATAGTTATTTAATTAATTCCCCTTCCCAATTAATTAAATTCACAAGTAATTTAATTAATTTCCCTACATTCCTCTACTTGTGATTAAATCTAAGGATTTATTCATATAGTCCATTCAGTAATCCCTCTTTGATTAATTAATTTTAGATTAATTAATTCCCCTCATTTTAATCAATTCTTCTAATTCTTAATTCACATTAACAAAATCAAGTTTGTTGAGATTAATTACTATTTTCCTAATATTTGAATTTCTAAATTCAAATATGAGTAGATGGCTCCTAATCTTAACCATCCTCTAACCACCTAGCCTAACCAGCCCCTAACCTAACCCATTCTATCTAATCCTGGCTTTAACTAACCCTATCCTTTCTTGCACATCCTGGCCTCTTTTATTCTAACCTCCCATGGGTTGTATATCCCCTCCTTGAGACACATGGCACTTTTGCCACATGTCTTCTTCCTTGGACACTTTCCCTCTCATGGGAAAGGTTCTTTGACACTTGTCACAATAGAGATTTGGTCTTGGAAGTCCTATAAATACCCCTCATTTTGGAGCAATAAAGATCCCTTGCATTCATAGTTTTTGCATAGTTACTATAGGTATTTTACATCTATATCATCTAGCATAATTGTTAATTTGGATTAATCGTATCATCTTAATCTAGTTTCCGTTTTATCAAATCAAGTAGCATGAATAGATCATTCTAGGTAGATCATGCATACAATCATCTTAGCCTCATACATTTACATAATAATGAAGTAGGTACTCAACTTTTAAGTTTTCACTTTGGAGGTCATTGCTCCGCTAAGAGCCAATAATCCAACACCTTCATGAACCTAAAAAATAGAGGAAGATGGGATATCTTAAAGGAGACAATTGGTTTACATATTTTATTTAGTTTTCAAATTGTTCTTCCTATTTCTTATTGTTATCTTATCTATGTGAATATTAAATACAATTGACACACAAATTTAGCAACACATTAATTGTACTAGTATTATCACACATGATTGAGATAAGTTTATCAAACAATATTGCAAATTATTTAATATATGTTTCATCCAAAGTACCTAAGTATAGTATGAAGTAGCTACAATTTACTCAACTTTTGCGGTTGATAAAAATATAGAATCTTGCTTCTTACTTAGCCATGCAACTAATTAGGAGCCAAGTAAAAATACTCTATGACTTATAGTCTACTTGTCATCAACACTTCCTACCCTCTACAACAATATAATTATTTAGAGTAAAGTTTGAATTTCTAGGATACCACACTCCAAAACCTTCTATTCCTTTCGAGTATCTGAATATCCTTCTTTACTAGAACAAAATGACTATTTTTAATTCTTGTTAAAATATTGTTGCAAGATAACTAGCATTCATGATATTCGGTCTTGTAGCAGTTAGGTATAAAAATCCTCTGATAACTAATCTATACTTGCTTACATTATCCTTAGAAAATTTATCATCACTTGTCAACTTGCATCCGATAGTCATGTGAGTACACACTAGTTTGGAATTCTCCAATCCAAAGTTCTTCAACAATTCTCTAACATATTTTGACTAAGAAATAATGTTGGATTTTGCCAAGATCAAGAGGTCATTGAAATGTACAAGATAGAGACATAATATGGGACAAGAATAAACTGTATTCTCATCAATAGAAAAATGATCAACAATCAACTGGATTATCGTTATTACATACAATGTAGATGAGCCTGCTTATATAGGCAAGGCTAGGGATATGTATGAACACACAAATATGACATGTGGCTCAATAAGAAACAAGGGTAGGTAGGAAATAGGTGTGGGTAGGTAGGAGAAATAATATAATATTCCACATGAGGTGGATCACCCACCGAAGGTGGAATTATCACTCCACAATAAGTGGATATGATAGTGTAATAACAAGATCAACACCATAAGAGGTGAAATTTCTCCTACACACACTATCCCAATGTGGCACAAACACCCAAGTGTCTCATATCCAAACTACTATGAAATGCATTATCCTAAGTAAACTTAAGTAAGTGTAATAATATCCATGATGAATAATTATTTACACCAACAAATAAAAATGCCTTGACTGTTCATATTCACTTGCAATCCAAGAAAGAAATTTATCTCACCAATCATAGACATTTCGAATTCCTTCTACCTTTCAATAGAAAACTCCTTCCACATATTATCATCACCTCTAAAAATTATGTCATCCACATACACAACAAAATTTAAAATCTTACTTGATTCAACTTTGAAATAAAGATTTCTATCAAAAATCCCTTTTTGAAAACCTTGATTCAATAGATACTTATCTAACCTTCCATACGAAGCTCTAGGTGCTTGCTATTAGAATAACCAGTGAAAAACTAAGAGGGGGGGTGAATTAGTTGTTAATAGATTATGTGAATTAAAACACTTAAATCATTATACCAGAATAACTAATTAAGCATTAAAGCATAAATGAAAACCAAAGAATCAATATCATGCAACCATAACACATAACATGATGATTTGTATGTGGAAAACCCGGTAAAGGGAAAAACCATGGTGGGAAACCCAACCCACAATCTCATGATACTTCTACAGTAAGTATATGATTGCAATAGGGGCCTGCACATGCAGGAAGGCACACGGCCTAGAATGCATTGCTCATCATAATGGAGTCTCACTGACTACTGAGATGTCAACCACCTCAAAATATCAATAATCCTCAAAGAAGAACTGTTAGTGATAGCATCAAACATGCTAGATTATAGTTCTGATTAAGCTCAATACCAAAGATAGAAAACCTCTTACATAAACCCAACTCCATCACCTATGATCGACCAAATCCTCTACATAAATGATTATTACATTATTCGCTCATTTCCCATACATATATCCATCCATCGATATAATCTACAATGAGATCTTACATATATTTATACCAACCCAGGACCTAACCAATTAGGTCGGCTGCCCAAATGATAATAAAATAAATTCATTACATAATCATGAAATAAAATCATAACACATGTCAGCCTAAGGCCAAACAAACGTCATCCAATCAATAAAACATCTAGAAAGTGCATCTGAGGATCCACCAACACGTTACATGAAAACCAGTCCATAACCTAGATAGCACCAGACCTAAATTAGATCCACACACACCAAAGAAATGACAGTATTCATTTGAGGCATGGACACAATCACCATTAACATCCTGAATCCCTTCTATAAGTTGCACCAACACCACTTACACATAACATCAAAGATCTTCAATAAAACTCTGCAGGTGAAATCCTTATCTGAACTACAAAGCAGGTTTACTAGAACATGAGATAGCATCCGATCATCAAGTCAATACCAACTGACTAAAACATACTTTAGAATCATATGAACCATCCATACAAACTTATTCCATCATCCATATCATACCGATGACAATCAACTGATAGTCTTCCCAATCCAATCCTTCTATCGGAAGTCGGTAAACAACCATAACAACAAATATTGACATCAATGACAAAAAATCAATGCAACACATAATCAATTCTATCATATTGCCAACAATCTTCCCCTTTGGCATTGATGGCAACACTAGATATGAAAAATATCCAAGTGCCAAGAAAATGCCAAACAAGTCTCCCCTAATGGAATACCGCCAACAATCTCCCATTAAATAATATAGCAATGAAGCTCTGAACCAAATCTAAATCAAAAGACCTAATACTCCCAAACTCCCCCTAAGGAGTGCAATCAGTCTGAAAAATAAATAGAAATGGTTTTTCACATATATTCCTCCCCCTTTGACAGAAATGCCAAAGAATAAAACAAAATATGAAAACTCTAAATCTCAAGGCTAACTACTCCCCCTAAGTAGTAGAATTGTTTCATCAATCTAGAGCAAAAGATAGCTCTGATAGTGCATACTGGACTGATGCACATCTGCATCAATTAAGTCTCTACTAGAGGGGTAGAAACCCCCAATTTGTCTCTCAAATACTCAAATGATTCTTGTGACAAAGGTTTAGTGAAGATGTCTGCTATTTGTTCTTTAGTGTTGACATAAACTAATCTGACTTCTTTTGCTTCCACCTTTTCCTTCAAAAATTTATACTTGATTGATATGTTCTTAGTCTTGGAGTGAAATTCCAAATTATTGGATATGTCAATAGCTACAGAGTTATCACAATGAATAACCACTAGATCATTACAAATCACTTGTATATCCTTCAACATCTACTTTATCCATAGAACTTGAGTGCAATTGGTTGCAGCTGCAACATATTTAGCTTTAGCAGTAGATAAATAAATGCATGACGACTTCTTGTTGATCCATGAAACCAACTTCTTCCAAAGAAAGAATGGTCCACCAGATGTGCTCTTTGGATCATCAACATCACCTGTACAATCTGCATCTATATATGCACATAAAGTAAAGTCATCATCTTTAGGGTACCATAAACCATATTCAGCTGTACCTTGTAAATACCAGAATATCCTTTTTAATGCACTTTTATGATTTTATCTTGGATTACATTGAAAAATTGATACAATACTGAGTGCATTCATTATATCTGGTCTAGTTTGAGTTAAATATAGCAAATCACCAATCATGGATTTATATCTTGTAGAATTTACTAGAGGGGATACATTTTTAATTGACAATTTTTCACTTGTAACTGTAGGAGTACTAACCGGATTGTAATTTTCATACCAAATTTCTTCAATAATTCCCTTCGATACTTAGTTTTGATAGATAAAGATGCCTTTGTCAGTTCGAGTAAACTATAAACCTATAAAAAATATTATTTCTCCAGCCATAGACATTTCAAATTCCCTCTGCATCTTATCACAGAATTCTATGCACAATTTTTATTCAACTCCAAAAATGATATCATCAACAAATAGTTTAATAATAAAAATATCATCATTATTTATCTTAGAATATAGGTTACTATCAACATTACCTTTTACAAAATCAAGCTTGAAAAGATACTTATCGAACCTTGCATAGCAAGCTCTAGGAGCCTATTTTAGTCCATTTAAGGCTTTCCTTAATCTGCAAACCATATTTTTGTCATCTATCAGCAAAAATCCATTAGGTTGCTCAATAAAGACTTCCTGTTCAAGTTCTCCATTAAAAAATGCACACTTAACATCCATTTGATAGACCTTATAGTTCTTATAGGCTGCATAAGCAAGAAATAGTCTAACAACTTCAATTCTAGCTACCGATGCAAAAGTTTCACCATAATCAATTCCTTCCTTCTGAGAATATCCTTTGTAGATGAATCTAGCCTTTTTTCTTACAACTTGTCCATCCTCATTCAGTTTGTTTCTAAGAACCCATTTAGTTCCAATAACATTCTTGTTTTTAGGTCGGGGAACTAAAGTCCAAGTATTGTTCTTTTCTATCTGATCTAATTCATCTTCCATAGCTTTCATCCAACATTCATCTTTACAAGCTTCAATTATTGATGTCAGATCAATATGAGAAATGAAACATACCTCTTGATTTTCCAATCTTCTTCTTGTCATAACTCCCTTGTTTTTGTCTCCAATGATCTATTTTAAGAATGATTTAGCCTTACACACCTTGGTGTTTTTTTATTTTTAGGTTCTCTTTGTTGCTCTTCAGTTATAGTTGAGTTTTTTTATGATGTCCAGGTATCTAGTTCAATATTCTATTTTGGTATAGGCATTGCTGGATTAGTTATGATCATTTCCACTACCTGTTCACTGTCATAAGATTTATCTTGGTCTTTGTACTGCTCATCCATTTTCACATTAGTGCTCTCCACAATTCTCTGCAATCTTTTGTTATAAGATCTATATGATTTTCTTTTAGTTGAATAACCAGGAAATATTCCTTCATCATATCTAGGGTCAAAATTTTCAATGGAATCATCTCTTTTGATATAACACTTACTTCCAAATATTTTGAAATACTTAAGAGTACGGTAATGACCAAACCATAATTCATAAGGTGTCTTATCAATATCTCCTTTGATATGAACTATGTTGAATGTATAAACTATTTTACTTACTGCTTCTCTCCAGTAGATATGAGGAAAATTAGCTTCCATCATCATGCTTCTGGCTGCACCCAAAATGGTTATGTTCTTTCTTTCCACAATGTCATTTTACTGAGGTGTTCAGGGTGCAGATAACTGTCTCCTAATGCCATTTTTCTCACAATAACTATTGAACTCACTAGATGTCAATTCACCACCTTGATCTGATCTCAGACACTTAATTTTCATTCCTTTCTTTGTCTCAACCATAGCTTTAAAGATCTTTAATTTCTCAAAGGCTTCAGATTTCTCCTTTAGTAAAGCAACCCACGTCATTCTAGAATAGTCATCAATGATTAACGTGAAATATATATCTCCTTGAAAGCTTCTTGTATTAGCAGGACTACATAGGGCAGCATGAATCAAATAAAGAACATCATTACATTTATCAGGTATGCTCTTTAAAGAAGTTCTGATTTGCTTACCCATTTGACATTCCTTACATATCAGTTTATGAGGCTTCACAATCTTAGGTAAATATCTAATTGCCTTAGTTAAATTGATCTTTACAATGTAATCAAAATTTGCATGACACAACCTCTTATTCCATAGCCAAATTTTATCAATATGTACAATCAAACATGTCTTTTCACTAGAGTTGAAATGAAAGATGTTACCTTTTGTCTGTGTACCAATTGCAATCTCCAATCCTGATTTGCTAATGATTTTGAACTTTCCATCCTTGAATTGTAATTCAAATCCTCTGTCTACCAACTGTCCTACACTCAAAAGATTATCCTTCAAACCTTTAGCATAATAGATATTATCAGTGTTATTCTTACCATCCAATGAAATGGATCCTCTTCGTTTGATCATGCATGCCTTTTTATTACCAAAATCTGACTTGATCAGCATCAAATTCTTGCAAGGTTAGAAAATTTATTTTGTCACCTGTCATATGATGAGAACATCTATTATCTATTACCCATACACCTTAGTCTTCAACTTTTGCTGCAAGGGCATTTTCCTCATTTTTGATAACAAGTTTTGGATCATCTTCCTTCATAGCATAAAATACCTAGTCTTTTCTATTGCGGGATCCACTAGTTGAATCTCCTGTTGGTTCTTCTTCTGAGTCATCGGTTACTCCTTCCTCATCAGCATAGTAGCATGATTTATTTTTGATTTTCCTATACTTATGCTTGATCTGATATTTGGGGTTAGGCTTAAAAGATCTTCTTGCTCTTCCTTCCAATTTTGAATTCCTTTCAAGACATCTAGATGCAAAATGACTTATCTTATTACATGAAAAATATTTGAAAGGACATTTTCCTTCATACTTACTTCCTATCAGACCTTCAGGTATTGTTCTAACAAATAGAGCTGGGTGAACTCACAATACTGGTTCCCACTTTTTGACCAACTTTGACACTTAGATGAACATTTTTAAAAAAGCCTTCACTTCTTAACACTGATAACTTTTAAACCGTTAATAATTTGAAGATGATGTAAACTAGTGATTTGTAACATCTTGTTTGTAGATTCTAAATATATTTTTTTCAAGTTTTTTGGAATAAAATTTTATTCATTTTTCCATCTCCCTCAAAAATTAGTTTTTTACAGCAAACAACATTTTTTAAGAGTGACGTCCATCCCAAAATACATTAATTTTTTTTAATAAATGATAAAATCTTAATTATTTTGAAGTTTAGTTTGTAACATCAATACCCAGAGCATGCAGTTGGTTTGATAGTGATATGTTGAATATTTTTTATTTTATTAAATTTTGAAGTCTAACTAATTATAATTTAGATATAGGTGTACATTTGAACACTTAACTTGTTCTATATATATCATTTTTTAAAATTTGTTTTTGTTATAAAGAAGACATCAATACCTAGTGCATATATATTTTTTAGAATTTTTTTGAATTCGTTTACTATTTTTCCCAATGCATTGAACAAAGAAGTTCATGTTTAGTGAAAATCCTACATTCATAAGAAATAAGATAAAAATATATTAAAAATAATACTATTTGGAAAGCTTATAATAAGGAAGAATAATTAAAAAAATAAAACTTCTAAATGAATTCATTTGACCCCCCAAAAGCTAATGTGAAATTGGTTTTTTATCAGCATTTGATAGATGCGAAGGAGACTCCATTGCAAGTATGATTTAGAAGTATAGAGGTTCTATCCAAGAAATTTTGATCTAAGAGCCTTTGATCTAACTCTCTTCAATTAATTACTTCAAATTGGACCTCTTAAAGATTTAATCATCATATTTTCTAAAAAATGTATGATTTCAGCAAAAATCAGGATGTACCAAAAAGTGGGAACCAACATTGTGAGTTCACTTGGCTTCAAGTTGTGCAAGCTCTTAATCTTCTTTTCTAATCTCTTCCGATTCCTTTGCATTAAAAACTTTCCAATCTTGCTTGTCGGTTGATGATGTAGATGACTTAAATGCACTATCAATCTTTGTAACTCCAGAAGGACCAAACTCTTCAGGCTCAAAAGAAGATATATTTCCAACAAGAGTATCTATGTTAACAGAAGAACTAGGCATGGTTCTTAGCTCACTAATTATAGTTACCTTCATCTTATATTCTGGTGGAAAAACCCTTAACACTTTTGAAATACTCTTCCTCGCTCAAAGATCCACCACAAAATTGAATTCCTAATACAATTTCATTTACCCTTTCCATGAATGCAAAAAAAATTTCATCTTCCTCCATATTCAAGCTTTCATATGTTACTCAATAACATTCAAGTTTTGCAAATTTAATAGTAGGATCACCTTCATTCAGAGTCTCCAACTTGTCCCATATAGATTTTGTCAATCTAATAGTCCCATGATTTGTTGATCTACTAAGGTACTTAAGAGGGCTTCTCTAGCTCTGCAGTCATTTTCAATGCTCTTATCCAAGTCTGTCGGTGTAGGATTGTTAGATGCTAGATCATGAGGAGTATAACTTTTCTGAGTTATTTCCCAAATTTCCTTTCTAATGCATCTTAAATGAGTCTCCATCTGAATCTTTCATACTCCATAGTTTGTTGCATCAAGCCTAGGGTTGTCCTTCTCAAAAATAGTAGTTGAACTATTAATTTCTATAGGATATTCCTCAAGTAGTTAAGCTTCTACAAAAAGAGGACCAAGCTCTCAACCCAATTATTAGTATAACTGATGAACAACTAAGAGGGGGGGTGAATCAGTTGTTAACAAATTATGTGAATTAAAGAACTTATAACCTTATACCAGAATAACTGATTAATCATTAAAGCATAAATGAAAACTAGAGAATCAATATAATTCAACCATAACACATAACACCATGATTTGTACATGGAAAACCCAGTAAAGGGAAAAGCCATGGTGGGAGACCCTACCCACAGTTCGATGATACTTCTGCAGTAAGTATATGATTACAATAGGGGCCTGCACATGCAAGAAGACACACTGCCTAGAGTGCAATACTCATCATAATGAATTCTCACTGACTACAGAGATGTTAACCACCTCAAAATATGTAGACAACAATCCAGAAAGAAGAACTATCAGTGATAGCATCAAACATGCTATATTACAGTTCCAGTTAATCTCATACCAAAGGTTGAAAACATCTTACATTAACCCAACTCGATCACCTATGATTTACCAAATCCTTTGCACAAATGATTATTACATTATTCTCTCATTGCCCATACATACATCCATCCATCCATATGATCTACAATGAGATCTTACATATATTTGTACCAACCTGGGACCTAAACAATTAGGTCAGGCACCCAAATGATAATACAATAGATCCATTACATAATCATGAAATAAAATAATAACACATCAGCCTAAGGCCAAAAAAACATCATTCAATCAATAAAACATCCTAGAAGTGAGGTGGCTGCAATAAGTTGAGTCCCACTTTTGGGCAAAAAGTGGAAGTGTTTTCTCCATTTTTCAAATTTTCTGTTGATTGATGTCAAAATTTGATGCATTGGGAGATTGAATCTAAAACAAATTTAGGAATAAAAAATGTAGTGCTCAAAGTCTACTTTTTAAATATGTAATTTATTTTAATACCCACATGGTAGAAATCATTTTTTAGTAGGCATGTTTAAAACCCGGTTTTTCAAAATTCCTGTTTTAGGACCATACCACACATGTACGACCACCCTTTTTCGATGCAAATAAATGAATTTTGCAAATCCTTCTGGGAAACAATACCTAAGACACCAAATATTGGTGAGAATATTTTTGCTTATTTTGTTATTGAATAAAATATTTTTTATTAATTTTTAACTAACAATAAAGTATATTTTCAAAGTATAGGGTGTACAGCCACCATAATTTGATGAAAATTTCATATTTTTCAATTCTTTTTTTTAATATTCAAAATAACTGTATGTAGATTGATGACATATAATTTATTTTTCTAAAAACCTAAAAAACAAAAAAGTTATTAAAGTTTTACTGAACCTTGATATTTTAGGTTTAGGTACCACTTTTGATTAATAAAAAATACAAAAGTAGTAAAAATGATCTTATCACTATGAAATTTCTATATCTGAAATTAGGACGCTGAAAACTCTAATGGGTTTTCGTTTCATAAAAAAATTCAATCAGGGAGGCCCTAAAAAAATTAGGCCAAGGTAGAAATCTGATGTCATTTTACCTTAGCCATGTTTTTGGAGGTCCAAGCATAGGCTTGGTGGGACCAAGCCTATCCCAAAGAAGAAAACAAGGCTAAGGGTTGTTTCTCGCCGCTAATTTAAAAAAATGGGTGCCCGTTTTTAAAATTCAAAAAAAGGGCACTCATTTTTCTTTGTATTGTTGAAAGTGAAACAGGCCCTCATTCTAAGAAACATGCACCCAATTCTAAAATGAGCACCCATTTCATTAAATAATGAGCGTCCATTTCTAAAAAGATCCGTTGGGTGAAAATCTAACCCACAAGCACAAATCCCAATGATTGAATGATTTTTCAATCATTGTCATACATGTACGATCTGCAAAGAGAATGTTTTGATTAATCATTCTCTTTTTTTGTCTTATTATCGATTTGGTAAGGAGATCGATTCAAATTCAAAATTTGGTGTAGTTGACTAGATTGCAGCAAATAGGGAGGAGGCAATATGTCAATGAGAGAGAAGAGCAAGAATGAGACAAGGAGATTAAAGTTCCACAATCGTTTCAGAAGAGGAGAACATCGATGAGACCATAAATGCTTACAAAGGAAACACAATAGAAGCATTTAATTCAAGTGCATCTTCTAATCTATTATTGGATACATGTATGACTTCACAGCCCTATGTTTTTTCTCATGAAGGAATTGGTGATTTAGTAGAATCAGATAACCTATTTAATCAAACGGCAATTGAAAATCAAACCCTAAATAAAATTAGAACTCAAGTTGAAATTGAAATTGAAATCCAAATTGAAACCTCAAATGAAACTATATCTCAACTTGAAACTGAAATTGAGACTAAAATTGAAACCGAAATTGAAACTCCAAATGAAATTGAAAATCCACCTACAACTCAAACAATAATAGGGATGTAGACATTGAAACACCAATTGAAAATGAAAGATGTTTAAATGATAATCAAACGAATGAAAATTTTGAAATTAAAAATGATGTACTAGACAATCGTCCTAGCTTGGTTTCATGGAGATAGATTAGGACACATGCAAATAGATTGCTTAGACATTTTTTTTATATTAAGAAATTTGGGTTTCAATGTCAATTAATGGTACAACTAATTAAAATGACTAAAATGTGAAAAGTGATGAAGAAGTTAGGCTTTTATGTCAAACCCAATAAGAAGGATGAGTCTTTAAAACAAGTTGTATTGACTGCTGGTAGCGCCTTTGATACAATCAGAAAGAAAAGTCATTCTAAAGATAAAAATGTAGCATGATGGGCAATAACAATAGCTTTAGTAAGCCAAACAACTTCTAATAAAAGAATGATGAGTAACATAAGTGGATATCTTAATATTCATCATAAAACTTTGTCAAGAGCTATGAAAAGAAGTGTTAACTTTGAAAGTGATTTGGCAAACAATTTGTATACTTTTATTGGTAGACTACCAAGGTCTGATATGAAACTTACTGGTGAAGTCAAAACTTTGATCGAAAAATTCTAGCATGATAATACAAGAGTATCACCTAGTGCTAGAGATGTTCTTAAATTAAGAGTTGGGTCAAAAATTTGTGATCCACATCCAAAACACCTATTGGACATGAGTCAAAATGAATTGTACAAAAAAAATTTAGATGATAAGGTGTTGATTAATAGCATTTGTCAAAGGTCTTTTGAAAAGTGTAAACCTTGGTGTGTTTGAATTAACAAGGAAAGAGTCACATGTTGTTGCAAAACTCATGTTCAATTTCGCTACGATTATGATGTATTTTGATACATACGTCTTACCATGCATAGTAATGGAATGTTGCAAGAATGTGGTATAAATATACCACCTCAAACTATAAAGGAGTTTATATCAAGTTTGTTTTTCAACCCACGAAATGAGCAAAATTTTCTTTTCAATGCACGTGTTTCTGATGTATGTGATATATGTGGCAATCTTGCATTGGTAGATTAATGTTTGCATGAAAATATTTCAAATGATTTTGGACAACAATTAGTTGATGTTAAAAGATTTAAAAATTTTGAGTATCCACTGAAGGATGGAAAGGTTGGAAGATGGTCCAATCTAATCACTGAAAAAGTTAGTGTTCATGCATTTATCAATGAATTTAAGAGTAAGATCATAGCTAAATATGTTAAACACTCTCAAAATGCTAGATGGCTCGATGGTTAGTTTCAAATATGTAAGGATATATTTCCAATTGGTAGTATACTTTCGGTCATTGACTTTGCAGAGAACAACACGCTTGCACCACAAGATGAGGTCCAATATTGTACTCATCTGAGTTTGTCCAGTATTGCTTCAAGACCTTTTTTGATAATTTGAGGGAGAGAGAAATTTAGATGACACAACATATATAATGGTTAGATAATTGCATGGGACAATTCAAGAATGCTAGAATGTTTCATTGGTTGATTAGGATTCATAAGAAAACTAATACCGAACACATGTGGAGTTTTTTTGAGGCTGGACATGGGAAAGGAGAACATGATGGTGCCGATGCATGTGTTAAGAGAGCCCTTTGCAGAGAGTAACTCAAATTCAAGGAAAATCCTAAATTTCAAAATGCAAGTGCAATTGTGGATTGGTGGATTGCTCTATGGTGTGGAAAATTATTAATTGCAAAGAGAAAGGTGTTAGAATTCATGAAATGTGAATCCCACAAGCCCAGTTATCTTCTGCAAGAATACTTGTCACACATAAAGAGAAAATTGAACAACAAGGAGAATTGAATACAATTAACAATAATTAAATGTATTGCTTTGAAATTTCTTGATTACAATGAATGATATGACATCCTTATAAAGAAATCCAACTCTAAAGATAGAAACCCTAAATGGTGGAGTCTACAAGATAGACTGAGAGTTGAAATACAATGCATGAATCAATCGTGTATGCACAAAACGCATAATAAACTCATTAATGCATGAAACTCTCGAAAATCTAAATAAAATTTTATTTTTCTAGTTTGCATTATGGATGGAGATAAATGTTAATTAATTATTCCTAATTAAATAATTAACTAAATAATAAATTATTTAGTGAATTATTGCAATTAAGTGAATAATTAATATATAAATTATTTATTCCAACACCCCCCTGAATGCACAACTAGGGAGAGAGGCAAAAAAGATGTAGGCAAAAAATATGCAAAGATGAATGCAACATGGATCCTAGCCGAAAGCATGATTTAGGTACCCTTGAACAAACATGCAAGTTTCTCAGAAATGGAGCAAAGGAGAAAACCCAGTGGGAACAAAAATCCTCTCCAAAAAAGAAACAAAAAAGAAAGTACAAAAATAATGTATCAAGAGACTCTCTCAAGAACATATGTACTACTAACTCCCCCATGAGAGAGGATCGAATCTCCAAAGCCCCGCCAGAATGATAGAACCCTTGTGTCGATGATCAAACTAATATGGCTCCAATATAGAGGAAACACATTCAATTGGCAAAGAAGAGGAAAAACCAATATGTATGGCAAAACTGAAAGGCCTAGATGCTGATCAAAGGAGAACACATGATGATCTAGTAATGGAAGCTCCAATGATGGTGGGATAACAAATGTGTTGAATTTGTCATCTGAGATAGAATGAACATCCTTTGATATGTCCTCAACAACTACAGTTGTGGGCTCAATGCATGGAGCTACAATGTTTGGCAGTGTTAAAGAGGAATCCTACTGAACAGATGAAAACTCAACAGGAGGTGGAGGTGTAGAAGTCACAACACTGGTCTCGGGAACAACACATAAGTTCAAGTGACCTGACTTCACCTCAACATGCTCTATTGAAAAAAGAGAGGAATTCTCAAACAATGGAGAAGATGGACCAAAATGAGAAAAGGAGTATAATCAAGAAGAATGATCAACTATCCCTATAGCAAAAATGTCTCCAGTCGTGTTGTCTCTGATGTGCATTGAATCTTGTGTGAACTCAACTATCTTCCTTGTCCCACTTGTTCACCCTCTTCTTGATGGATATTACATTCAGGTGCTTCAAACCATATGGAATCTTCTCAAGATATTTTCTCATCTATTTAGGATTTTGCTACACCCATGTCTTGATACCATGTTGTATTCATCTTTGCATATTTTATTTTTTCTGAATAATTAATATATAAAATTTATTTGAACAAAATTTAGCATGTGAGGCAAGTTTAAGACATGATTACTTGGTGGATTTAGGAATCAAGGAAGGAATTTGCATTTATGAAATTTACTCTAATTTGACATGAGGTTAGATGGAGAAGTTTAAATCGACTGGAAGGCGGGTCATTTAATTTCCAAGGTGGCATGGTGTGTCAAAAAATTTATACAATGATAAGGAGAGTTCGTGGTGTGAACATGAAGAAGGGATGGAAGAAATGTTTTTTCTCTACTCGATTAAACAACAGATTGCATTCTTTGCAAAGGTGCTCAAGAAGAGATTGTGCGGTATCTTCAAGTTGGCGGACCACTCCTTTTTGCAAATAATGAAGGTGTAGTTGGGGGAAGACAATCTTCAATTAAAATTTTGTTATCAAATCAATGCAAACATTATCTCCATGGTGGTCACTTGAGGCTTGAAATTTGGAACAAAGGAGGAGGTTCCTTGGGTGGCCAAAGGTTGTGTACCTAATCATTCCCTTAATGGGCTTATCTCTTTGTTGGTGAGAGTGGTGGTGGGTAAGGGTTTGAGACATCCCTTTTGTCAAGGGATTATGTCAAAAGGGGGAGATGTGGATGTGGAGGTGAGGCCATTTATTTTATGAAACAATGGGGTTGATAATGCTGCAAGGACAAAGGAAGTGAGGCTCGGGTGGGAAAATTTGAAGGATTATCAAAAAAAGAAAATTGGAGATGTAGAGAGAAAGCACCAAAAATTAAAAGGATGAATCAAAGAAGGCAAATTTAGATCATGAGGAATTTTGGGTGAACAAGCCAGGTAGAAAGAAAATAAAAATTTGAAAAAAATTGATTATTTATGTTTTAATGATATTTTTTATATGTTGAATGTTTATGATGGTCATGTATGTGGTTGGCAGAGTATTATTAGTATTTAGGCTTTCCTCTATGGGTGGTGTAATGTGGGTTTTGGTGGAACTATGTCACAAGGACTAGTTAAGAGGTTTACCCTATTTTCGCTTAATTAGAAATTTTTTCGTATATACTCTTTTATTATTAGTATAAATATGTAATTTTACTGATAAAATACAAACAAACTAATATTTATAAACATTAATTTAATTAACCATTTATCAAGATGTGAATCACATTAAAATATTCATCAATGGGAGAATATATAACAAATTATGTACTTTTTTTATCTTATTGTATGAAAATATGATTAATATAAAACCATTTTTTTAAATTATTAAAGTTTTTTAATTAATTTTTAGGTTCAGTATCATTAAATTCTTATATCCTAATATTACTATTACAAAAATATGGGGTACTATACAGATACCCCTACATTTACTCTTGGTTTTGAGATTGCATTTATGTGTTCTAATTCATTTAGATTTCATGGGATCAATCTCATGTCATAAAAATTTGGCACTTAATATTTTATAAAATTTAAACTAAAAATTACCCATTATTATCATTTATCTAGTCATTATGTAACAATTTAATACATAGTTTTTGATAAAGATAAATAGGTTTTATAGGGACCTGAAACCTAGAGTATTATAAACCAAGGCCAATAGCCAACCAAACCAAAAAACTAAGCAGAACAAGGGATAAACCGCAAACAGACCGAAAGCCAAAAAACAAAAATGTTGAACCAAAAAATAGGGCAAAGTAGTCAACTAAGAGAGTGCATCAATTCAGTATTTTTCTGAATAATATTCTTATTAATTTTCTCCAAATCCTCCATGATGAATCTGTAGGTTCCCTTGTCCTAGCTTCGGCTCCTAGTTCTAGTACAAGGACTCGAGCTAGTTTTCCCACCAACAGCACTCTATCCACCCTCTTATGCAAACCTTTTCTACTTTTTCCCCCATGGGAGGGTCATTGGCGATGGTCTTGGTTCTATAATCAGTCATCATGGAGTTATTTTTTTCCAAACCATCAGCACTATTGTTCATCGTCTGCCTACTGATTTCCACTAGATTGTTTAGGTGTTCCTTGATCTCACTCACATCCTCTTCCAGCTTCTTAATTTTGCGCTCTTGGTCAACTTTCATAGTTTTATTGGGCCCAAGGGATTTCATGAATGTGTCAACATTTCCTTTAATCCCATCTTTTAGGGATCTAATTTCCTTCTTTACCCACTTCCAACAGTTCTCATGACTTCTAGTAGCCTCCAGTAGTAGATTCCCCACCCCCTCTCCTCCTTTATCTCACCTTTATTTACCTTATTCGCAAACCCCTATTTCTCATCATCCACAATGATAGGGATGTCCAACCTAATCTCGTGCTCAATGACTTTGGACCCACCAGATTTGGTAAGTTTTGTTTTCTTTTTGGTGGTTGGCTCCAAGTTTTGCATTTTCTTGTTACTATATTTGAACTTACTAGCCGCCCACCTTGGAGGATTGATTTTCTTGCTATTGTTAGTTCCTAAGGTCACCATATGATCCCCTTCTTTCTTTGGTCTATGCTTAGGGTCCTCCATATCCTTGATATCATGCCAGTCCATGGCAATCCCACTATCATCCTCATCCATCTCCGTATCAGAAACCAACTGCACATCAGGGTTAGAGGAGGAAATGTGGGTTTTATCCTTGGAGGAGGATTTCACTTCATGAGCTTGGGCATATTCCATAATCAACAAGATAAGCCCTTCATGAATCACAGGGTTATCCTAGTTTTGAAAATGTTTAACTAAACTATTCTCCAAGGACGAAACCAAATAAGAGGGAATGTAAAAAAATCTACCATGCCTAAAATGGTTTAAGAGAGTAAAATGATGTAAGAAAATACTAGCATATCTACCATCTAGGGTGATGTACCTCATGATGAATTCTGCCATATCAGCCCAGAGGGAAGCCTCTTTCCTATTATAGCCACTGTCTGCCATTTTTGTGTTACCCTCTCTCTTTCCTTTTCCTTAACATAAAAGGAAGAAATAGCCTCCTCACCCGAATTCCTGTCTCTATATAATTTTATGGCTTTCATAACCAAACCAGTAATAGTGGCAACCAAGTTTTTGTCGACTTGAAACTGCACACCAAAGGCAGTTAGCACACCCTTATTCTAACCTTTAACAAAGCTTACTCTAACAATGGCACAATGGCGATGTAGTCTCTCCAAAAAGGGTACCATCCCACCATCAAAAAATTTCTCCCAAACCTCCTTATTCTTCTACCACTTATCATAGGTTGTGGGTTCAAACCTATTCTTTTCACCTCCCATTTTGTAGCTTGAGCAAATCAGAGACTCCAGAAAAACTAGGAGGAAAGAAAACTAGAAACAAGGCAAACTGAAAGTTCTAAAACTTCTTAAAGTGGTAATAATTTTAAACACCACCCCAACAGCTCCCATCCCATCATAATATTTCATCATAAATTTCAGTGGAAAGGCCAAAGATCTTGGCATCATTTCTTGCCAGGTCGCACAGGGTTTTTGAGAAAGTTTCCTCACCTCTCCACCATTTAACTACCACGTTACCCACCACCAAGTTGGCTAAATGATCCGTCGGTTTGTTTCCTTCCTAGGAAAATGTGTGAGATCTTGAAATCCTCTAGGTCATCTATCATTTCAAGGCAATCCTTGACTAAGTTTGAAATAGTCCATCTAGGCAGCATACATCCCTTAATGCATTTGACAATGTTAAGTGAGTCACATTCCAGCCAAAACCATTTGAACCCCTCCTTGCTCGACATGTGTAGTCCAATGTAGGTGGCACTGGCCTCCACAAAATTGTTAGTCAGGCTACCCAAAGGGAGTGCCACCGCAGAGACCAGCAAACCCAAATGGTTCCTCGCCACTCCCCCACAGCCAGCTAGCCCAAGATTTCCTTTGGCCACCCTGTTGATATTAATTTTGATCCAACTCGAAAGGGGTAGATTCCAAGAAACATTCTCTCTAGTATGTTCGATTTTATAAAAAAGGATAGATATATTCCAGCATATCTACCACCACTTGATAGTATCCCATTCCTCCTAGCTAGACTCAAGAGGAGGATCATCTTTCCTACCAGCACAGTAATTAAGAGAATTTTCCTTAATAGCATTCCTTAATCTCATAGCCACCACAAGATTAGTGGACTCCAAATCTCTGATGACCCTATTATTTCTTTCCTTCCACAAACCCCAAGCAATATGAGGTAGGGATAAGTTCCATATAATACCAATCGCATGGTTGTCATAAAAGAACTTCCATTAGAAGCAGAAGTTCTGCATAGAAATAGGGGGGACCCAATTAAAATTCCATAGGTTGAAAAAGAAGGCCTAGATATCCCTAGCATAGGAGCAATGTAAGAGAAGATGATCAACATTTTTGGCTTCTTCTTTACATAAAAAACATGTATTAGTGATAGGGACCCCATGTTTATAGAGATTACCAATGGTAGAGATCTTGTTTTGGATGAATAACTAAAAGAAGATATTACGTTTTGGAATTAAGAGTTTATTCTAAACTCCAGCCCAAAACGGGGGGGATAAAATGACCTAGTGATGATTTTAAAAGCATTTGCCACCAAAAACTACCCCAAAATAGAGCCATTCCAAAAAACCACATCTTCCACCAGAGAGGATGGAATGATGATCAAGTTCATACAAGAAAAGAAAGGAGACAGAGAAGCATCCAAGGTTCTGAGGTCCACCCAAACTCCATTATTGATATAATCTGCAATCCAAGTTCCAATCAAATTAATGCATTTCTCTTTGAATTGTGAAGCCCACACTGAATTAGACAAATTTCCCTCTCTTGTCCACCAATCATCCCAAAAACTTATATTTCTACCATTTCCCAGAATCGATGAACTTCCCTAAGAAATAATGGAAGAGGATCTAAAAAAGTTATTCCAAAGATCAAAGATAGAAGTTGAGAGGGAGTAATTTTCTAGCATTCTTTGGAAACAATGAATTTGGTATTTGTCCTTGAAAATATCAATCCATAATTTAATACATAGTTACTTAATGAAATATTTTTTATTAAAATAAGTCAAGGAGGGGCCCAATGCATTAAAGATAAAGCATAAACCAACTAAAAGAAGAACTGAAGTAAATCAACCATAGAGAGAACAAATTAAGATAACACCAAATAATAGAGCTAGAGCCAAATAGGTTACATCCTATTATGAACTAGAGGCTTGAGACTAATTTAATATCCTACCTTGACAATAATTATTCTTATGATGAACAACTATCTAGGTGGATCCTTTTATTACAAATAGAATAGCTCTAGCTAACATTACAAGCAAGAATAGTAGTATTAAGGACATCAACAATACTCATAGAAGCAACTAAAAAATTATTAACATCAACTAGAAAGACAACAGGCCTAACACCACTCATATTTTTATTAGAAAAATATTTGGAATAGCAACCAACACCTTTAGGAACAATAAATTGAACAAGAGATGGACCTCAATCCACAGACAACAAAACAAAATTAGGAGAATTAACTAGAATAAGTGGTTCTAAATATTAAGAAATAGAAACATCCTCAGAAACGTCAACATCGGGAGAAAAGTGAGATGGTCATAAAAATATTCTTCCATCAAGTTGAGGAAGAGTTCTTGTGAGAACTATTAGAGCACATAGAAGGCAAATGTTTGGTACCAAAACAACATGTGTATCAAAAGGGGATCCACTTATAGTCCACCAATCGACTCAAATATCTATAATTAAACTATAAAATGACTTCTCTAGACATTGATTTTGAAATATCCACTTCAACAAGCATGCAAGTAAATAATATGTGATGAAAGCTTTATGATATAGAGTCCATCTTTAAGAATCTACCTAAAGTATTATCAATAGACTCATAATCTTAATGAAACCAAAAATGAAGGGGAATATAAGGCAACCTTATCCACAAAGGAAAAATATCAATTGAATCTTTCAAAGTGTTTAAAGAATAAATGTAAAGGTGCACAAGAAGGGGATAAGAATCCTATCACAAAGGCCTATCATCAACAACAAGCTAATGATCAGCTTTAGAATCAAAGCACATGATAGAAAAACCTTTGGTAGAAGGATAAAACTCTATTTTACAATCAATGAGAGGAGATCAAACCACGTTAACCCAATGGTGCAAATAAGAGAAGGCCAAAAATGAAAAAAATCTACAGATTAAGCCATGCTTGGAAAAATAGTCCTAAACAAAATGTTATTTCTTATTACCAAAATACATTTATTCATAAATTTATTCTATCTAATTATAATTAAAAATTTACATAATTTCAAGAATTGAATAAAATATTTTAAATGGAGCACTAAAAAGATCAAAGCATTACATCAAAATATATAACTAAATCACTTGCATTCTCTCATACCAATATTTATTATTACCCTAAAGTTGAACTAATCAATGGAGTTGTCTTAGAAAACAAGGCCCTTGTAATTTGATAATGTTCCTAAAATATTTTTAAATGTCAATTATCCCTAATAATTAGAAGTAAAGAATCTAGTGAATTATAAAGATAGAATATGAATTTTACCAAATAAAATGGAAGAGTTATAGATTAGATATGCACATCATGAGATCGATGCAAGGTTCTAAATTCAACAAATAAGGGAATAAATGAGCCTTCACAAATATAGGAATAAACTACACTTCAAATTCTTCAAACTTTCAAACTTTGACTTTAAGAAAAATCAAACCATACAAGATATTATTTTTGATATTTATTTTATATTCAAAAGATAAATACTTAATTTATTTATATTTAATCTCCTAAATGAATACTTATTCTTTAATTCTCAATTTCTAATTATCATTTAATCTACATTGATTTGTACATAATTATATGTATGTATATAATTAAATTATATTCATTTAAAAAAAACTATTATAATAATATTTAATTATAACCATTATATTAGAGAATCATCTTAAAACCATTATATCCAATTAAATTACCAATCTTATCATCCACACTTGAAAAATTTAACCTTGAGTGTTCTCATTCTAATTATGTAGACAACATAGAGATTAATATTAATAAACATTAATTTAATGGAAATTTGATTTTATTTACTTTGACCTCATTATTCTTTATTTTCATCTATATGAATCATATTAATAAATATAGTTTCCCCTACAATCCTAATAATTGATATTAAGATTCTCCTCCTACATGATATTAGTCTATGTTTTCACCATCTCTAAACACTAATAAATCACCATATGAAATGAAATACCCCTATAATTATAATATTTAATCTACACTTAAACTAATTCATAAAGTCATCGATCTTAAGAAAATAATTTGAGATAATATGAATCTAAATAAAAACTAATATTTATAGGCTTGTTAACGGGCCTTGTCGGATTCATCCTACCCTTGGTGCAAATATTGGTGTAGTTTGGGAAAAATAAAAGTTGGGCTTGATCAAGATCAACTTTCATGGTGCCTCTCAAGGTAACCCTAGGATATAGGGCATAGGTTGTATTGCGAGAAATGATGACGGGGTAGTTTTGGCAAAGGGAGCAAAGCATTTGTACAAACAATGAAGCAGAGGTGCAAGCGACCTTTCTTGCAATATCACTAGTAAGCCTTCAGTCACAAAGATACACTTGGAAGGCAATTTTAAAAATTGTAAAAGAGGCCATTGCTATAGGTGTTTCCCATTGTTGGAAAATTAATAAAGTAATTAATATTATTGGGTAGAAAATTATTTTTGTTAAGATTTTGAAATATCACATATATAGAGAGAAGGTAATGTATCTCGATTGAAATTATATTTAATAAAGGATGTGATTTAAGTAGTAATGAGTAAAGGTGGTGGTTTGGATCAAGTGATTATGGGTTTCCTATTGTAGCTTGATGGAAGGATGAGTAGGAACATGATCTATTGCTAGTTATCTCTAGGAATTTTAGGCTTTATGCCTTCCTCTTCTTGTGTTGTGATGGCATAGTAGGTGATCATGGCCATTATTTTCTCTTCTCTACGATGTAGAAAATTATTAATTGCAAAGGGAAAGGTGTTAGAATTCATAAAATTTGAATCCCACAAGCCTAGTTATCTTTTGCAAGAATGCCTATCACACATAAAGAGAAAATTGAACAACAAAGAGAATTGAAGACAATTAACAATAATTAAATGTATTGCTTTGAAATTGTTTGATTACAATGAAGGATATGGAATCCTTATAAAAAAATCTAACTCTGAAGATAGAAACCCTAAATGGTGGAGTCTACAAGATATACTAACAGATTAAACACAATGCATGAATCAGTCATGTATGCATCAAAACCATAGTAAACTAATTAATGCATGAAACTCTCAAAAATCTAAATATAGTTTTATTTTCCTAGTTTTCATTATGCATGGAGATAAATATTAATTAATCATTCATAATTAATTAATTAACTAAATAATAAATTATTTAGTGAATTAATGCAATTAAGTGAATAACTAATATATAAACTATTTATTCCAACACCCCCCCTGAATGCAGAACTGGGGAGAGAGGCAAAAAAGATGTAGGAAAAAGACATGCAAAGATGAATGCAAGATGGATCTCGGCCTAAATCCTAATTAGGTACCCATGAACAAACATGCAAGTTTCTCAGAAATAGAGCAAAGGAGAAAACCCAGTGGGAACAAAACTCCTCTCCAACAGAGAAACAAAAAAGAAAGTAAAAAAACAATGTCTCAAGAGACTCTCTCAAGAACATATGTACTACTAACCCCCCATGAGAGAGGATAAAATCTCCAAAAACCCCCTAGAATGATAGAACCCCTATGCCAACGATCAAACTAATGTGGCTCCAATGTGGAGGAAATAAATTCAATGTACAAAGAAGAGGAAAAACTGGAAGGCCTGGATGCTAATCAAAGGAGAACGCATGATGATCCTGTAAAGGAAGCTCCAAGGATGGTGGGATAACAAATTTGATGAATCTATCATCTAAGAGGGAATGAAAATCCTTTGATTTATCCTCAACAACTACAGTAGTGGGCTCAATGCGTGGAGCTACAATGCATGGGGGTGCTGAAGAGGATTCTTGTTGAACAAATGCAAACTCAATAGGAGGTGGAGGTGTAGAAGTCACAACACTGGTCTCAGGAACAACGCATAAATTCAAGTGACCTAACTTCACCTCAACATGCTCTCTTGAAAAAAGAGAGGAATTCTTAGACAATGGAGAAGATGGACCAAAATGAGAAAAGGAGTACAATCAGGAAGAATGATCAATATTCCTTGTAGCAATAAGGTTTTCAGTCATGGTGTCTCTGATGTGCACTGAATCTTGTGTGAACTCAACTATCTTCCCTGTTCCACTAGTTCACCCTCTTCTCGAAGGCTACTGGATTCAGGTGCTTCACACCATATGGCATATTCTTAGGATATTTTCTCAACTTTTTAGGCTTCTCCTACACCACACATCTTGATACCATGTTGCATTCATCTTTGCATGTTTTTTTTTGTTTGAATAATTAATATATACATTATTTATTCCAACAAAAGGTGGCATGTGAGGAGAGTTTAAAACATGATTACTTTGTGGATTTAGGAATCAAGGAAGGAATTTGCATTAATGGAATTTACTCTAATTTGACATGAGGTAAGATGGAGAAGTTTAAATTGACTGGAAGGAGGCTCATTTGATTTCGAAGGTTGCATGGTGTGTTGAAAAATTTATACAATGATTAGGGGAGTTTATGGTGTGAACAAGAAGAAGGGATGGAAGAAATTTATTTTCTCCACTCGATTAAACAATAGATTGCATTATTTGGGAAGGTGTTGTTGGGGAAACCCTATCTTCAATCATAATTTTGTTATCAAATAAATGAAAACATTATCTCCATGGTGGTCACTTGGATATTGACATTTGGAACAAAGAAGGAGTTTCTTTGGATGGCCAAAGCTTGCGTACCTAATCATTCCCTCTATGGGCTGATTTCCTTGTTGGTGAGAGTGGTGGTGGGTAGGGGTTTGAGATGTCCCTTTGGTGAAGGGATTATGTCAAAAGGGAGAGATGTGGATGTGGAGGTGATGCCATTTATTTTATGAAACAATGGGTTGGATCATGTTACAAGGACAAAGGAAGTGAGGCTCGGGTGGGAAAATTTGAAGAATTATATCAAAAAAAGAGAAGTGGAGATGTAGATGGCAAGTACCAAAAAGTAGAAGGATGAACCAAAGAAGGAAAATTTTGATCATGAGGACTTTTGGGTGAACAAACGAGGAAGAAAGAAAATAAAAATTTGAAAAACTTTGATTGTTTATGTTTTGATGATATTTTTTATATGTTGAACGTTTATGATGGTAATGTATGTGGTTGATAGTTACCAAATTTTGGGGTTGGCAGAGTAGTATTCTTATTTAGGCTTTCCTCTATGGGTGGTGTAATGTGGGTTTTGGTGGAACTATGTGACAAGGACTAGTTAAGGGGTTTATCCTATTTTTGCTTAATTAGAATTTTTTTTTGTGTATACTCTTTTATTATTCATATAAATATGTAAGTGTACAAATAAAAAAAGAAAAAAAAAACCTAATATTTATAAACATTAATTTAAGCAACCATCTATCAAGATGTGAATCACATTCAAATATTCAACAATGGGAGACAATATAACAAATTATGTACTTTTTTAATCTTATTGTCTCAAAATATGACTAATATAATTTTTATTTTCTTTTTATTAAATTTCTTTAATTAATTCTTGGGTTCATTATCATTAAATTCTTAGGATTGATATCATAATATTACTATTAGGAAAATAAAGGGTATTGTACAGATACCCCTACATTTACTCTTGGTTTTGAGATTCCATTTATGTGTTCTAATTCATTTAGATTTCATGGGATCAATCTCATGTTACAAAAATTTGGCACTTAATATTTTATAAAATTTAAACTAAAAATTACCCGTTATTATCCTTTATCTAGTCATTATGTAACAATTTAATACATAGTTGCTTAATGAAATATTTTTTATTAAAATAAGTCAGGGAGGGGCCCAATACATTAAAGATCAAGCATAAATCAACTAAAAGAAGAACCAAAGTAAATCAACCATAGAGACAACAAAATAAGATAACACCAAATAATAGAGCTAGAGCCAAATAGGTTACATCCTATTTTTAACTAGAGACTTGAGACTAATTTAATATCCCACCTTGACAATACTTTTTCTTATGATGAACAAATATCTAGTTGGGTCCATGAACACAAATAGAATAGCTCTGATTAACATTACTAGAAAAAATAGTAGTATTAGGGAAATGAACAATACTCGTAGAAGCAACTAAAAAAATATTAACATCAACTAGAAGGACAATAGACCTAACACCACACATATTTTTATTAGAAAAATATTTGAAATATCAGCCAACACCTTTAGGAACAATAAATTGAACAAGATATGGATCTCAATCCATAGACAACAGAACAAAAATAGGAGGAGAAGTAACTAGAATAAGTTGTTCTAAATATTAAGAAATAGAAACATCCTCAGAAGCGTCAACATCAGGAAAAAAGTGAGATGGTCATACAACATGCTTCCACCAGGTTGAGGAAGAGTTCTTGTGAGCACTATTGGAGCACTCATGAGCCAAATGTTCAGTACCAAAACAACATGTGCATCAAAAGGGGATCCACTTATAGTCCACCAATTGACTCAAATATCTATCATTAAGCTATAAAATGACTTTTCTAGACAATGATTTTGAAATATCCACTTCAATAAGCATGCACATAAATGATATGTGACAAAAGTTTTTTGATATAGAGTCCACCTATAAGAATCTACCTAAAGTATTATAAACAACCTCATAAGCTTAATGACACCAAAAATGAAGGAGAATATAAGGCAACTTTATCCACAAAAGAAAAATATCAATTGAATCTTTTGAAGGGTTTAAAGAAGAAATCTAAAGGAGCACAAAAAGGGGATGAGAATCCTACTACCAAGGCCTATCATCAACCATAAGCTAATGATCATCTTTAGAATTGAAGCAAACCACAAAAAAACCTTTGGCGGAAGGGTAAAACTCTATTTTACAATGAATGAGAGGAGACCAAACCACCTTAACCCAATGGTACAAATAAGAGAAGGCCAAAACTGAAAAAAAATCTATAGAGTAAGCTATGTTTGGCAAAATAGTCCTAAACAAAATGTTATTTCTTATTACTAAAATACATTTATTCATAAATTTATTCTATCTAATTATAATTAAAAAATTTAAATAATTCCAAGAGTTGAATAAAATATTTTAAATGAAGCACTAAAAAAATCAAAGCATTACATCAAAATATATACCTAAATCACTTGCATTCTCTCATACCAATATTTCTTATTATAACCATTATATTAGAGAATCATCTTTAAAAATATGACATAATGTTCATGTTAAATATTAAAAATATAAACCATTCATGAAATATAAACAACACATTAAAGTTTGAATGAAAATAACTAGAAAAAAGACGACATTATAAAGTTTTCGATCATCACCTTTCTGTCTTCAAATTAAAGGCTATCCAATTAAATTACCAATCTTATCATCCACAATTGAAAACTTTAACCTAGAGTGCTCTCATTCTAATTATGTAGACAACATATAGATTAATGTCTAAATCCACTGGAATAGAATGAAGAAATACATAGAGCTACTTTTTATTCCAGCAGGGATCGCACTATAATTGGTACTGTTAACAGAGATCGTAACAGAAGCAAGCAAATCCCCTTTCAGTGAAATGACACCTTCCAGTCTCGGAATGCTCATTATCGCAAGCAATGATACAATTGTGAGTATTGTAGCATTGCCCATGAAACGTGGTGCTCCATCTTTCGCACATCCCCTCATAATGACCATAATCGTCGATGGACACTTACATGACAACAAAAGAATTATCAATAAAAGAAAGAGTAAATATGACAGAATTTCTGTTAGAAATTTCTTCCCTGAAGCAAAAGTAAAAGGAGCTATGAGCAATAAAAACGCAAGAAACGCGTTTGTGATCTTGGCCATACTCTCTGCAACTACAGATATCCAACTGTAATGTGTTTGTTATGTGGAAATAAATTCATTAGGGACAGTATTTATAGCGGAGGGATGACATTGGAAATTCCAAATTAACTAGGTCAATATGTTAAGCTTCTTCGTTTGTAACGCTTTATCCGAATTATATGGTTCCTCGTATTTATATATTGCCAGACGCGTAGAGCTTTGTTTACTGTTATTCCCACTTGATTATGCCATTATTTCTCGGAAAGTCCGGTTTAGAGTAATTCTTTTTGACAGTTTAATACATTAGGATCAAATTCGGGCGTTACAAACAAGAGATGCCTTACAGCTGCAAGGAGAGAGTAGACTATGGAAACATATCAGACGGCTTCATTAGCTTTTTAATAAATAATTCTATTTACCTCATTATGTACAATAATAGTAGAATATTAAAAAAAAAGATGGCTTGCACATTCGAAGAGCAAAGCAAAAATGTAGGAGAGATGAATGTGGAGGAAAACTCTAATATCATCATATCTAATGGCCTTGAAAATTTGGTGAAAAGTTGGTCGGACCATGTGCACTTTGCATACGGTCCTTGATATTTTTCTCGAAATTTCGGAAGCATAATTCTATGATATTATAACGCTTAACCCCAAAAGATTGGCAGGAAATTCAAATCCTAGGTCAGCCTAAAGATAAAATTAAGATATACGGTTTCATACATAAGAGCTCTCTTTCTTCATTTGAAGGATCTATCTATCCAATGGAATCTAGGAAAGAGCTTTTATAGAGAGCACAAGGATCCTTCTATGTAGTGAAAGAGAAGCTTATGTGGAGTCTTAAACAACATTTATCAAGTATTTATCAATTATTCATCAAGCATTCATCATCAATTAGGACCCTTGAAGACATTAAAGAATAATAGGGGATCACCGACTAACGATTGGCTTGTACCCCTCTCGTAGGGGTTGGATATGATTTTATGTTATTTTCATGTCTTTGTATGAGCTTCATTACATCAATTTACATATTTAAATTCATGCTTTATACCACTTTGCATCATTGATTTAGATCATTTACTTTGTCAATTACAAGCATTTAGGGTTTACTCTTTAGGGTTGCTCTAGATTGTTTGCATTCATCCTAGGGTCTTGCACACACACACAAGATTCTTGCACACATAATTTTACCATACAAATTGGCTATTTGTGAAGGTGGAAATCACCAACACAGGGGTTTGACTGAGGAAAAACCCTAAATAGCCACCCAAACCCTCTCTTTTCAGTTGCAGGTGTAGAAACAAGTACTCGAAGGCTTCCTAGATTAGCAAAAGGCACAGGGACAGCCCCAAGGGCACAGACTACCCCAAATCCATCAAAGATAGGGGCATGACAACCTAGTCCTACCCAAGATAGGGCCGTGGCGCCTTGGTCCCCCTCAATTTTAGTAATTTTTAATTGGGTGATAGCTCAATATCTCAGGTTTGCAGCCTTTCAGTTGCAGCTCTCTGTCAAAACATAAGGGATATGGGTGTGGCATCCTGGTCCTAGTTAGTTTAGCTCAATTTTTAGATTCAGGTACACCTCCAAATTCCTCCCCCTTTCCTGCTTTCAGTATCTTAGTTTCAGATCTGCAAGTTTCTGCAATTTCAGTGCATATATGCTTCATTGTTCATCTCCTAGTCTAGTTGATCTATCTTTCACATCTTACCTTCATTTACAACAAGAGGAATAGAAACCCTAAGAGATAATCCTTAGTTCTCTCTTTCTCATAAGAAGTAGCCAAATTGATATTTATCCCTAGGCTCTTTCGTATTCCCAATGTGTTGGCTAAAGTGGGATTAGGTCCTAGTCACCTAGTCTCGATTTTTCCCCTCCATAGAAGCTTATGAAGAAAATGAGCATGCAAGGTATGTTATCTCTAGTGCTTTATCTAAAACTGAATTTGCAAAGATTGTTGCTTTAGACACTGCTTATGAAGTTTGAAAAAGATTGAAAATTATTTATGAAGGAAATGAAAGAGTCAAGTTATCTAAGATGCAAAATGCTCAAGGTACTTATGAGAATTTGAGAACGGAAGAAGGTGAAGGAGTTGCAAGCTATTTTTAGAAGGTTTACATTGTTGTAAATGATATCAAAGATTATGGTGATGTCTTTGATGAGAAGGATGTGATATAGAGGATCATGAAAAATTTAGTGGAGAGCTACAATGACAAGATTTCAGCTATTGACAAGACCTATGATCGAACACAATTCACTGGAGAAAAATTATTTGGTACCTTTGACTACATTTGAGATGAGAAAGTTTAGGAGAGACAAGAAAAAATTAGAAACAACCTTTAAAGCATCAAAAGCTACAGATGAAGATTTAGATGGTATGAGTCTAGATGAGATGGAAGTAAACTTTGTAAGGAAACTGAAGATAAGAACCGACAAATATAAAGGTATGTTACCCTTTAAATATTTTAAATGTGGAAAGATTGATCATTATGCATCTAGATGTCCGAAAAGAGGATCAAAATAGAAATTTAAGGATAACAAAGGAAAATTCTATAAGAAAGCCTACTATGTTAAAGATGATGTTTGTATTTCAGATGATGAGTCATATTATCAGGATGGTGATTGTTTGTTCATGGTAGAGAAAGATGGACCCAAGTCTAATAACTCTAATATTTTTTAGACTATTGCTTCAACATTTCATGTTAATAGAGATATAAATGAGTGGTTGATTTCTAGTGGATGTTTAAATCATATGACTTTTGATAAAAGTAAGTTTGTAAAGATTGAGAAATATGATGGTGGTTCTATAACATTTAAAGATGATTAGTCTGATCAAAATTTTGGAATTGGTTCTATTATCTTTGATGGAAAGCATAACACTGACAATGTTTACTATTTAAAAGGAAAACATCAGAATCTCTTGAGTGTTGGAGAAATGTGGGAAAATGGTTACAATGTTGTCTTTTAGGATGGTGGTTGTGAGATTTAGAAAAGATCTGTAATTGTTATGGTTGTGGGGAAAAGGACTAGTGGAATCATATATTAATTGGAAGTGACAATAGGACATTGTCTATTATCATAGATCAATGAGAGTTGGCTTTGGCAGCAGAGGATGTGTCATATCAATTTTGACAATTTTGTGAAGATCAGTATGATAAAAGTTGTGAAAGATTTACCAAGACTGACTAAACAAGACAACAGTATTTGCAAAGAATGTCAAGTGGGAAAAAACAGAAAAGGAATATTTAGAGGAAATGAATAATGGTCTATTAGATTTCTAGATCTAATACACATAGACCTATGTGGTCTAACCAGAACAAAGAGTTTGCAAGGTGAGAGGCATTTCATGCTCTTAATTTTTTATCATTCTAGAATGACTTGGGTTGCATTTCTAACAGAAAATTTAGAAGAATTAGAGAAATTCAAGATATTTAAATCTAGAGTTGAGAACGAAATTGATAGAATAATTAAGCATCTAATATCTGATAGAGGGGGAGAATTTATTTCTAATCAATTTGAAACTTTCTATGAGAAATATGGAATTAGAAGGTAGTTATAAGCTCCTAGGACACCTCAGTAGAATGGTGTAGTTGAAAGGATGAGCATTACTATTTAAGAGGTATCAAGAACTATGATCAAGGAAGCAAATCAATTGGAAGTTTATTGGAGAGAAGCTATAAAAACTATTGTTTATAATCATAACAAAGTTTTATTCATAAAGAAATTTGGGAAGACGTCATATGAACTATGGTATGGAAGGATCCCATTTGTGAAATATTTTAAATGTTTTGGTAGTACATGTTATACTCGAAAAGATGAAGGAAATATTAGAAAGTTTGATAGCAGAGAAGATGAAAGTATATTTCTTGGTTATTCTACAAAGAGAAAAACTTGTACAAATGTCATAACAAGAAGTTGAATAAATTTGTTGAAAGTGCAAATGTGAAGGTTGATAAGAACCTTTCAAAAGAAGTTGTTATTCAAGAAGGTACTAATCTGATGCATAAGAAGAGAAGAACAAAGATGAAGAGAAGCATAAAGAAACTAGAATAGAGATGAAGAGAAGCAGAAAGAAACTAGAACGGAGATGAAGAGAAGCAAAAAGAAACTTGGGTTGCTCTAGCAACTATATCAAAAACCCCAAGGTATGTGCAAAAAAATCATTCTGATAATCAAATCATAGGACATAAAAATAGAGGAATCATTACAAGAAGCACATTTGCTAAAGAGAAAGTACTTTGTGTTTACATTCTAAGATCAAACCTAACATAGTTGAAGAATCCTGCAAAGATTAGAATTCGATGATAGCCATGAAGGAAGAGTGAGACCAAATTGAGAAAAATTAGACTTGGAAATGTGTACCTAGAACAATATATAAGAATGTTATTGGAACAAAGTGGGTGTTCTAAAAACAATTGCATGAAGATGGTCAGGTTGCGAGAAACAAAGAAACATTGGTATGCAAGGGTTGCACATAGGTCGAAGGAATTAATTTTGAAGAAACATATGCTCTCGATGATATAATGGAGGCTATTAGGATGTTTTTGTCTTTTGTATCATATAAGGATTTCAATTTCTATCAAATAGATGTGAAGTCAACATTTTTGAATGAAGAATTGAAAGAAGAAGTCTACATTGAACTATTGGAAGGATTCATGTTATCAGATGATCTAGATATGTTGTTTGTAGATTGAGAAAGGTACTATATGGATTGAAGCAAGCACCTATATCTTGGCATGTAAGGTTAGATACGTATCTAGTGAATCAAGGTTTTCAAAAAGGGTCTGCTGATAGAAATCTATACTTTAGAGTTGAATCAAGTAAGATCTTGATTATTGTTGTATATATGGATGACATGATCTATCGTGGAAATGATGATATGTGTAAGGAATTTGAAATGTCTCTGATTGGTGAGTTGAATTTTTTTCTTGGATTGCAAGTAAATCAGAATAACAAAGGCATTTTCATTTCTTAGTCAAAGTATGTTAAAGAATTGTTGAAGAAGTTTGGATTGGAGAATTCCAAACCGATATGTACTCTCATGACTATCAGATGCAAGTTGACTAATGTTGATAAATCTTCCAAGACTGATGTAAGAAAGTACAAATCAATGATTGGAGGATTGTTATATTTGACTGCTTATATCATATATGTTGTTTGTTTTGAAGCTAGATTTCAAGAGGAACCAAAAGAGTCATATGTTGTAGTAAATAGGATATTCAGATACTTGAAAGGAATGGAAGATTTTGGACTATGGTATTCCAAAGGATCACACTTTACTCTACAATCTTATACTGATGTAGATTAGGCAGGAATTAGTGATGATAGGAAAAGTATAAATGTTGGAGCATTTTTGCTTGGCTCCAAGTTGGTGGCATGACTAAGTAAGAAGTAGGGTTTTGTATCTCTATCAACCGCAGACACTTAATACATTACGATTGTTTCATGTTGCACTCAAGTACTTTGGATGAAATAAACATTGAAGGATATTATCATATTGTTTGATGAACCTATCTCAATAAGTGTGATAATATAAGTGCAATCAATATCTCCAAGATCCTAGTTTTTCAATCCTAAACAAAGCATATTTCTATTTGGTACCATTTTTTGAATGAAATTATTGGACAATGAAGTGAAACTTGAATATATTACCTACCAAAGAGAAATTTGTAGATATCTTTACTGTTGGCGTAGTGCCTATATCGATGGTGAGATTCCTCTCCACCACTAGTACGTGCTTTTGGTGTGATGGTAAAAATCTACATGGCATCAGAGATTAGGTCATCGGTTTCAGTCCCTCAAGCCCCAGACCCTTCATCCATGTAAGCTTTTCTTATCGATGTGGTACATAGTGGGTACGTATCCTACATGGTACGTGGTTGTATCTGACTCTATCATGTGATGGTAAGAATTTTTAAAAGTAGAACTCGCTCAATGCTTTCATGCACCGACGGAAAAGCCGTCTGACCCACACCATTATTCATAATAGAACAAATCAATATAATAGGCTATTATAAAGAATATATACAAAACTATGAAAGAACATTAAATTACCATTACAAACCCATAAACCATTAAATAGTGAAAATAGATATAAATTTGTAAACGTCTCCCTACAAACATGACAACCATAACCAAAACAATAAAAATTCTTACCCGCAAAAACTGAGTAGCTGGTTAGTTGCAAGTCTACAACATCTCTTAGATGATCAAACCGTTTCTTAATTTTTTCTTCTGATTAGTCAATGGATTTAGTTGCATGTACAAGTTTTCTATTTGAAGCCTTCCATTTCCCTATATTTGAGACTTAATAAAATTATTGTGAGTAGAATGGTGAAGCTTATCACCCAAACAAATCATATGCAAGGGAGACAATCACTTAAGGTCCATCTGATCTTGAGACATTGATGCCCACGTTAGCATGCCACATCCTAAATTTACAAGACTCGTGATTGGGATCGAAAATATGACTCCTCATTTCTTGTGTGAGGATTCAAGAAAGACTCATCAAGGTATCATGTTCAATTTTAAGCATTTTTAGATTAGATCTAAAGGGATCATTTTAAATAGGGAGGAAGAGATCTTTTCGTAAAGATGTCTACCTCCAAAAATAGAGGAGATATTTAATAAAGATACCATCTTTTAAATTAAGAAATGCGCAGGAGATTAAGAATACAAACCTTCCATATTGCATTCTTCAAGGTATATTCAAACCTATTTGACCTAGGAAAGCCCCCATCAACAAACCTATTTTTGTTATTTTGTGTGTAGGAAATTGATTCAGGAGTTACGTGTGAAGAATTTGGCAAACTAAATAATGGCAATCAAACTAAAATTTTATCTGTCTTGAAAGCCTTTTATCCTAATGGCATTAAATTAAAGTTCTTTCTCTATTTTTTGGTGATCTCTGGAGTAGAGGTTGCTTTGCATCGACTTGGGATACATTTAGCTTGTGTTGTATCTGCAGAAATATGTATCATAGGTCGATGCAATGTAACCTCTTCTCCACCAATACTAGATAGAAGAGAAAGTACTTTAATTTAATGCCATTAGGACAAAATGCTTTCAAGTCATGGCTAAAATCAGTTTAAAGTGTATTCATTTAGGGACCTTTCATAAAATATTCTCAACTTATAAAAGGATCTTAAAATATTCATTGTTTATAATGGTAAGAATTTGGTTGTTCCATACACCTTCCTTTACTAGTTTAAAAATATCATCGACCACAATATTGTGCAGCAGTAGTATGGAGTGCATTTGTCTATTTTATGCCCAAATATTTCATCATACCACTTTCTTTTCAAAGGTGACTAATCGATTGCACTGTTTGGGTAATGCATTCCAAATAGATACAGTTGCATACCATTTATCTCTCTTGAAAGCCTTCTATCCTTATGGCATTAAATTAAAGTTCTTTCTCTATTTTCTGGTGATCTCTAGAGCAGAGGTTGCTTTGCATCGACCTGGGATACATTTAACTTGTGTTATATCTACGGAATAATGTATCATAGGTCGATACAATGCACCCTCTACTCCACCAATACCAGATAGAAGAGAAAGTACTTTAATTTAATGCGATCAGGATAAAATGCTTTCAAGTCATTGCTAAAATCAGTTTAAAGTGTATTCATTTAGGGACCTTTCATAAAATATTCTCAACTTGCACATCATTAAAGGATCTTTAAATATTCATTGTTTATAATGATAAGAATTTGGTTGTTCCATACACCTTCCTTTACTATTTTAAAAATATCATCAACCAAAATATTGTGCAGCAGTAGTATGGAGTGCATTTCATCTATTTTATGCTCAAATATTTCATCATTCTTTTCAAGGGTGACTGATCGATTGCATTGTTTGGGTAATACATTGCAAATAGATACAGTTGCATACCATTTATCTGTCTTGAAAGCCTTTTATCCTGATGGCATTAAATTAAAGTTATTTCTCTATTTTTTGGTGATCTCTAGAGCAGAGGTTGCTTTGCATCGACTTGGGATACATTTAACTTGTGTTTTATCTATGGAAATATGTATCATAGGTTGATGCAATGCAACCTCTACTCCACCAATACCAGATAGAAGAGAAAGTACTTTAATTTAAAGCCATCAAGATAAAATGCTTTCAAGACATATATTAGGTATAAAAGGAAGCCTACCCTATCATTTGAAGGGGTTTACCTACAACTCAAGTGATCTCTTAATTATAAAATCAATTCAATTCCAAGTGAACAAGCAATCAAGCATTCAGCAAGAATTGAAGGAGATTCAAGTTAAAGCGCACCATTCTGCATGACATCGTAAAACCTTGTGTGAGGATTCAAGAAAGATTCATTAAGGTATCATGTTCAATTTTAAGCATTTTTAGATGAGATCTAAAGGGATCATTTTAAAGAGGGAGGAAGAGATCTTTTCGTAAAGATGTCTACCTCCAAAAATAGAGGAGATATTTAATAAAGATATCATCTTTTAAATTAAGAAATGGGCAGGAGATTAAGAATACAAACCTTCCATATTGCACACTTCAAGGTATATTAAAACCTACTTGACCTAGAAAAGCCCCCATCAACAAACCTATTTTTGTCATTTTGTGTGTAGGAAATTGATTCAGGAGTTACATGTGAAGAATTTGGCAAAGTAAATGATGACAATCAAACTCAAACTTTGATGGCATGAATAGAAGAAGAGCAGGCCAATTCCATACACCTTCCTTTACTATTTTAAAAATATCATCGACCAAAATATTGTGTAGTAGTAGTATGGAGTGCATTTCATCTATTTTATGCCCAAATATTTCATCGGTGTATATATCACTTAACAAAGCACCTAATACTTAATCGACATGTCTATCATATTCAAGACAACTGATACTAATCTATATGTATTAGTACTTAAGCCCGATAACAATCAATGTTCACAGTTAATATATTAACCGATATTAATTAGAGTGCATTGGTTAAGCCCGATAAAAACCGATGATTATCAGTAGTTAAACATTGATTGAAATTTTCAAGTATGGTTGAATATATACAAATTTAAGAATGATCATCGATCAAATGAAGGAACAATAGCTTGAAGTCTTCATCATAGTTTATCGATAGGTTAGATGATTGAATGAGAGACTTCATTTATCTCTCATTAAATCATTTATTGACTTACCGAGGCTATCATGCATTAATAGGATAGAGGGACCTTATATCAAATTAAGGAAGGCATGAGAGTGATATATGTATTAGTGTAATTATTATAATTTGCTAATACTTATCCTTGGTTACATTCAGACCAAATTACAAGTTAAATTCAATATAGGACCACAAGTTACATCACCTAATTAGGGTCAGACCAAATTACAAGTTACATTTATAGGCTTTGTCCTATTCGAGCTAGCTACTATTTCAACACATTCTAACACATGTATCTATTTCTATGCAATAATTAGTAGTAGCTACATAAACTAGCATGGTACATAAGTTCTTTTCTAATAGTGCCCTTCATATGCAGTTCTTACAAGATTATTTAGTTGTATCTACCTTCTTAGGTTATGCAAATGGAGATTGGATTAGGTTATGTATCTACTTTCTTGCTCTGTCATTCTCATTGTGTTTAATAAATTTTTATCCCTTTGGTGAAAAAAAAGGAGGTTGATGATAAATATCTATGTTGTCTATTAGTTGATTCTGATGACAATGTGGTTAATGCTGATACAAAGTAACACTAAAAGGAAACTTTGATGACAATCTAATACACATCACTATTGAACTTACCCCTATCTCATATAACCCTTTGTTGGCTAGGCCCCATAATAATTAGAAGATCCTAATTACTACTATCCTAAACCTTGCATTGACCATCACAATTTCACAATGAGTTGAGTTAATTAGTCCATTAGCAAGATTGGGAAAGAGTTTGGTATTGATTTAGGTGTTGGTGGAAGGTTTAAGGAGGTACACTATCATCATAATTAATGTTAGAGAGTGTTGTGTGCAGAAGAATGGCCATGGAAGGAGTGACTGTCCTAAGTGCTTGAGACTGTCACAAAAAGTGAGTGTTGTAGTATTGAATCTTCCTTTGACCTTTGTGTGTTTGGGAGGGTAAAGACCCATGGTGGTATATGTTGAGTGGTTGGGATGGTAAAGACCCACATATCAAATATCTACTTTGAGATCCTAGGATGGTGTCCACCTACGCTAAAACCTTGTGGGAACTCTCTATCTGATACTAACATATACATAACATGTGCCTCTCATATAACCCTATGTTGGCTAGGCCCCACCATAATTAGAAGATCCTAACTACTAAAAACACTAGATTCTCCCTTAAAAGGTTGTTGAGTCATAGAAGGCCTAGCTTGATATCCCTATAGTCTCTCATACCTAAAATATCCTTGTGTCGATGATGGTCACATGTGGGTACCCTATAGCCCCTACTATGCTCTAGACCTTTGTCCCTAATATTGATACTATTGGGTTTTTCTTTGTAAATCATATAGTAAGTCTAAATTATCCTTCGAAGGATGGGGAGGCGTATGAACACTTTATTCCCTTCATGAAGGTTATAAACTTCTCTCATGCCTCTTGTGTCCTCCCATGTACCTCCTTTTCCATAAGAGACTTTGCCATAGCAACCATAAAGTCATTTGGATTGGCCATGTGTAGGAAAACTGAAATTTTGGGCTTTCCACCCCTAATGAAATAATTGACAAGTAACTTGTCTTGAATGTAATCTACAAACAACAAGAACTCTAAAAACTAACTCTCATGTTGACCCACTATGAAACCTTATTATGTAAATTGTGAAACTCATCTATGCATATCTGTCAAAAATATTTTGAAATAGAACACACTTTGAAGCACTCCAAAATGGTATCTGAAGAGGGTTTCCAATGTGAGTTGGTGCATTTTATTCTCCTAGTACCACAAGGTGGAATCAAGTCCTCTCAAAAATTGCATTGAAAATTATGCCTTTAGGTTTCTCACATATAGATGCAACCCAAAGCATAAGTTCAAGCTAAGTAACCAAGACTTATCCTCAACACCATTTGTGGATCTTAAAAATGTAGAGGATTGGAGATGAAGCAACTCTTGAATATGATCCTTTAGCTCATGATATGCACTTTGTATAGTCTATACCTCTTGTATTTATGCATGATGAGGGTAGGTAATGTGTATTGATCAATATTCTATCTCCTCTATGTGTATTTCCCAAATTCAAGGCGAACTCCTAATAAGCTCCCAAGATGCAAGTATATGCTCCTCTACTACAAGTGGATCCTCATGGCTTGTAAGATTTGAGGTCCATACTCGGGCTACTCATCTTGGTGAAAACTCTAAAAGTGATACGGCCCTTCCATTTCCTACACCCTATTTTCTAACCCACACCTCATAACCTTTACCTCACTTCCTATCATTATTACCTTCCATCTACCTTTCATATCCCATATCTTAACCTCCTCCACTTTCCTACATCCTATCCTAAACCTTAACCTCATACACACTTACTTTTACTTCACCTACCTAACCGCATTCCATCCTTTTATCTCCCCCCATTCACTTTCCTACCTTCCAAACCCCTAACATATCCTAACTTACTCTTTCACCATGACATTCTTCATCACTTACCTCCCTATCTTATCCTAACCCACACCTCATAACCTTATACTTCTCAAATTCCATTTTACACCACCTTCCTAACGACACACTTATGGTCCCTTCCAAAACACCGAAAAAAAATAGCACTCGATCACTACACAGTGCTCTCATGGTTCTATAGCAGGGATTTTCTGTCACAACCATACATACCAACATCCATAATTAGGATATATTTTACATAATGGCACTCAATCATGCAGGTTTAGGTCATCCCTCTCCTTAATTAGGATATATTTTAAATATAGAAAGTAGTGTTAATATGTTTCAGGCTTACTATATTGTTCATTATTTAAAATGTAGTGTTTAATTAATACATGATTGTAGGATTGTTCAATGGTTTAGGTCTTGTAAGAAATTATTCTTTTAAATCGATCATATCATATTACAGAAACCTCTCACCATCTCTACTATTGGCAATTAATTTGATAAATCTATAATAAAATTTGAATCTAAATATTTGAATATGTATAACAATGAATTTGCTAATTATACCCTACCTTTTTTCTTCAACCAGATCTTGTAATGCCCAATTTAGAGTGAAACAATGATAATTGAAATGGCCGCCTTGACAAACACATTCCTGCAATGATTAAACCGACATAGGGAACCTATTTCTGCCTCCCTCCTTCATGTTCATCAGGGGATGGCCCAACAATAACTTCTCAACTTACTAGACCCCCACCCGCGACTTCTTGAGTGTGTAATCGATCTAGATTCTTTCACCAAAATTGACATGGGAGGAACCACTTCATTCCACGGCTGGAGCATTTGTGGCATAAAGGTCCTACAGAGAACCAACCATTTGACTTGATTCGGTTTATTTCATCATAGTGTCAAAGCATTCCTCTAGAAGAGAGACATGGGCAAGGAACATAATACATTATGACAAGAAGCTATCTCCTTCAAACATTTGAGTGGTGACTACAATTAGGAGGTCGAGCACTGATGTCGCGTGAATTAGATTTATTCTTTCTCGCCGGTTGATCGAGCACATAAATGACCTGATCTGATCTCTTTGTCCTGTAGTCATCCAATCAGCACATAAATGACCTACCCCTTTTCATATGAGAAAGAGCACCTGACCCGATCTCTTTGTTCAGTTGAGCACATCGGCATATCAATCAAATGCATACCGATTGGACCATACACTAGTAGTATAACTAGGATAGCTTGTATTTTGTAATGACAGAGGTGGAATGAAGAGGCAAGATTTTGTAATGGCAAAGCCGGGACGAAGAGGCAATATTTTGTAATGGGAGAGGTCGATGGGATGAAGAGGCAAGATTTATGAAATGACTTGGTCTTTTTCTTTTTTTTCAGTAATGCCCGCGGTCGTCGGAATTTCGACGAACGTGGGCACTTTTTCTAAAAAAACACAAATGTCATTGCCAATTCCTTCTCCATCGAAACCAAATGTTGCATTATTGTTAGAATTCCAATGAAAGTGGGCATTTTCTCAAAAAAAAAAAAAAATCAAGTTTTATCACAATATACCTTCTCTGTCAAAAACCTTCACTAGAATTTTAGGCCAAATGTATTAGTGGAGATGAAGAACTCAATTATGGTCCATGAACCTAATGTTGAAATCCACTATTTAAAAACAATTAAATAATATGACCTTATAGAAAAAAACAACGTGTACCTAACTATGACCATTTGTAGGAGCAAAAGGAAGCTGCAGATCTCCTAATGTCTTCAAAGTAGTAAGATTATGTATATAATTAAAAATTCAAATTGTGTTAACAATTTTGAATTTGAAATGAACTATTTAAAATCAAATAAAAGATATGACCTTACAGAAAAAATAATGTGTACCTCATGAGACTCGAAGGCTCTCCCAATCTTGTTGATCTCGGATGAATGAAAGAACACATTGTCAACATCTAGATCCAACAATGCATCCTCTAAAATGTGAACAAACATACCAGTATAGTGATGATGAGCTCAAGTAGAAGGTGTAATTTAAGTCACAGGCCACAGTGGTGAAGGTCGTGGTGGCTTAGGTGCCAAATCAACAAGTGTAGGCCAAGTAGGAGGTGAGGGATCAACATTAGTATGTGGTGGAGGGGTTGTAGGATACACTTGAACTCCCTCGTCTCTCCCTATATCACCTTGAGATGCTCTACCACCATCGTCTTCGTGTACAAGTCATCGCACTTGTGCAGATAGATCCTCGAGTGGGATCCCAAGAAGCAAAGAAAGAGTTGTATATGAATCCAATAAGTCATTGGATAACAATTCACTCATCCACTGCAAAGGATCAACCTCTTTCAAATCATGCAGTGTCAAGTGGAGATAGTATGTCCACACGGGCGTAAGGATCAGTGCCACTACTAGATGTTGCATTTGTAACTCGTGGAATGGTAGTCTGTGACCATAAGAGATATCACCCAACATGATCAATTTTCATCTGGCTAACCTAAGTGGCAATCTTTGTAATGCTCAATTAGATATCTTGTCCAACATCATTAGTTGCTGCATCACCTACCTGTGATAACTCCAAACTTTTTGGTAGAACCAAAAGGTTTGGACCAACTAAAGCTCATTTATTAACGAGTGTTGTTGTATCAGGCCATCTATATTAATCATTGAGCCTTCCTCTTCCCTGTCCATCATTCACTGGTATACTACCATAATTGACATCTAGGCCCAAATGAAACTCTGCAAACAATTGTTTGCAGAAATAAAGTGGCAACTCATCCTTTTGTGGCCACATATGATGAGTTGCCAACCATATAGGATATATGAATGGGGCAACAATCAGATCAGTGTATTAGGTAACTAAATAGCCCCTAATTTGGTTTTGACTCAGACCCTAATAATTAGGAAACATGGTATGAACCTGTGTGGAAGATACATCCCTATTCACGGTGTCCCATTTCACCATGCCAGTCACACTACGAGAAATGGATCTATGGAAAGAATAAACAAACATATCATCATAAGGATTATATGTCCAAATAGTGTCAATCGTCTGTGCCCTTTTCTTATTTGGTTGGGAAATGGAGGCAAGTAATGTGTAATTAAGGTGATCTAGTGCATGTTGTAGGGCAAGAATGGTCTCGACAAAAAGCTAAGCCTTGCGCTGACTATCAATGGAGGGCATTGGACCAGACTATGTAGATGTCTAGTCAGTGCCCTCGGGATGAACACTAGCATCGTATGTATGATCATCCATTTGGAAAATATCTTTATGTGTCATAAAAAAAAATATTAAATTAAAATTAATTATTCAAAACTATTTTAAACTAATTCAAACATATTTGAAAATGATTAAATTGTAATTTAAAGTACAATTTGAAGTAATTGAAAAATTTGATACAAATTAATTTAAAGAAACATTAAAATAAAATACATGTACATACACATAGACATAGACATACATATACACATACAAATACACATGTACATAAACACATACGCATACAAATGCATAGGTACATACACACATAGATATATTGTGTAAAGGTACATACATACATACACACATGCACATATAAACACACATACATACACACACACACATACACCCACATACACATACATATGTATGCATAGATACTATACACACATATGTGCATGCATACACAAATACACATACACACATACATACACCTATACATGCACATGTATGTGTGTCTATGCACACATATGTGTATTGCACGCATGTATATGTGTATGTGGGTGTATGTGTGTATGTATGTGTGTATGTGTGCATGTATGTAGGCATGCACATGTGTATGTATGTATGTGTGTATACACATGTATGAACATGTATGTGTGTGTATGTGTGTACATGTGTGTCTATATAAATGAATGTTAGTGTATGTATGTATATATATGGATTGTGTGTGTATGTATGTATGTGTGTATCTATATTTATGTGTCTATGTGTATAGATGTATGTATGTGTGTGTATGTGTATGTATGTGTCATTGTATGCACACATAAACACACATACATATACACATACATACATACATGTGTACACACACATACACCCAAATAAAAACATACACCCATACACACATACACATACACATGCATGCATACGTATATACATATAAACATACACACACATACGTGCAAATACACATATATATACACATATGTAGATATACTCATGCATATATATACACATACATATATACATACACATGGACATCCAAACATACACATGCACAAACATGTACATCTATGTATGCATGTGTATGCATGTGTGTATGTATATTTGTATGTATATTTGTATGTATGTGCATGCGAGTCTGGGTGTGGGTGTGTGTGTAGGTGTAGATGTAGGTGTCTATGTCTTTCTACGAGTACGGGGATTTTATTTTTTATATGTAGTGTATTGATTATAATTTTTTATGGTTTATATGTAAGGGTAATGAGAAAATGATTTTTTTTTATTTAATAGGTATATGTGCATATTTTTTTAAACATTTTTCTAATGTTTTCATTCTATATTTTTTCAAAATTCAATAAACAAAAAATAAATAAAAATTATAACAATAAATATATTAATTTTTTAAATTATAAATACAAAAGAAAAGAAAAGAAAAAAAAATGAACCTATCTAGAAAACTGGGGGCTAGGAATAATCTCCTTAGGTAGTCTAGATGAACTCCCAAAGCTACTCAAGGAGCAAATTAGTGGGGTTGGCCAAATTTTTGGTTTATAAAGCTGATATTTTGGTCAGATTGGGTCTGGTAAGAATTCTGCAACCACAAAGGCACCAAACAGTTGCCACACATCGCCACATGATACCATGCATCCCCCTACTAATACGGTCCAATTGGACTACCCGTTGTTGACGCAAAGTGTGACATAGGTGTATGCTTTCTCCCTATAGAACTATCAAAAAATGCAAACAAACACAAAAGACCAAGGTGCCATATCATACTCTTGGGAAGGACCAAGGCGGCACACCCTAGTCCCTGAAGAATGAGTTTAAATTTGGAGGTTGGGTCTATATCTGTGAGCTCTGTCGGTTCCGAAGATTGCGCATCCAACAAATTTATGTACCTACACTTGCAACTTGAGAAATGGTGTCTAGGTTGCTATATAGGGTTTTGCCTTAGTAAAACCCCTTGTTTTGGTGATTTCCACCTTCACAAATCACTGAAAAATGTATTCAAAATGTGTGTGCAAGAATCTTGTGTGTATGCAAGATCCTAAATAAATAAGAAAGTAGATCTAGAGTTCTACCCTAAGCTTTGGAGAGACATCTAAAGCATGATTGTAAATCTGAAAATGAAGCTCATGCAAAGACATGAAAATAACATGAAATCATACCAAACCCTAAGGGATTAATCTTCTATGTCTTCAAAACTCCTAATGGAAGTTGAAAATGATTGATGAAGGCTTGATAAATTCTTTGAATGAATGCTTGATTTGTTATTGTAGACTTCACATAACCTACACTTTCACTTCACAAGAGGGTCCTTCAATCGCTATATCTTAGATCCTTCAAATGAGGAAAGGAAGGCTTTATGTAGGATACCCTAACTTTTTTTTCAATCATAGGCCAACCTAGAAATAATGTTTTTTGCCACTAGTACATTTGGGCCTAATTTCCGACGTCTAATTGTCAGATTTGCGACGACTAAACACTGAACTTACGACAAAATTTAGCATCGAGAACTCATCGTCAGGCTGCTTGACGATGGCATTTGCGTCGGTCATCCGACGTTGTTACGAAATCCACCGACGGTGGCTATATTTGTGCCCCTCACCACAAATATCATCGAATTTCTGACAGATGTTATGATTGCTCCTCGACGTCCATCTGACATGGAAGTGACGTCGGATATACAACATCCTTGTCAGACGTTCCATTAGTTATCGTCGGAATTTCGACAGCGAGAGATGTTGTGGGTCAAACGGCTTGGCCGTCGATGAATATAAGCATTGAACGAGTTCTATTTTTAAAAATGGCATTAAAAATTTTTAATTTATTTGATTCAATGTTATTTGCAAAAAATGGTTATCAATGATGTTTCCTTTCTCCAAGACTTGCCCAGGATCTTTCTGTTAGATAATATGTAACATCGAATGACTAAATCTTTTCTTTACAAATGCTTATTTTATTTAATTATTATCTGAGCGTGAATTAATATTTATATCTGTACAGAAGCAGAACATACAAGCTTTAGAGTCATGTGCAAGCAAATTTCCTAAAAGAAAGCAAGCATGCATTATCTTGAATGACATGGAAACAAGCTCATTAGCTGCCTAGAAGAGAGAAATTGGAGAATGGACGAGGAAAGTGTTAAAGGGTGATAAATAGATAGAGTATGCAATACAAACAAACAATGTCTGGAGTGTCTGATGTGACGTCTCCAATTTATGTCTGGAGGGACTAACTAGTTTTGGAGTTCCTGCGAAACCTATTGGGCCATGCTTTGAAGGAAATCAATGTGTTCATGCAAGGAGCACTTTTTTTCTATTATGAGAATGATGCTTTTTCACCGAATGATATTTGGAAGTCAATATCCAAAAATTTCTATAGTGTGGAACCAGAGTTGGCGGGCTCGAAGTAATTGTCAACTTTCAGAAGACCAAGAGGTTATGTACACAATCTCCCAATAGAAGGGTGATTTAAAGCATTACCTCTGCCCCCCATGACTATTCAGGAAGCATTTCCTCAAACAAAGGACTATTGGCCTCCATGGGATCAAAGAAAAAAATTGAAGCATAGACTCTAGATGATGTGGTGGTGTCCTTCATGAAGAACTCTACACTATAATTGAAAATTCACGAGGGAAACAACAAGATAGTGAAGAGAAATACAATCTTGAAAAGTGGGAAGAATGGATCTTAGTTTGGGTGGGGCCAAGTCAAGTGGCTCCTCTAGAGGTTGATGAGATAGAAATCATATTAGGATTTGAAAAAGATCACACTCATGGAACTTCATGTGCGAGTGATCGATTGCAGTGTTTGGGTAATGAATTCAAAATAGATACAGTTGCATGCCATTAGGATAAAAGTATTTAATCAAGACATTACCCATTTGGAATGCATTACCCAAACACGGCAATCGATCACTCACACATGAAGTTCCACGAGTGTGATCTTTTTCAAATCCTAATATGATTTCTATCTCGTCAACCTCTAGAGGAGCCACCTAACTTGGCCCCACCCAAACCAAGATCCATTCTTCCTACTTTTCAAGATTGTATTTCTCTTCACTATCTTGTTGTTTCCCTCATGAATTTTCAATTATAGTTCAGAGTTCTTCACGAAGGACACCACCACATCGTCTAGAGTCTACGCTTCTATTTTTTTATTTGATCCCATGGAGGCCAATAGTCCTTTGTCTGAGGAAGTTCTTTGTGAATAGTCATGGGGGGGAGAGGTAATTCTTGAAATCACCCTTCTATTGGGAGATTGTGTACATAACCTCTTGGTCTTCTGAAAGCTGAAAATTACTTTGAGTCTGCCAACTCTGGTTCCACGCTATAGAATTTTTTGGATATTGACTTCCAAATATCCCTCGGTGCAAAAGCATCATTCTCATAATAGAAAAAAGGTGCTCCTTGCATGAACACATTGATTTCGTCCAAGCATGGCCCAATAGGTTTCGCAAGAACTCCAAAACTAGTTAGTCCCTCCAGACATAAATTAGAGACGTCACATTAGACACTCCAGACATTGTTTGTTTGTATTGCATACTCTCTTTCTATTTATCACCCTTTAACACTTTCCTCTACCATTCTCCAATTTCTCTCTTCTAGGCAGCTCATGAGCTTGTTTCCATGTCATTCAAGATAATGCCTGCTTGCTTTCTTTTAGGAAATTTGCTTGCACATGACTCTTCAGCTTGTATGTCTGCTTCCGTACATATATAAATTTTAATTCATGCTCGGATAATAATTAAATAAAATAACCATTTGTAATGAAAAGATTTAATCATTCTATGTTATATATTATCTGATCGAAAGATCCTAGACAATTCTTGGAAAAAGGAGACATCATTGAAAATCATTTTTTGCAAATAACACTGAATCAAATAAATTAAAAATGTTTCATGTAATTTTTAAAATTAGATCTTGTTCAATGCTTTCATGCACCAACGGCAAAGCCGTCTGACCCACACCATTATGCATAATAGAACAAATCAATATAATAGGCTATTATAAATAATATATACAAAAATATGAAAGAACATTAAATTACCATTACAAACCCATAAACCATTAAATAGTGAAAATAGATATAAATTTTTAAATGTCTCCCTATAAACACCACAACCATAACCAAAAAAGAAAAATTCTTACTCGCAAATAATAAGTAGCTAGTGAGTTGCAAGTCTACAACATCTCTCAGATGATCAAACCATCTCTTAATTTTGTTCTTCTGATTAGTCAATGGATTTAGTTGCATGTACAAGTTTTCTATTTGAAGCCTTCCATTTCCCTATATTTGAGACATAATAAAATTCTTGTGAGTCAGAAATTGATTCAGGAGTTATGTGTGAAGAATTTGCCAAAGTAAATGATGACAATCAAACTCAACTTTTATCTATCTTTATTAAAGGCTTTTATCCTAATGGCTTAAATTAAAGTTCTTTCTCTATTTTCTGGTGATCTCTAGAGCAGAGGTTGCTTTGCATCGACCTAGGCTACATTTAACTGGTGTTGTATATGTGGAAATATGTATCCTAGGACGATGCAATGCAACCTCTGCTCCACCAGTACCAGATAGAAGAGAAAGTACTTTAATTTAAAGCCATTAGGGTAAAATTCTTTCAAGACATATATTAGGTATAAAAAGAAGCCTACCCTATCATTTGAAGGGGTTTACCTACAATTAAAGTGATCTCTTAATTATAAAATCAATTCAATTCCAAGTGAACGGGCAATCAAGCATTCATCAAGAATTGAAGGAGAAATCAAGTTAATAAAGATATTCAATAGAGGAGATATTTACTAAAGATATCATCTTTTAAATTAAGAAATGGGTAGGAGATTAAGAATACAAACCTTCCATATTGCACACTTCAAGGTATATTAAAATTAGTTTAAAGTGTATTCATTTAGGGACCTTTCATAAAATATTCTCAACTTACACATCATAAAAGGATCTTAAAATATTCATTGTTTATAGTGATAATAATTTGGTTGTTCCATGCACCTTCCTTTACTATTTTAAAAATATCATCAACAAAAATATTGTGCAGCAGTAGTATGGAATGCATTTCATCTATTTTATGCCTAAATATTTCATCATACCACTTTCTTTTCAAAGCTGATTGATCAACTGTAGTGTTTGGCTAATGCATTCCAAATAGATCCAGTTGCATACCATTTATCTGTCTTGGTTAAAGACTTTTATCCTGATGGCATTAAATTAAAGTTATTTCTCTATTTTCTGGTGATTTCTAGAGTAGAGGTTGCTTGGCATCGACCTGGGATACATTTAACTTGTGTTTTATCTGTGGAAATATGTATCCTAGGATGATGTAATGCAACCTTTGCTCCACAAATACCAGATAGAAGAGAAAGTACTTTAATTTCAAGCCATCAAGATAAAATGGTTTCAAGACATTTAGGAATAAAAGGAAGCCTACCCTATCATTTGAAGGGGTCTACCTACAATTCAAGTGATCTCTTAATTATTAAATCAATTCAATTCCAAGTGAACAGGCAATCAAGCATTGAAGGAGAATTCAAGTTAATGCAGGTGCATTTGGAAGACCAAAGGACTCAATGAAGCCATTAAATACTTTTGAAGGTAAGGAACAAATAGATTTCCATTTCGATCAGTTCTACCTGTGCCAAAATGGGAGCTTTGGAATAGAGTATGGGCTTCCATAAAAGTAGAAGGTAAGGGCAATTAATATCATATGCTTACAGTTGGAAATGCTTTGTTTGACATGTTTGGAAAATGTGGAAGTATAGACATGAATGAATGCCTCATCTACAAAAGAAAAATGTACATCTAATGGTTTCAAAATTTGTCAAAATAGTTATGATATACCAAATAATCAAGTGGAATATCCTTTAGGTAACTAATATTATCTTCAAACTATTTATTTTGATTTTCATCATATATGGACCTAATTGCCCCAACTTTAGGAGATAACTATAGGAGATAATTTATTACATTTACAAGTCCATCATAAATAAATTAATTATACATGCTATGTGAATGTTTACTATCACAAATTGATTTTAATTAATTTATCTATATGAATACACTCTTTATTTATTAGTTCTAGGAATGGAGTAGTCACATGGGCAAACAAAATGCTAGGTTTGACAGAAAATAGTTAAGAGATTGGATATATTTTTAAATATTTTCCAAATGGCTTAAGTATAATGATAACATAATTTTTAAAATAGGTTTATATCACTTTCCTTTGACTTGGTCATGGAAGATCATCTAAACCCCGAATGCACCTTCATCATTAAAAACATGTAGTTTAAGGTCAATCATTCATATCTATCTTATCAAACATTAGCGAGATTGGGAAAGAGTTTGGTATTGAGTTACGTGTTGGTGGAAGGTTTAAGGAGGTACACTATCATCATAATTAATGTTAGAGAGTGTTGTGTGAAGAAGAATGGCCATGAAAGGAGTGACTGTCCTAAGTGATTGACACTGTCACAAAAAGTGAGTGTTGGAGTAGTGAATCTTCCTTTGACCTTTATGTGTTTGGGAGGGTAAAGAACCATGGTGGTATATGTTGAGTGGTTCGGAGGGTAAAGACCCACATATCAACTATCTACTTTGACATCCTAGGATGGTGTGCACCTACTGTAAAACCTTGTGGGCACTCTCTGTCTGATACTAACATATACATAACATGTGCCTCTCATATAACCCTATGTTGGCTAGGCCCCACCATAATTAGAAGATCCTAATTAATATAAACACTAGATTCTCCCCTAAAAGGTTGTTGAGTCATAGAAGGCCTAGCTTGATAGCCCTATGGTCTCTCATACCTAAAATGAGAGACTTTGCCATAGCTGGTTAAAAACTTCTCTCATGCCTCTTGTGTCCTCCCATGTATCTCCTTTTCCATAAGAGACTTTTCCATAGCAACCCTAAAGTCATTTGGATTGACAATGTGTAGGAAACTGAAATTTTTGGGCTTTCCACCCCTAATGAAATAATTGACAAGTAACTTGTCTTGAATGTAATAAAAAAACTACAAGAACTCCAAAAACTAACTCCCATGTTGAGCCACTATGAAACCTTATTATGTAAATTGTGAAACTCATCTATGCATCTCTGTCAAATATATTTTCAAATAGGACACACTTTGAAGCACTCCAAAATATTGGTATCTAGAGAGGATTTCCAATGTGAGTTGGTGCATTTTATCCTCCCAGTACCACAAGGTGGAATCAAGTCCTCTCAAAAATTGCATTGAAAATGATGCCTTTAAGTTTCTCACATATAGATGCAACCCAAAGCATAAGTCCAATCTAAGTAACCAAGACTTAACCTCAACCCCATTTGTGGATCTTAAAAATGTAGAAGATTCTAGATGAAGCAACTCTCGAATATGATCCCTTGGCTCATGCTATGTGTATTGATCAATATTCTATCTCCTGTATGTGTATTTCCCAAATTCAAAGCGAACTCCTAATAAGCTCCCAACATGCAAGTATATGCTCCTATACTACAAGTGGATCCTTATGGCTTGTAAGATTTGAGGTCCATACTCAGGCTACTCATCTTGGTAAAAACTCTCAAAGTGATATGACCCTTCCTTCCATTTCCTACACCCTATTTTCTAACCCACACCTCATAACTTGTACCTTACATCCTATCATTATTACCTTCCATCTACCTTTCATATCCCCTATCTTAACCTCCTCCACTTTCCTACATCCTATCCTAAACCTTAACCTCATACACACTTTTACTTCACCTACCTAACCCCATTCCATCCTTCACATCCTCAATTTATCTCCCCCCATTCACTTTCATACCTTCCAAACCCCTAACATATCCTAACTTACTCTTTCACCATTACATCCTTCATCACTTACCTCCCTATCTTACCTCCCTATCTTATCATCTTTCACCATTTTATAACTATAGGAGACAATTTATTACATTTAAAATCCCATCATAAATAAATTAATTATACATGCTATGTGAATGTTTACTATCACAAACTGATTTTAATTCATTTATCTACATGAATACACTCTTTATTTATTAGTTCTAGGAATGGAGCACTCACATGGGCAAACAAAATGCTAGGTTTTAGAAAAATAGTTAAGAGATTGGATATATATTTTTTATATTTTCCAAATGGCTTGAGTATAATGATAATATAATTTTTAAAATAGGTTTATATCACTTTCTTTTGACTTGGTCATGGAAGATCATCTAAACCCCAAATGCACCTTCATCTTTAGAAACATGTAGTTTAAGATCATCTTGCACCGTTACTTCATTTGTAAACAAAGTTTTAGAATTGAGGTCATTGTTTGGGAAACTTCATTGTTGCATATCAGCTATTAATAATGTTGTATCAGTTGAGATTGTTAAAATCATTAATGTATAGGTACATAACTATCCTTCTGTGATTAGCAATCTTCTTTTGATCACTGGTCTGTAGCATTCTATCATTATTGTGATGTGTATCATTTTTAACTAGTAAAGAATTCAGTAGCATCATTATTGGCACTGTGATTAATTAATATGTTCATCATTACTGCTGCCATAATATTATAGGAAATATTTTGATCATTATAATTAGTATAAAATGTTGCTGTTAAGACAAGACATTGCTATCCTGAAATGTCAGGCATGATTTTTATCATTGCTGTTAACTTAAGAAGTATTTGAAGAGGTCAGGTAGACTATTGTTGTCAATTTGAGCACTACAGTAACTATATTGTGTACAAATTAGTCTCTTGGTTAAGGACGTTGGTAGGGTTACAATGTCTTATTTACCTTAGTTGTGTTTTATCATATGAAGCAATCATTATCAGTTTGGCAGAGGCATTTATTGACATTCTTAAGGAAATTTATATTATAATAATTTGTAATCAGTGATCTCAAAATTAATGAGAAAAATCCATATTTCAAAATTAATGCTGTATCCTCTCATTCACTTTCACTTTATCACTCTCTGCACAATTAGGATTGATTTAATTTTTAAATGTAAAAGAACATCAGTTAATTCTCCTTTTCATTTGAATTTTTCTTCATTTTTGGGGGTTCAGCATGTGTTACTAGTTATTTTCTACTATCCAAAGAAACTGAAAGTATCTTTATGTTTTGGTAAGCCATAAAATTACCAAGGAAGTTATTTGCTTCTATGGTTATAACCATGTTGATTGAGTTTAGTGTCCCTATTATTCTAATATGAAACATGGGGCATGGACTGATGAGAAATGGACTCTCATGGTTGTGAAGGTGGGTACCATGTGAACAATTGTGAATGAGCATCCTATAAAACAACAATCTTTACTTCATTTCATAGTTACCAGGTTTAAATAATTCAATTTGTCAAGAAGATTTTAAAGAATGGGGAATACAAAATCTTAAAAACCAAAGTAAACTTTTAATAGGAATTGAGAAATCTGGATTGAATCGAACAAAATCCAGTCCATCCAAAAAATTTAGATCCCACTGGATTCAATAACTATGATTCATTTAAATTTTAAATCATATTCAAAGCAAAAAAAAAAGAATAAGAGGTAAAGGTAATAATGATTTTTAAGTCACTACCAAGAAAACTAAAAATTTTACCATATAAGATCCCCTTTTAGTAAGCAACTTGCAAGGGAATTGGTTTTCCAATTACCTTGGATATTTATCAAATGAGGTGTCCAATCTTATCCCCCTCTGCATTGGAACATATAACCTCCATTTTAGAGTGCATCACTGTTTACCATTAGAGCAACTCATGTTGTGTGCTACTGTGTTTCAAGTAAAGAAAATCATTTATCCAGCTTTAAGAGTTTGGACTCACAAGGACATATTGTTTTGTTAGTTGGGTGCCTAGACTATGTTCAATGCACATGTTGTTGCCTTCTGGCCATATGTCTGACAATTATATTGGATTTATATGTTACAGGGAAGCACATAGATCACCTTGATAACACAAGTCCACCAATAGAATCCGTATTCCCAATCATCATTTGATTGCACAAAGATAAAATATGATACTCACTTGTTAAGCATATTTTGATAGAATCCTACACCACTAAAATGATTAACACTGCCTATGCAAATGAGAAATATCGTTGCTATTAAAAGTGGCTATTTTGAGTAGTTCCTTTTCTTCTTGTGAACAACTCCGTATTTAACTATAATGAATCAAATGTACAAGAATTATAGCTACCGCTATTGTAAAAAAATTACTGCTTCAATGGCAAGTAGATTGATTTCTTTGAAAAAAGAAGAATTTGTTCGACTGTAAAATTTGATTTGTATCTAAGAAATAGTAATCCCTTATGTCAAATTCCAATCACAGTATAAATAATATAAAATCATATCAAACGTTCCCCAAAATAGGGAGAGAGTCGTAATAAAATGACTGAACTCATAAAACCCTATATCCTAACAATGATAATTGGACTACAAATTCAATGAAATATAGCCAGCTTCCATTCCTAGATTGTGGTTTTAAAACAGTAAAAATAAATTATAAATTTGTTTCCCTTCATACCATACAAATTTTCAAAAACATGGCACCTATGTAAACTCTATGCAACAAATTTAAACCCCTATCGAATTCATGAAGTATTGACCCCAGTCCAAGCTCAAATGAATCATAATTTATTTCAGCCAAGTTTCCTATGAAAGTGTTAAGCTCATCACAATGATATAAAGAGGCCATACATATTTCCAGTCGCTCATCAAACAACTACAGAAACTGGACAACAAAATTTTTAATGCAATCCATGATGTGACAACCCTAGCCTCAACATACAGAGATAAAATAACAGCATCAACGAAGAGTTTCAAAGGAATCTGGTTAAAATTTTGAGCTTCCACAATCTTCCCTAGAATACCTCCACTAACTTCTAACTATTCTTCCTAACTCTTGTTTTGGCATTTGTTTGAATGATACGCCAATGATCCTTCAATTGGGATATGCTTATAAATGTCCAACTTGTAATCGCATCTACTACCGAAATTCCTTAATTCATTCGATATATTTGCTTGTTAAACTAATCAGAGAGGTTGGGTAGTTCAACCAGTGCTTGGAAGGAAGCTAAACAAATGAGAAATAACTTTACTAGACAACAATGTTACCAGGGGGTGCGGGTAGGCCTTCATTGTCATTGGATTGTTCTCCCTTGTTATCAGTTTAAATCCTAAACCCATACACCCCTAACAAAATTCCAAACGGCTTACAAATGGGCCAAAAAGATGCCCTTATTACATTAAATAATGCCCAGACTTGAAAATGCCCCTAAACATACGGCAAACACAAAAACATAACAAAATTCCTACCATGAAGCTGGAAAGTTTCCTGTCACCTCGTATCCTTGTATAGCTTCTCCTGGAGCACCAGTTCATTCCACGGTTGGTTCCCTGCAGAGGCGGGATTTTGTAATGGTAGAGGTGGGACGAAGTAATGGCAAAGGTCGACGGCATGAAGACGTGGGATTTTCTTTTTTTTTGAAGTAATGCATGCAGTCGTCGGAATTTCGATGAACGCAGGCACTTTTTCTAAAAAAACCCAAATGCCATTGCCAATTCCTTCTCTGTCAAAACCAAATGTTGCATTATCGTCGGAATTCCAATGAAATTGGGCATTTTTAAAAAAAAATAAAAATTTGATCACAATATACCTTCTCTGTCAGAAACCTCCATTAGAATTTTAGGCCAAATGTATTAGTGTGCTAATCTCTTGTATTTGAATATTAAAATACCACCAAAACATGCTCCCGAAATTCAGGGTGAAAAAGTCAAGACCATGTGGGTACCCACATGGTCCAAACACACGATTCGATCATTTACTTTTTGTCAAATTTTTGGGGAAGCAAGATATTGTAATTTTAAAGAAAAATATAGGAGCATGTGGGAATTTGGAACATTTAGATATGCAAAATTGGGACTTGAAGGTTGAAATAAGACACAATTAGGGTATTTGATGAAATGATTAACTGGGAGAATAAAATAAAAAGGGTCACACTTAGGGTAAAGGGCCCAATTTTATGATGTGTAGAGGGATAAAATAAGACTTTAGATTTAATTAAATTAATTAAATAAATTCTTAAAGGAAAATTGAGATGCAAGATGCAAACACACTAAGTTGGGTGCTAACCTAGGCATGGAATTGTACCACCCAATTAAGGGTGTACAATTTAGAATACTACATTTATCCCCCATTTTAGTGTTTATATGACACTATGTGCAGATGCAAGCTAAATTATGGAAAAGTAAACATTTCATGAAAAGGTATAAGCCATAAGGTGTCCAACGAAGACCCTAGCAGTACCTGTAGTACAAGGTGAGTTTTTACCAAACCTTACCACACCCCCATCAAATTCTTCAAGGGATAAGAACTTGTTTCTATCACCAGTCATGTGGTGTGAGCAACCACTATCTATTATCCATTCATCACTACTATCCATGTGAGACAACAATGGGAATCGCACCCTAAAAAACCACATGTTAGATAAAATCACAAAATAACCTAATGCTAACTAGGGAAGTGATGAAATTTTTGGGTAGCTATATGCCCCCCTATTTCATCTTGTTAATTAGTGAGGTGATATAGGGTATCACGTTTACCATAGCGAATTGTACAAAGAGATGATGACAAATGCTCGCAATGAAGCTTGATACAAGATCAAAATGTATCATGGAACATTTGGTAAGAAAGAGAACTGAACCCAATTCCAACACAACCAAGATTATGAGGATCAAAGCTCTCTAACACAAGATGAATGATTAAGAATAAAGGAAATGTAAAATTAGGGTTTAGAAAAGAATTACCTTTTAAATTTTGAAAAAGGGGGAAGAGATCATTATTCAAAGACATCCTCCTTTGAGGATAGAGGGGATCTTTGATAAAGATAACATATTTTAAATGGAAGAGAATGAAGAGAAGAATACACACCTTCTCCAATATTTTGGAAAACAAGATTCTTAGTGAAGGATTCCACACTTTCACTAAGGAGAGATTGTTCATGAGAGATGTATCATTTCAAACAAAGAAGAAGACACATATTCTATCTAGGAAATGACATCAAATGAAAAATACCACTCAATAAAGGAAAGGTGAATCATTGGATAAATAATTGAAGATTGAAATATCGCCATTGCCCCCCAAGCATAGAGGCAAGGACATCAAAGAGAGATCATTTATAAAAGAAACATTTTTCTAAAAGAAGGAAGGAGATCCTCATCAGGGATATGCACATTCACAACATAGAAGGGTTCCTTATTAAAGATACCACTCGATGAAGAAATTTTTTTCATGAATGATTAAAGACTTCCTACACTAAGGAAGATGTCCAATTAAGGATATGTACTAAAGATCCTCATTAGGGGTACTTGTTCCAATATCAGAGACGGAGCTCCCAATAAGAATATATACCTCTAAAATCGATAAGAAACCCTTATGGAAGACACTACTTCACAAATGGGAAATTTTTAACCTTAAGAAGGAGAGATGTTTGAAATCACTCCTGCCCCACACACATAGAGACAAGAGATGGGACAAAAATGGGCTATTATGTTTCTTCCAAAGTATGATTGCACGTGAAATTGTACCATCATGAATTACAATGAGCCCCCAGTAAGTGGGATACCAATATCACATAATGATGAGAAACATAATAGCCACTAATGTTATTTAAGTGTATGATAGATTGTGTGAAGAATTTGACTGTGACATGTTAAATTATCAACCATTGATGATAGGAAAACCATGTATAAGATGATAAGTAGTGAAAAGTCTTTATTAAGAGGGTAGTTTGTAGGCGAAGAATAGGCTACTAAGGCATGCTCCTTTTGTGCATAAGAAACCTTAGGAAAGGGACAAGTATAACTCATTAGAGCCTTATGTCTAGAAAAGAGGATTTTAGAACAAATTGAAGATAAAGTGTCATAAGTAGGATTGGAAATCTCTTGAGGAAATTCATAAAGAGACTTGTCAATCACCATAATTTTCTTATGATGGGGATGAAGTTATAAAGAGACTTGTCATTTGATACCCTGTTGAAATATGGTTGTGGAAATTGTCCTACCAAGACACTTTGTATCTCTCCATGATTTTCCTTTATCATACTTTTCTTCAGGATTCTTACCAAGAATACAACCCTAGAAAACTCCATCAGAAAATCCACTAGAAGGAAACTCTGAAACCATGTCCTACTAAATGTTCTGTTGCAAGTAACGGTAGTTAAATTGGCCAAACCATTGATGCCACAAACAACTCACCTCATCTGCATGAGTGAGTAAAACTGTTGAAGGAGAGTCAGGAACAAAGTGAGAAAACTGATATAATCTGGAATGACGATCTTCTTTTCCCACAACAATAGTAGACCCATTATTCTTTTCACTAATTACCACTATATCTCGTGTGAACTCAACTCACTTGTCAGAACTAGTGTGAGTGATCTGATAAATAGATCAAAGATTAGTTGATAAATATGGAACACAAATGACATATTTAAATGTTCCTTCACCCACATGAAAAAACCCTCTCCTAGGAACTTCAACAAGAGTGTCATTGCCTATTAGTATGGTAGGCATAGAACATAGCTCTAAAAAGGTGAAATCATCTTCTAAAGAAGCCATGTGGTGTGAAGTACCCAAGTCAATTATCGAAGAATTTGGTTGTGAAGCAACAACAACTAGGACCTTACCCTTTCCTTTCCCCTTACTCTTATTTGTGTCCTTTGAAGATCCTTCTGATGAACTCTATTTAATCAATCAAGCACCTTTATATTATTATTTTCAAGAAGATGTGAAAGGTGATCAATCTATTTCTTTAAACACTTATGTTCATCATAAACATACCTCTTACACTAAGAACACTCGACCTTCTCCTTTTTAGCTTGTTCACCTTTTGATGAAGAGGTCTGAATGTCTACTTTTGAAGTAGCAGATTTATGATATTTCTTCTTCTCTCCTTGGTTCCTTTTTTTCTTATCTTGCTTACTAGACCCTATTTGTTATTTTGTGCCTTGATTTATAGCTAAGGCATGTGACTTAGAGGGTTTTATTATACCCATTTGAACATTTTTTTCCCCCTCCCTAGTGATTTTTGCAGCAAATTCATTAAGAGCAGGCATTTTGAATGTGGTATCTAGGGCACATTTTCTAGCATAGAATGTAGAAACAAATATTGAATAGTTAGGACTAAGCTTAGAAAGAATATTCAAGATCAATTTCTTATCATCTTTCTTAGTTCCAAATTGTTCCAATTGCAGCCTTACAAACTTAAGTTTAGTGAATAAATCTTGTATAGTATCAAAATTGGTTGGATTCAACCCTATGAGTTCATTCTCCAACTGATGACCTCTTAGCTCATCCTGCTTACCAAAGAGGTTTTCCAAAGTGGTCCACACTATATTTGGTGTAGTGGTAGATTCAATATGAAAAAGAAGGTCAGGGGAGACTAACATACATAGAATACCAAAAGCTTCATCATATTTATTAAACCTTTTTAATATTTTCTGCATCATCTTGAGGTTCAGTTTCAAGTCCCATTGTAACACGATGATATCCATGTCTTTTTAAATATATTATCATCTTAGATTTCCATTCAAAATAATTATATGGTGTTAAAAGTAGAATTGTAGATGCATCCATGATAGTAGAAAATAAGAATGCAAAGAACTGGGAAAAGTGCAAGAAAGAAGACACAACAGACACCCCTCTTTTCCACTAGTCTCAAAAATCACCCCTCCCCCCCCCAAATATTACAAGGTTGACACTTTCTAATTAGTGTGTTTACAAGGCCTTTTATCAGATTACAATGCTCCCTAAGGCTCCAATGGCCAAAAATAGAAATTTGATATAAGATCTAAAAAAATAGCCTTATAGCTGCTCAATTCATCTTAATAACTTTCCAAAAACTATTTGTTTTCAAAAAACAGAGTTGTGAGGTGAAAGATATGACTTGTTAAAGGCAAAAATATAGCTGATTCAACCTGCAATATCTGATAATAAAAGGAAGAATATTTGAATAAGACCTTGTTGCCACTACATTTGACATATCTTTTTCAAAGCCGTATTGTTATTGATAAAAGGTCCAATGGGTGTTTATGCAAGAATTCTGAAAATTATCACAAATTAGGGGAAATCACTTGACAGTCAGAATCTAAGTGTCATTTTATATCACGTGGCCAAGAAATAACTTGAAAATCAAAATCTAAGCATCATTTTATATCATGTGGCCAGCTTTCACCTAAACCCAGTTCATACTTTATCATATTTTAAAATTTCATTTTTTAGGGTCTGTTGCCCCAAAATGATTAAAAAATCTCATCCTAGGCTTCATCATGACGTGTAAATAATTGTGTGGACCTATTTCCCTTCGGTTGATGCGTGTTTCAAAATTCAGGACCTAACTCCCCACCCTTTGAAAGTTATGTCATTTTTCTCCAGCCAAAGCAATAAATTTAAAATATTTTAATTATTTCTTAAATAATAATTTAATATTTTAAATTATTTTAATATGTCTAGTCATTTGTGATAAAAAGTTGTCTTAAAATGTTGGTTGCATTCTTCCTTGATTCCTCTCTATAATCAATGGTTTCTAAGGTCTAAAGGATTGTTCATTGAAGCAGAAGGTTAGAAATGCTCACTTTTTGAGCATTCTTAACCTCATTTCTCAACCTTTTGCCGAGAAGGTTAAAAATGCTCACTTTTCTAGCATTTCTAACCAATATTTCTAACCTCTCAGAACACAAAAAAAAAATGTTAATAATGCTCAAAAAGTGAGCATTCCTAACCTCATTTCTTAACCTCGTGGGTCCCACTTTGTCAAAAAGGTTAGAAATGCTCACTTTTTGAGCATTCTTAACCTCTTATAATTGTAGAATGGAAGCATAGACATGCCATGAATTCTAGATATGAATGCAAAAGTGTGAGAGGTGTACTCAGGTCGCATGAATTGTTTGCACACAGTGAAGAATATGGTTAGTGTAAACAAACCATACATCACAGAGAAAATGGAGGAGTGACAATTGAAATGATTGCAGGATACGCATCGCATTGTCTCAGGCACATATCAAAGTGTAAAGGTTTGAATGGTTTGCTAGCCGGTAGATGTAACAACTCTGGTAGTCTTCTGTGTAGAATATCAAGCATCGACATCTTGTGAATTTTCCAATGAAATGCCTTAAGGAGATGTCACCTTGCCACGTGATGTAGGCACTACAGATTTAACGCCAGTTAACTTCACTGTAACCTCCATTCTCTCCACCGGCTAGAGTAATTTAACGCCATGTAAAATGCAGGAAGTGAATGCATAAACAATGTATATGAAATGTTCGATAGAATGCCACATGAAATGCCATGAGTTTAAGGTTAAGAACAACAAATGAATCGTTTGATAAGGTGCCTCAAAGAAATGTCAAATGGTTAAAAGCAAAAGCTGCAGAGATTGGGAGCATAGTTTTGGTACGCGAACTATTATACATAGTGCTATGAGCACTGTGGGATAGCATCTTAGACATTTAGTAAATTTTTAGATAGAATGCTCTAAAGTGATGTATTGGAAGGTGAAAACCACAAATTGCATGATTAATAAATGATAATTTGTTAAAAAATGCTTAGAATCGCAGCCTCTGGTACTCATGGAAGCAGCTCGTGTTATTTGTTTGACAGAATGGAAGGCAAGATGTGAAGTGTCTAACAGTCTACCATGTAACATAAAATAATTGAAATGCCGAGTCATGGTATATCAATTATTTGGCTAAATTCATTAAGGAGGATGGTCACATTTCATGTAGCGATGATCTCAAGATATAGATTGAGTCAAACCATAGATATAGAGGATTTCTGTCAGATGTTGTAGATGCAACTGCTCCAGTAGCCGTATATTGAGAATCATGGTAGAAGCATAGGAAATGTCACAGGATATAGAGGTATAGGTGATTCTCATGAAATGCTAGATAAAATGCCTTTAAGCAATGTGGACTTGTATCCTACAAGAATGACATGCTCCTGCTAATAATCAGAGTAGGGTTTATGTCACAATTGGGGATGTCTAGATGTTGGAAGACTTTCAATGAAATGAAGGGGTTCGTGAATTGTTTTGACAAAATTATGAATATTCATTAAAGTAGTGTTGAGCAAGTATTATTTTTATTTTGACATAATAAAATACAAGTTCCATAGCCCTGATTATGCTCCCATTCTCGAATGTTCACTTTCAGATATTGGGGATACCAAGCTGGGAGATGTAAGTCTTGCAAACTTTTGAAAAACAATGGAAAGGGAAGATAAAACTTTGATAGCTCAGAGATTAATAGATAGTGGATTAGCTCACGCAATAGGATATCCCACATCAATGCAATGTCCAGAATTAGTTCTAGGATGCATGAAAGCATTTAATCTAGATACAAAAAGAAATTAGGATGGCAGAAGGTAATGTGGTCACCAAACTTGATCCAATTTCCATTGCTATAACTTTCAGGTTACCTTTCAAAGATCAGTTCATGGAGGTAAACAAGGAATATGCAAAAAGTTATTTTATCAATAATGAAACCCAGTGTTGGAATAACATAGCTAGAAAATGGTTAGAAAAACCAAGGAAAGGAAAAACACAGCTTCCCAAAATAATTCACAGGTCTCTGCTGATGGAAGATATCACTAATACGGTTATTTTCTTGAATCAGGTCACAAGAAATGAAGACTCCAATGAATTGGAAGGATGGATGTTCTTATTTATTAATATCATATGTGAGGGAATACAATTTATTAATTGGGCCATGATTATTAGTGATTATCTTTTCGATCAGTTACTCAAACTAAAGGACAATCATAACTTCTACTTGACATTGTACCTCTTCTATGCCGTTGTTGGGATGAAGAAATGGCTACGATTGAATGTTGAAGGCATTTATGATGATGCAACCCAGATTTACAATTATCATCCACAATTGCAGTTGGAGGAAAGTTATCATCACTTATGGAGGATTAATGATGCTTTCACTATGTTGACAGTAAGAGAACTGCAGGGAAATATTGGACTCAGAATATCTTCAGAAGCGGCAACATTTATTTAGAAATATGGTAGTTATTTTTTATAGTTTCTGAAGTTCACATACATTCGGATAGGGGGTTATGATGGCTGCCCTATCATGTTGCCAAGGTTTGTTTAAGATAAGTTGATCCTTATCGATGTATGCTGACAGATTACACAAGTCAACAAAATTTGTCAGAATAAAAGAAAGGGTATCATTTCTTTTCCCATTGGACTTGGTTATTATAGCTGTGAGAGCCATTCAGATGCTCAAAGTATCGAGAGGTCTATAGAAAAGATTCACCTGTATCCTTATGAAATGAGATTTCTCTTTGATATCAAGGGATATGCTATAGCATAGTTAGAGCTTGGTGCCAGATTTGAATACTTTCCTAATATGGAAGATTTTTGGCAAGACTGCAAAGATGATTTTGAAGTGTGGAAAAGAGAGTGGATGAGATTTTCTATCAAATAGATAATTGACTATAGAATCAAAATAAATGTGACTGGCATTAAGGATGATGAATCTGATTTGACTGATGGTTTTTACTTTGAAAGGATTCAACTTCTTCCACTTCCACCCATCAATTGGTCAATTTCAGAAATAACGAGTATTCAAGAAAGATCAACTTATGTGATTCAAAGGACTCTAGAATGGGTTTAAAGTAAGAGGATTGAGTCTACGACAACTAGACCTTCAAATAAAGCTAATTCCTAAAAGGATAGAAATAGGGCATAGGGAATTTATTCTATTCCAGCTAATTTGCAAAGATCTAATCTAGGGATGGGTCCACACAAAAGTATTTCCAAAGGAGGCAATAATGGAGAACATCCAGAAAAAGGGAAGGATCTTGCCAAGGCATGTGAAATTAGTACTATCATTAAGAAATAGAGATCGAAGATAAAAGGAAAAACAATGAATTTTGTTCAAGAACTTGAAGATGAGTTGCAAAGTGTTTCACCTCAACATCCTCCCAATATTGAAAGTCCACAAATTCTTTCCACCTCACCATCTATCATTATTTCATCTCCCCAACATGGTGATTTTGTTATTCATAAAGAAGCTACAATGAATGATGTTGAAATTCAATTTCCATTTTTCCCAAATAATTTAACCTCTACATATGTGAGCAATCAAGAATCATTGCTATCATCTTCATCATTCTAGTTACAATAGAGTTCGTAGAATAAGAAGAGGAATGTTCAATTGGTAACTCCTAGTTTTGATGCAGTTGCAAATGTACTTCATAGGACAGCCAAACCCAAGAAAACCAAAGTTGCATCTAGATTGGGAATTAATCCATCATCGGGAAATTTGTGTGTTGAATTAGTTCAACCCATTGTTGAAAAAGATGTAAGTGAAGCTAGTGAGGCAGATTTTAACATGACACGGGTGGATCTAGGTCCTACAACTCACGAGGGAGCTGTCCATAATTTTCAAATTTCAGCAGCTATTCTTGTTGACAAAGAAAATAAGGATAAGGAAATAAAGGATCAACTAAAGCAAAAAAGTTAGGTTCTTTCATCCTACATCAAATCTATTGTGGATTCTTCAGATACACAATTTGAGTCAGCCTCAACATCAACATTAGTGCATACTGGAGAAATTATTGAGAGAAAAGTGATGGAAGATACAGGCAAATGTAAGAAACAGAGAAGAATGCTAGAAGAATGGATTAATAAAATGAAGTCTAAAACATGAGATTTTATTGAGAAGGCCAAGGATATTCATATAAAATTGGATGCACAGGAACAAGTGATTGCAGCAGAATTGAAAAATTCTAAAGAGCAAGAAATGTCTTGGCAAGATACTTTGAAGGAATTCTAGAAGATAGCGAAAACATATATGAATGTACTCATTGCCGAGAAGGGTTTCTCTAATAAAGAAGAAAATCAATCCAGTACATGATGCAAAAGTATAAGTTGGAAATTGGAAAACATTAAGCAATGCTTAGATGAGTATCAAAAACTCTTGATAGCTTGTGAACAAACAAAGATGAAGATAATAGAAGATACAATGAATATCATTGGTGATGTATCAATCAAAGAGAAATTTCAGTAAATGGACAGTCAACTGTTCTTAATCAAGTTTCATGATAGAATTAATATTAAACTAGTAGATGCATGGGTGTCAAATGCAAATAGGATGAAAAGACTCAGTGTTGTTTCAATTGCTTTAGATACTTGTGACATGCCTTCATATTATCAGGATTTTGTTAACATTCAGGATAATCACGCAACTACTAAACTAAAAGTGGATAATGTGATCATTCTCAGGTACAAGTTCATGGTGGACGTGCCCAAAGCATACAAGTCATTCAAGGCCAAAACACCAATTCAACAGAAGCAAATAATCAGCTAGCATACTTTTTCAGGATATCAAAAAGTAATGCCATGTTCACATATTTGTATATTTTGTTTTGTTATGTGATACATGGCTAGTCTTTAGTTTATTTCTGGTTTCATTGTGTATGTTGTGATTTTCCATAGCATAGAGTCAAGGTTAATAGGTTGACTTTTTCTGCACATAAATATGCTAGTTATTAACTTATTGTAATTTGCACAAAAATGAGCTAGTTGCTAACTCATAATCAAGTTAGTTATGAGGTAGTTATTTTGAGAGACTATAAATATTAGAAAGGTAGATGAAAGAAGGACTTTTTTAGATTTTATGATTTTGGGACAACAAAAAATTTTGAATTGTATTTTTCATCATTTTTTAATAAAAGGCAAATTGGGAGTGCTCCTATGATTGTTAAGTGTTCATTTGCTTGATGATATGTGATTATCGTGTGATATTGCAATAGCAAGCCTACAAATTACTTTCCCAGTTTCATGACGACATTTGTCATATAACGTTACAAATTTCTTTGGTATCTCAGAAATATATAAACGTTATGCAAATTAAATATTTGGTATCACTCTCTCCTCTTGCATAGTCTAGAGTTGATAGTGACAAGTTTAAAAGTCAATGGAATCCAAGTGGAAATTGTATGTTTGTTGTGAAGATTTTCTCTAAATCCATTTGTAGTTATTATTTGTTTTCATTTGCAAGGTTAATTATTCTTAAAAATATAAATACCCTTATCATACGAGGGAGCTGCCCCTCTCAAACACAAAGGAAGATCTTGTTCCACAGAACAATCTCTCCAACTATTGGGAACTTTTTGTCACTCCTCCATTAGGCACATAGTAAAATATTTTGAATTGACAAATCTCTTTACTAATAGATTTTTCACGACTCTGTTGGGGACCGAAATAAGGAGATGGTCGCCTTGATATTTTCTTTCTTTTAGCTTGCCATGAAGAAAGATGGTTCTTCTGCATGATAATGTGTTTCCTATATTGCAACTGAATCTTAATTGGGTTCAAGCTAAGCAAGAAAATATAGTTTAACAGCTCGATACTTTAGCCTGGAGAAATAGAAGAAATCAGGCTGAATATGAGAGAGTGAGTTTAATTCTTGAAGAAGAACAAAGAGAAGCTAGAAATCTAGTGGTGGTGTTCGAAAGAGTAGTGGAAAGATTTCCTCCCGTGTTCCTAGGAATAAACCCAGTTGTTGAATTTAATCAGCCTCAAGTTCAAAGACAACCCAGGAGATAAGACATTATGTTTTGTGACTAGTTATGGTTCTGACTCATCATAACCCACAAATCCTACAACCAAATCTTAATCAGGTGCAAGCTGAACAAGAAGACATGATATTACAGTTCAATAGGCTCGCGTGGAAGAGCTGTAAAAGTGATCAAGAATATCAACAAGTACATCAAGTGTTGGTTGACGAAGTAAAGTCTGGTGACCTTTTCAGGAGAGTACCTATTGGACAAGAGTTGATCATCATTGAAAGAATCATTGTAATTACAAGGTGCAATAGGGAAAATTTTCCACACATACAAGATTAGTTGGAGAAAAATAACCAATCAGTACACTGGCAAGCAAAAGATATACCAGAGGTGATAGGAGTAAGGGTATTGTTGATCCTGATTTTGCTGAACTAGATAAGATAAATTTTTCAACACCTTTTATATCTCATAAAAAGAAAGTTAAGTCTACTAGTAGACCTTCTTCTCCAAAGAAAGCAAGTATATATTCACCATCTTTTCAAGCTTTAACCTTACTTCCTCCTCTTATTATCCATTTTATACCACCAATCATGCAATAAAATCCTCCACCTGTTCCCTGGAGTGCTGCCATAGGTCCTTTGGCTTTGGAAAATCACCTAAATGACTTGCCAATTGGCTCGAGAAAGCATCTTCCAAAATTTTCAGGAGATGGAAAAGTTTCTGCGGAAGATCACATCAATGCTTTCTTTACCGCATGTGCAATCCTTGGAGTTCAATATGAAGATGTCTCTATTTGACTCTTTCTTGAAACTCTTATCAATGCTGCAGCTAAATGGTTTAATCAGTTCTTAGCAGGTTCTATCCATAATTGGGTGACTCTGATACAAAAATTTGAAGATAGGTTCAAAAATATCGATGATGGGCATTTGCTTCTTGCACAGTTGACTCGGATGAAGAAAGAAGTGCATGAACCTATGAGAGAATTCATGGCATGATTCAAAAAAATTGTCAATAGACTTGTAGTTGATAAGAGACCCACAAAGGAAAATCAAAAGTGTTTCTTTATTAATGCACAACCTCCTGATATAAGTTTCCAAATAAGGTGAGGATGAGTTGCTGATCTTGCAACAACACAAAGGCTATCTATTGAGGTTGAAGATGACCTATTAAGTGTAGGAAAATGGAATAAGGAATTGCAAAAAGGAAAGATGTAACAAGCCAACCCTACAACCACTGATCCAATGGTTCAAAAGTTAGCCAATGATTTGCTCCAATTGAGGAAACAGTTGCCACAAATCCCACCACCTTTATATCAGGATATTCCTAGGAGAAATTATATTCCTTATCAACAAAATCGGCAACCAAAGCTTCCTACCCTAACACCTAGGTTGGCCATTGGACATCCATCCACAAGTAATCACCAAACTACTGCAATGTGTGACTTTCACCTCATAACAGATCATGATGGAACTTCATGCCCTAAAATGACTCGATTTATGCAGATTAATCAAACCAGTGAGAAGATTGAAGAATATATTAACAATGAAGCAGATCAGAAGTTTGGTTCATCTATAGTTAACTTTTTAGAATATGAGTCTGGTGAGGAAGATGAGAAAGAGAGTGACATCAAAAATCATTCTTGTAATGTCTTTACAAACAATTAGCGCTAATAATTAGAGGAAAAAACTAAAACTACTACAAAAGATAAAGAAATGGAAGATATGCCTAAGCGGATCTTATCTAGGAAGCAAAAAAAAGAAGAGCCAGGATCATGAAGCAAAGTTGACAAAGTTCTTGATGACACAGAACCTTCCCTTGAAGATTCTTTTATTTTTCTAAAACATTGTAAAAAGACCAAGGTGCAAATTTCTTAGTTTGAGTATCTCAAGAAGAATCCGCAACAATTGGATAAACTGGTGCATTATATCAAAAAGGATCTTAAGAAGTCTCATTCCGATATACACCAAGAATCAGGGAAGAAATTTGATGATGATGATCAAGAGGAATATATTGTAAAGGAATCATCCCTTGCCGCTACTTCCTTTTTTGATAAGCCTGACCCTTTCTATATATCTTTGTATATAGCTAGTTGTAAGTTAAGTAATTGTATCATTGATTCTGGTGCATCTGATAATGTAATGCCTTCCAAAGTTGCTCACGTGTTAGGTTTATCCTTGAACAAACCAATTGGTAAAGTATTTTCAATGGAGTCTAAACAAGTCCCTCTTGTCAGACAAATCAAAGCTGCTCAAGTTGTTTTAGCAGCTCACTCCCCAAAAAAATTTAAACTTAGCATCTTGGTTGCTGATATCCCAGCTACTTATGGAATGCTCTTAACTCATAGTTTTTGTAAAGATTTAGGTGGTGAGATTCAGTTAGATTGGTCCCATGCTTTGATACCTCTAGGTAGCAAGAAAGTCAGGTTAGACCCAGAGCCTAAAGCAAAATATACAGTCCTTAAAACTGATGACCCAAGGGTAGAGATATTATATGTTGAATCTGGTTTGAGTACTTATATGATGTCATCAAAAGGAGAGAATGTCCTTGAAATCCTCGCTCATGATATATCTTCTGAACTTTGGAAAATGCAATTTGATGGAAGTTCCTCATCTTTCGGTTCAGGTGCAGGAGTTGTGTTGATTTCCCCTTTAGATAAAAAATTTCCTAAAGCTTATAAACTTGCATTTGAAACCACAAACAATATGGCAGAATACGAGGCTCCCCTTTTAGGGCTGGAGTTGCTAAGGAAAAAGGGATCAAGAAGTTGCAGGTCATAGTAGATGTTGAGTTGATAGTGAATCAAGTAAGGAATAAATACTTGAGAAAGAACAAGAGGCTAAGATCATATCGAGATAAAGTGTGGGATGAGATCGAAGGTTTTGATGCTTTTTCCATACAAGCCATTCCTAGAGAGAAAAATACAAAGGCAGATTCTCTTGCTATCTTGTCTTCTTTGTTACTTCCTCATCCTAAATTTCATAGGAGTGTCCATGTTGTAGAGATGATCTATCAACCTAGTGTGCCACACAATAATCAGAATTGGCCAGTCTTTGATGATGATAAACATATCATTTCATTCTTGGAAGGAAGGGAAAAATTTTCCAATTTGTGTTTTGATGGGAATCCACCTTCAACTAGTCAATAGACTACTAAAGAAGAGGAGAAGGAACCCAAAATTCTACAACTTAAAGGTAATACCACTCCCAAAGGCTTGGTTTCTCTCAAGAGTTTATTTGATAAACATGATCAATTTGTGAAGAAGAAAAGTGAACAAAAGTCCCCAGGATCTTCAGAAGTTGAGAAGGTAGACATAGGTTTTGAAAATGATACCAAAGTAGTTTTGCTAGGGAAATGTCTTACACACAAGGAGAGGAAGGTATTCATTGATCTACTCACAAGATACATTGATTTTTTTGCATGGTGCTATGATGATCTCAAAGAATTTATGAATGGCGAGTTTAAGCATCAAATTTCTCTCGAATCTAATTCAATTCCATTCAGGAAAAAGCAGAGGCAATTCAATCCGAAGATAGCAGATGAAATCTTCACATAAGTAAATAAAATGTTGAAGGCCAAAATAATTTATCCAATTCATCATTCTACGTGGGTAGCAAACATAGTTCTTGTTAGAAAGAAAAATGGGGAGATCAGAATTTTTGTTGATTTTCGCAATCTAAATCAAGCATCCCTCAAGGACAACTATAATCTTTTAGTTATGGATCATCTTCTCCAAACTGTTTCTAGATTTGAACTGATGTCCATGGTTGACGGTTTTTGGGGTTATAATCAGATCATTGTGGATCAGCACAAAACTGCTTTTACTACTCCTTAAGGAATTTTTGCTTACAACCAAATGCCTTTTGGTTTAATTAATGTCGGTGTCACTTTTCAGCGTGCAATGGATCTCTCCTTTGGTGATCTAAGAAACAATATTGTTGTTGTTTATTCTGATGACCTAACTGTCTTTTCCAAAAAATGAGAAGAGCATGCATATCATCTTAAATGCGTGTTGCAACGATGTAGGCAACAAGGGATCTCCTTGACTCCAAAGAAATCTATTTTTGGGGTAACCAAAGGGAAGTTGTTGGGTTAAATTGTTGCAAAGGAAGGAATTCACATTGATCCTGAGCGAGTTAAAGCAATTCAGCAGTGGCAGTTACCTTCTAGTAAGCCTAGAGTTTTCTCATTCTTTGGCCAAATCAATTTTATAAGGAAATTCATCCCATATTTTTCTGAGATCATAAAATCAATTGTTGAGATGATGAAGGGTAATGAGTTTTTCAAATGGTTAGAGGAAGGAAAGAGAGAATTCAATCAAATTAAGTCAGCTATAGCAGATGCTCCCATGTTGATGTATCTAGACATCAACAAGGATTTCAATATTTACTGTTATGCTTCAGATTCCACATTGTCTGTGATTTTAACTCAAAATCATAATGATAATGTCAAGGCACCAATAGCTTTAATGAGTATTCCTTTGAAGAAACACAAACTAAAGTATTCTACTATTGAAAAGAAAACTTTTGTAGTGGTGAAGGCTATTAAACAATTTCGTTTCTACATCTTCAATTCACACTCTAATATATATGTTCCAAATACTGCTATGAAGACAATTCTTACTCAATAGGAGATTGGATTGAGCAAGAGAGATTCTTGAATTGCAAAGGTTCATGAATATGATATTGATATCAAACCTACCAAGATTGTCCGAGGGCAAGAATTATGCAGGTTATTGGCTGAAAATACATCAGAAGGAGAAATTAAAGGAGAATTTATTTCAAGGTCTAAATTGCCTTTAGTTTTGTTCATTAGCACCATAGACGATTGGTTCACTAATATATCCTACTTTCTCACATATGGAGTGTTAGGCCCAATATGGAAAGCTAATGTACTGAGAGGGGAGGGGTGAATCAATACTTCAAAACCTTTTATCAACAATATCTTTACTATTATGCATAAAACTGAAAACTGTTGTAACATAACATAAAGCTAAAACAAACTAATAACAATCATACATGATTCACTCCATAACACATATATTTTGGTTACGCAGAAACTCTTGGTTAGAGAGAAAAATTGTAGTGGGGATGGCACCCACAACTTCACTATTGCAATAATAAAGGATGCTTGGTTAGAGCTACATGTTTAGCTATTTCTGATAGCTTACCCTGTTAGGAGTATCAAGATCTGTTAGATCTACCTTGCTAAATAATTTTACAACACTTAATCTAAATGTTACATGTGGTTAAAGGCTTTACAATTTATAGACTTGGTTAGAGTCTTTTACCCTGTTAAAGGTTTCTCTATAACTCAAAATATTACAATGAAATCATTAAAAATATTTGCAACTTTACATCTAGAAAGTTATAGTAGATTCTATGTGCTCAAATAAGATTACCTTACTTACAACATATCTCAGTAACCCATAAAGTAGCTTGGTAAACCCTTCTATTTACTCTATTCTCTGACTGCTCTCTAAAATCATTTTCGGTGACCTCTGTGTCTCTGTAATAGTCATAACACTTAGTGCTTTCTCATGTATCACACATGTCTTTCTTCATACACTCATGTATATCTCTCTCTCATACTTTTATCCTTAATCCATACTGTATAAATATATCTCTTATGTTCGTGATCTAGTTCATTTCTTTGATCTTACAAACATGATTTCTTGAATGAATAACTATAAAATATATTTCATTGGTTAGATGACCTTGAAATCATACACAATCTTTAAGTGTAATTTCCAATGTGATAACGGTTCTATGTTCCTCGATCTTGTAACATGTTCCATATTTATGTCCAGGTTCAATGAATCTAGTAACATGTTTCACTTGGTGTATATCAACTCGGTGTATCATCTTTGCTGCTCAGTAGACATAGAATGATACTCGGTAGACAGTTCGGTGAATACTGGGCTATGAGACTAGTTTCTTCTATTACCGACTGCTCTGTGCATACTAACTGAATATTTTGGTAGTAGTAACCGATTAGAGTTTATAGAATTACTTTGGATATAAAACTAATGGCAACTTGATAAGTAGTAACAATCTCCCCTTTTGACATTAGTTGAGATGTTTGACAAAACTACTTTCAAAGTCATAACTCAAAAATCTATATACTTGCAAAATTTGACAAAAACTGATAGTATATACATTTGTCAATAAAAATATTCAGATGTACTCCCCTTATCAATATACTATACAAAACTCTGATTTTGCATGCTTGATGATCAATGATCTGTAATCACTTATGTTCTGCTCGGTTCACTGCTCGGTATACTCTACTTACTATGCTCAGTTCACTTCTTGGTATACTCTGCTTACTCTGCTTGGTACGTTCTGCTCGGTATACTGATATAATCCCCCTGTATACTACACTCCTTTTGTTTGATACTTTGAATACTATATCACTCCCCCTTTTTGACAAACATCAAAATTTAGTTACCATTCGATGGTGGCAACTAGTCAAAAATGGATTTGTACTTTGTCCTTGCTTTGGTGAGAGTGATAGAGAGGGCATCCTTTACACTCTCCATTAAAGAATTATGTGCTTGAATATCAGCCAATAATGATATTAAGCCATCTAATGTGCTTCCCTCTTGTGTAGTAGATAGCTGTGTGGCTCGGGTGATCTGTTCTTGGACAGATGAAAGATGAGGAAGGAATAATGTCTGAAGTGTCATTATGTCCATCCTTATCTTGTGTTCTTCATTTCTTAGGTCCAATTGTTGAGCCATGAGCTGTTCTAACTTTGTGTAAAAATTCTGAACTGAATTGGGCTCTGTGGTCAACTTGTTTGAGAGATTGGTGATCTCTTTCTCAATTGCTTCTGTTTTATTTTTGATATCTTTAATGAATAAAGAGAATTTACAGAGTTTTTGAACTAAATAAAGAATGTGCTTGAGTTGAGGGGTCAACTCAATAATAAATTTGGCAATTTTAATTTTGCCAATAGCAATAGCTTTCTGTACCTCTTCAATCATCTTTGCAGTGAGCTCCTTGTCTTTTAGCTTGCTCAAATATTCTGATGCATCTACTCTAGATGTCTCTATCTTTGTTAGTAGTTCATCCAGTTGCACATGGATGGCTGCATCTATTGTCACTGTAGCTTCAGGTAGCATATCAATTAAGAGTGCTTTTACCTTCTGAAGTACTTTATTTTTCTTTTGAATAGCCATTTGCTTCACTTGTTCGGCTTTGGCTTTGCATAGTTCACCGAAATCAATAAGTCTTGCCCTTTTAATTTGGATATATCAACATTCGGCAACACTATTGGTTTTGACAAATCAACTTTGAAACTATGCTTTTTCATCTTCTTTTCTTTACCTTTTACCGATTGAACTAAAACAATGGCTTGTGAGGCTTGTTAACCCTTGGTAGGTTGCTCGGTAAAGGCAACACTTTGGTCGGTTACTTTAGCCTCTATAGCGTCCTTTTGTGTCTTGGTACTAGGTGTCTTAGTTGCAAAATTTTTAGTGCAAGAAGGTGCTTGTAAGGTCTTTTCTTGAGAAGTACCTTCTCCTGTTGTAGACTTGTGACCTTCGGTGCCTTGCTCCGTATCCTGAGGGGCTTCAGTTGAGACAGGTTGATTGACCGGAGGATAGGGCTGAACCTGTTCCAAAACTAATTCACTCAATACAAGTTGGGCATAAGCATTCCCTTCTATCATTTCCTATTCAGGTGCCTCTGTATCCTAGATTTCTTCATCTACTTGTATGGTGTCGGCAGGGTCTTGCTTGGTGACATCAAGATCTTGTTCGGTGACATCTACTATTTCAATTTCTGCTTGTTCACCAGCATCCTTGGTGCAAAATATTTCTTGCCACTATTCTTTTGTTTCCTTCTCCACTTCAATATATAGGCCATCAATCAGTTTCAAGGCCTTTTGCTTGACTAAGAAGCTTTGGTGGTAGTTTGTTAGATTTTCTTTGATTTCATCTACCAACATGTCTGGGAAGAGATGTACAAGACTTCTTTCTCTAATCTATTTTTCTAAGTCCATTGCATATTGCTACCTGTTATCAACATGTGCATATAATTCTTTTAGAATAGAATTAGATACTTCCATTGGGACCAGTCAGAATTTCAAAAGTGTGCAGATGACAGCTTCTTCTCTTTGTCACTTTTCTGCATCATTTCTAGATTCATCTTTAACATATCTGAAGGATCCAAATCCACCATATTATTTTAGATTAGTACAAAAGTTCTCAACACTATGTACATTTTCTTTTGTACTTTTGACAATCTGAAATTTGTTCGTCTTCAGATTCAGTATCACTAGACTCTTTTGACAAAATGAGTCTCCGAGTCGATTTCTTGTAAGTTTTGGTTACCTTAGGTGCGGCAACACTCTTTGTTTTCTTTCTCAATGAAGCTGCAGATGCTCTTGTGTTAGGTCGCTTTGCAGGAGGAGTTGGTGAGACCTTTGATGTATCCTATTTCTTTTTTTTCAACACTTTTCCCTTAGGCAATTCGGTGCTCAGTGTGATAGCTACCTCTTAGGCTTCAGATTCCTCTTTTGTAATGACTAAAGTGCCTTTGTTAGGTGTGGAGAAAGAATCTTCTCCAAATTTATCTGTTAATGCCTTTATCATCTTTGTTGCCTTCCTTGTAGCTTTGGGTACTACAATGCTCATCTTTACTATTTCTTTCACTTCCTCATATGTTCCATACCTCAGCTTGGTAGCATGCCTTGGTAAAGTGAGGAATGCATCTATTTGTTGTTGTGTGATGTCAAAATCAATCTCATAACCCATAGGTGGAAAAGATTAAGTTCTTGGTTCCATAGCATTCACATAACAGTAATCAATGTCCACTTCAAAACATATGTCATCTTTGTATTTCTCCACTAGCTTGGGTGGAATTCGATATCTGTTATGCATCCTTTCCTGAAACTTGCTGAAATAATCATCCATAATATCATTAAAATTATCACCTAGCTTCTTGATGAAATCATTGATCTGATGGGTGATTGGTCAGTGTAGTTCCCAAACAACTTTACCGACTGATGGAAAGAATTTCTCAAAGTAGAAAAACATGCACACTAACAGTGATCCAAAATTGAGTGTATTAGCCGAGTTGTTCTTCTTTGGCTTCCTTATTGTGTTTAGATTCTCAAATAGGTTTTTCAACAACACCTCACATAATCAATTTTCATTCCCTTTTTCACAATTTCGTATGCTAGGTCTACTGCTGCACAGGGTACACTATTTTCCCTTGCTGATTGGAAGAAATAGTAACCTATTACTCTTATGGCAAACTTTAGTTCTGCATCAGTGACATTGTTCAATTTTAGTCCTCTGCAATCTGATTCTACTCCAATTAAACTGATCAATTCCTTCTGTGATATCATTTTCTAGGCTCGGGCATGATCATAAATAGTGTAACCGGTGATCAAATGAATGATTTCCTTGGTGATCTTAAATGGTTGCTCTTCTAGCCACATGAAGTCATCATGAACTCTGCTTAGAACAAACTTGACCCACTGGGGTTTGAACACATGGGGATAGGTTAGGGCTTTAGTCAATCCCTTGATCTTAATATTCTCATACTTGCTATCCATTTTACCATTGGTGCACAATTCATCATATGTGTCTTTGATTTCAATGTGACCGAGTTCTTCAACATGACATTTGGTGAAGAATCTTACATCTTCGACTAATAAAACTTGATCCGAGATGAGTGAAAATGCAGTTTTGTCATCTGGTTCAGATGCAATTTTGGGACTCAAAGAATATTTCAGTGAGGGCTTTTCAATGTTCTTAACAACAACGGGATCTTGGATATTAGGTGCCATTTGTAGAAACTAACAAAATATCCTTAGGGTTTGAAGATTTTCAAACAGCAGACGCTTCACACTTAGCAAATAATAACAACTTGATATGATTGGTAAACTAGCTTAACAATGCATTGAGATTGATGTAAATACCTTGATTTTTGCTTTGGAGGAGGTTTGATCGCCTTTGAATTGCTTTGCTCTACTCTCTTGAAAACTTGGTGAGTGAAAAAAGATCGCGTAAATGCTTTAAGTACACAATATACCTTATCGGGCTCCATGTAGGTTAGGTCAAAAACATTAAATGCACTCGATTCCACTAAACCTTCTTTCTTTTTTGTGCTTTAACTGAGTAACCAAACTTCCTTCATTTACTGAGTTGACAGGCTTCCTGTATCTACCGACTTGGCAGGCTTCCTGTATATTGCTCAAAAAAACTTTGATAGAATTTCAAACTTACTAATACAATTTTAGCTATGCAGATTTTGAATTAAGTACATACTAAAATAGGAACTGTTTAAGATTTAACCTTTGAGAGAATGCAGTTCCCTTCATACCTTTACCGATTAATTTGGAATAGGTGCTTTCTTTATTTGACATAATTTCCTTCTTTTTCCAAATCATCTTTAATTTTTCTTTTATTTCCTCAGTTTTTTCTTTAGGTTGATCTCTGCAATCTCCAGCCAAGTGTCCAACTTTGTGACAATGAAAACATGCCATACCAGGATTTCTCCATGATCTTCGGTTGTTCATCCCAAACCTTATAAAGCAGTTGGCACTTATATGTCCATATCTTCCACAACATTCACTCCATATCTTTGTATTGTAATCCCATGGTACTGCAGAATATTGTCAGTAAGGATCTGTGTGAGTTTGGTAACCTCTAGTATTTGCTCAGTGTGCAAACCACATATAGTTCTTTTGCTTAAACCAACACTTCTTGGTACTATGACCATATCTATTGTAGTTTTTACAAAACCCTTTAAATTTTGCCTTCTAATAATTGTTAACAGATTTTGTCCTACATTGGTTAAATGTGTGACCATATTTATTGCAATTGTGACAATAACCATTAGACTTAGTGACATTCGGTTTCTTACCTTTTCTGATTTGGCACATGTTGGCAGTATGACCTTGATTTCCACAGTAGCTGCAAATAGGCTTCTTTCTTTTGATGTTCTTCTTGATTCCTGCTTTCTTTGATGATTCTCCTCTCTTGGTAGTATGAATTCCCTTCTCGGTAGAGTCTTTTCCTTTGTAACCACATCCTGCATCTTTTTTGGGTCTTCTTGTGTTCAGTTGCTCATCCAACATTTTTGATGCTTCATAACTCTTCTTCAATGTTTCTTTGGATTTCTTCTCTATTTCAAGTTCATTGGTCAACCTTGATACTTCAAGTTTCAATGCTTGATTCTCATCATTTTTCAGATTTGCTTCATGATAAGCATAACCTAGTTGATCTGACAGATTTTGTTGAATCCCGGTCAACCTTGTGATTTCATCATTGTTTTCAAATACTAATGCTTCAAGTTGTTGTTTCTCTCTTTCTATATCTCTTACTTTATCCTTAGCTATCCTCAATGCATCAAGATTTTCAGTCATCTGTGTGCTGAAATGTTCATGTTTCCTTTTCATTGCTTTTAGCTGATTAGCCAATGCTTTATTCTTTTCTTTCAATACTCCAATCATTTCTTCAGTCTCTTTAGATATACTGTTCTCAGATGATGTCTCAATTTGTTCCACTAACTCTTGAGAGTCCTACAAATCATCAGATAATCTTCTTCTAACTTTTAGAGATTTTTGCATTTGTCTTTGCACATGTATGCAATCACTTTATTAGCATGATCTAATTCTTCTTAAAGATACACAATCCTCCCAGATTGTTTATAGCCTTCCATTCATAAGATCTTTTTCTTTAGGTAGTTAAACCCTTTTCCAAGATTCAAGCTCTGGTACCAATTGTTAGGCCCAATATGGAAAGCTAATGTATTGAGAGGGGAGGGGTGAATCAGTACTTCAAAACCTTTTATCAACAATATCTTTGCTGTTATGCATAAACTGAAAATTGTTGTAACATAACATAAAGCTAAAACAAATGAATAACAATCATACATGATTCACTCTATAACACATATATTTTGGTTGTGTAGAAATTCCTGGTTAGAGAGAAAAACTGTAGTGGGGATGGCACACACAACTTCACTACTGCAATAATAAAGGATGCTCAGTTAGAGCTACATGTTTAGCTATTTTTGATAGCTTACCCTATTAGGAGTATCAAGATCTATTAGATCTACCTTGCTAAAGGATTTTACAACACTTAATCTAAATGTTGCACCTGGTTAAAGGCTTTACAATTTATAGACTTCGTTAGAGTCTGTTACCCTGTTAAAGGTTTCTCTATAACTCAAAATATTACAATGAAATCCTTACAAATATCTGTAACTTTACATCTGGAATGTTATAGCAGATTCTATATGCTCAAATAAGATTACCTTGCTTACAACATATCTTGGCAACCCATAAAGTAGCTCGGTAAACCCTTCTGTTTACTCTGTTCTTTGACTGTTCTCTGAAATCCTTTTCGGTGACCTCTGTGTCTCTGTAATAGTCATAACACTTAGTGCTTTCTCATGTATCACACATGTCTTGCTTCATACACTCATTTATATCTCTGTCTCATACTTTTATCCTTAATCCATGCTGTATAAATATATTTGTTATGTCGGTGATCTGGTTCATTGCTTCGATCTTACAAACATGATTTCTCAATTGAATAACTATACAAAATATTTCATTGGTTAGATGACCTTCAAATCATACACAGTCTTTAAGTACTATTTCCAATGTGATAATGGTTCTATGTTCCTCTATCTTGTAACACGTTCCATATTTATGTCCAGGTTCAATGAATCTGGTAACATGTTTCACTCGGTGTATATCAACTCGGTGTATCATCTTTGCTACTCAGTAGACATAGAATGATACTCGGTAGACAGTTCGGTGAATACTGGGCTCTGAGACTAGTTTCTTCTATTACTGACTACTCTGTGCATACTGATAGAATATTTTGGTAGTAGTAACCGATTAGAGTATATAGAATTACTTTGGATATAGAACTAATGGCAACTTGATAAGTAGTAACAAGGGAGAATGTCTGGCTTACGTCACCTCTAAAGAGAAACGAACCGTCAAGAGTAAGGTAGTTAAGTATATTATCTGGGGCAATGTCTTGTATAAAAAGTGAATCGATGGTACTTTCCTTAGATGTATGGATATAGAGCAAAGAGAGAAGCTTCTTAAGTTCTTTCATAATGAAGCATGTGGTGGGCATTTCTCTTCCTCAATAACGGCATACAAAATACTAAGAAATTATTACTTTTGGCCTGGGATGTTCAAGAATGCTGATGAGTGGGCAAAGAAATGTGGCACATGTCAGTAGTTTAAAGGAAAGGTACAACTTGCTGCTTTGCCATTAAAGAAAATAATCATAGAGGAGCCCTTTCAACAATGGGCTTTGGATTTCATCGGTCCTATTCATTCTCACTCTAGTGCAAATCACACTCATATCCTGTTAGCTATGGATTATTTTACTAAGTGGGTCAAGGCTGTTCTAGTGAAACAAACAACATCAGAGGTAGTTTGTGACTTCATCAAGAAAAACATATTAGTAAGATATGGAGTCCCACATAAGATTGTCACTAACAATTATAACAATTTCTCTTCCCATGAGATATCAGCTTTTTGTTACAAAAATGGAATCATTCTCTCTGATGCATATGACTATTACCCACAAGGGAATGGTCAAGCTAAAGCCAGTAATAAGAATATTATTACCATTCTCTGGAAGCTAGTTGATGAAAATCAAAGGACATGGCACAAACATCTGTATGAGGCATTATGGGCTGATCGCACCACAAAGAAAAGAGCTATCGGGTTATCTCCTTTGGAAATAGTTTATAGAATAGAAGCGAAGTTGCCTATTTCTTTGGAGTTATCTTTTCTCAAATTGCAGGAAGTTTTGGAGAATTATGAATTTAAAGATGCCTTAGAAAAATGAGTGATGTATTTGACCAAGATGGAACATCAAAGAGAGGCAGTGGTCGATAGAATTAAAGAACATCAAATGTGTGTCAAGGAGTTATTTGATAGAAGAGAAAGCGAAAGATCATTTTGTGTTGGTGACATGGTTTTGTTATGGGATAAAAGAAGAGAGCCAAAGGGAATGCATGGTAAGTTTGATTCTCTTTGGAGAGGGCCTTTTCAAATCAAGCAGGTTTGCGGTGAGAATTAATTCTACTTGGCATATATGGATGGAACACATTTGCCCCTTCCTTATAGAAGGCAACATTTGAAACTTTATAATCAGTAGGGCAGATTATCATTCGTTCATGTACATAAGATAAATAAGGTTTTTGTCCTTGTCCCAGTTTTGGTTTGTACTGAAGGATTTTTCTTTCCTTCATGTTTTTTTTGGTCCTTCCCATCTTCTACATGTTTTTGTCTCATGTCTCTCTTGACTCTTTGACCTAATGAATTGTGCACTAGTTTGCGAAACCAGGGATTTGGGTTCATCCTACGTCCTTTGCAGTCCTTGTCCCTAGTCAAATCCAGCTTTTGCCCCTACATTTGAAATATCTTTTTCAAAGCAGTCTTGGTATCGAGAAAAGGTCCAATGAGTGTTTATGCATAAGAAATAAGCGCATCCTCCAAGGTCATTACTAGTCAAAATATGTAAAATGGAAGAATTTTTAAAATTATCACAAACTGGGGGAAATCACTTAACATTCAAAATCTAAGCGTCATTTTATATCACATGGCAAATTTCACCTGAACCGAGTTCATACTTTATCATATTTTAAACTTTCAATTTTTGGTGTTTGTTGCCCCAAAATGATTAAAATATCTAATCCTAGGCTTCGTCATGAGGTGTAAATAATTGTGTGGATCTACTTCCTTGCCGTTGATGCGTGTTTCAAATTTTAGGACCTAACTCTCTACCATTTGAAATTTATGTTATTTTTCTCCAGCCAAAACAATAAATTTAAAATATTTAAATTATTTCTTAAATAATAATTTCATATTTTAAATTATTTTAAAATGTCTACTCATTTGCGATAAAAAGTTGTCTATAAACATTGGTTGCATTCTTACTTGATTCTTCTTTATGATCAATGGTTTCTAAGGTCTAAGATAGTTCGTTGAAGAATAAGGTTAGAAACGCTCACTTTTTGAGCATTCTTAACCTCATTTCTTAACCTTTTGCTGAGAAGGTTTAAAATGCTCACTTTTTGAGCATCTTTAACCCATATTTCTAACCTCTCATAATACAAAAAAAAAGGTTAAGAATACTCAAAAAGTGAGAATTCCTAACTTCATTTCTTAACCTCGCGGGTCCCACTTTGTCAAAAAGGTTAGAAATGCTCACTTTTTGAGCATTCTTAACCTCTTATAATTGTAGAATGGAAGCACAGACATGCTGCGAATTTTGGATATGAATGCAAAAGTGTGAGAGGTGTAGTCAGGTTGCATGAATTGTTTTCACATAGTGAAGAATATTGTCAGTGTAAACAAGCCATACATCGCAAAGCAAATGAAGGAGTGACAATTGAAATGTTTGCAGGATATACACCGCACTATCTTAGGTGCTTATCAAAGTGTAAAGGTTTGAATGGTTTGCTAGCCGTTAGATGTAACCACTTTGGTAGTCTTGCATGCAGAAATTGAAGCATCGACATCTTGTGAATTGTCCAATGAAATGCCTTAAGGAGATGTCACCTTGCCACGTGATGCAAGCACTACAGATTTAACGCTAGTTAATTCATTGCAACCTCCAACCTACCCATCGACTGGAGTCATTTAACGCCATGTAAAATGTAGGAAGTGAATGCATAAACAATGTATATGAACTATTTGATAGAATGCCACATGAAATTCCATGAGTGGAAGGTTAAGAACAACAAATGAATCATTTGATAAGGTGCCTCGAAGAAATGTCAAATGGTTAAAAGCAAAAACCGTAGAGATTGGGAGCATAGTTTTGGTATGTGAACTATTCTACATAGAGCTATGGGCACCATGGGATAGCAGCTTAGACATTTAGCAAACTGTTCGACATAATGCTCTAAAGCGATGTATTGGCAAGTGCAAACCACAAATTGCATGATTAATAAATTAAGATTTGTTAAAAAATGGTTAGAATCGCAGCCTCTGGTACTCATGGAAGCAACTTGTGTTATTTGTTTGACAGAATGGAAGGCAAGATGTGAGGTGTCTGACAGTCTACCACATAACATTCAATAATTGAAAGGCCAAGTCGCGGCATATGAATTGTTTGGCTAAATGCATTAAGGAGGATTGTCACATTTCACGCAGCGATGATCCCAAGATATACAATCAGTCAAACTATAGAGATGGAGGATTTATGTCAGATGTTGTAGATGCAACTGCTGTAGTAGTCGTATATTACGAATCATGGTAGAAGTATAGGAAATGTCACAGGATACAGAGGTATAGGTGATTCTCATGAAATGCTTGATAAAATGCTTTTAAGGAATGTGGACTTATATCCTACAAGAATCAAATGTTGTTGTGGATAATCAGAGCAGAGTTTGTGTCACAATTTGGGATGTCTAGATATTGGAAGACTTTCAATGAAAAGGAGTACATGAATTGTTTTGACAAAATTATGAATATTCATTAAAATAGTGTTGAGCAGGTATTATTTTTATTTTGACATAATGAAATACAAGTTCCATAGACCAGATTATGCTCCTATTCTCAAATGTTCAATTTCAGATATTGGGGATACCAAGCTGGGAAATGTAAGTCTTGCAGACTTTTGAAAAACAATGGAAAGGGAAGATTAAACTTTGGCAGCTCAAAGATTATTAGACAGTTGATTAGCTCACACAGTAGGATATCCCACATCAATGCAATGTCCAGAATTAGCTTTGGAATGCATGAAAGCATTTATTCCAGATACAAAAGAAATTAGGATGGCAAAAGCTAATGTGGTCGCCAAACTTGATCCAGTTTCCATTGCTATAACTTTCAGGTTACCTTTCAGAGATCAATTCACGAAGGTAAACAGGGAATATGCAGAAAGTTATTGTATCAATAATGAAACCCAGTGTTTGAATAACATAGCTAGAAAATAATTAGCAAAATCAAGGAAAGGAAAAACACAGCTTCCTAAAATAATTCACACGTCTCTGCTGAAGGAAGATATCGCTAATATGGTTATTTTCTTGAATCGATTCACAGGAAATGAAGATTCAAATGACTTGGAAGGATGGATGTCCTTATTCATTAATATCATATGTGAGAGCATTCAATTTATTAATTGGGCCGATATTATTAGCGATAATCTTTGCGATCAGTTACTCAAACTAAAGGACAATCATAACTTCTACATGACATCGTACCTCTTTTATGCCATTGTTGGGATGAAGAAATGGCTAGGATTGAATGTTGAAGGCATTTATGATGATGCGACCCAGATTTACAATTATCATCCACAATTGTAGTTGGAGGAAAGTTATCATCACTTCAAGAGGATTCATGATGCTTTCACTATGTTGACAGTAAGAGAACTGCAGGGAAATATTGGACTCAGAATATCTTCAAAAGTAGTAGCATTGATTTAGAAATATGGTAGTTACTTTATATAGTTTCTAAAGTTCACATACATTCGGATAGGGGGTTATGATGGCTGCCCTCTCATGTTGCCAAGGTTTGTTGAAGATAAGTTGATCCTTATTGAGGTATGCCGACAAATTGCACAAGTCAACAAAATTTGTTGGAATAAAAGAAAGGGTATCATTTCTTTTCCCATTGGACTTGGTTATTATAGCTATGAGAACCATTCAAATGCTTAAAGTATCGAGAGGTCTATAGAAAAGATTCACCTATATCCTTATCAAACGAGATTTCCCTTTGATAGTAAGGGATATGCTATAGGAGAGTTAGAGCTTGGTGCTGGATTTGAACACTTTCCTGATATAGAAGATTTTTGGCAAGATTGCGAGGATAATTTTGAAATGTGGAAAAGAGACTGGATGAGATTTTCTATCAAACAGATAATTGACTATAGAATCAAAATAAATGTGAATGGCATTAAGGATGATGAATCTGATTTGATTGATGGTTTTTACTTTGAAAGGATTCAACTTCTTCCACTTCCACCCATCAATTGGTTAATTTCAGAAATAAGGAGTATTCAAGAAAGATTAGCTTATGTGATTCAAAGGACTCTGGAATGTGTTAAAAGTAAGAGGATTGAGTCTATGACAACTAGACCTTCAAATAAAGCTAATTCCTCAAAGGATAGAAATGGGGCATAGGGAAGTTCTTCTATTCCAGCTAATTCGCAAAGATCTAATCCAGGGATGGGTCCACACCAAAATATTTCCAAAGGAGGCGATAATGGAGAAGATCCAGAAAAAGGGAAGGATCTTGCCAAGGCATGTGAAATTAGTACTGTCATTAAGACAAAGAGATAGAAGATAAAAGGAAAAATAGTAAATTTTGTTCAGTAACTTGAAGATGAGTTGGAAAGTATTTCACCTCAACATCCTCCCACTATTGAAAGTCCACAAATTATATCCACCTCACCATCTATCATTATTTCATCTCCTCAACATGGTGATTTTGTTATTCATGAAGAAGCTACAATGAATGATGCTGAAATCCAATTTCCATTTTTCCCAAATAATTTAACCTCTACATATGTGAGCAATCAAGAATCATTGCTATCATCTTCATCATTCTAGTTACAACAGAGCTTGTAGAATAAGAAGAGGAATGTTTAGATGGTAACACCTAGTTTTGATACAGTTGCAAATGTACTTCATAGGAGAGCCAAACCCAAGAAAACCAAAGTTGCATCCAGATTGGGACTTAATCCATCATCGGGAAATTTGTGTGTTGAAGTAGCTCAGCCCATTGTTGAAAATGATGTAAGTGAAGCTAGTGAGGCAGATTTTAACATGACATAGGTGGATCTATGTCCTACAACTCACGAGGGAGCTGTCCATAATTTTCAAATTTCAGCAGCTATTCTTGTTGACAAAGAAAATAAGGATAAGGAAACAAAGGATCAACTAAAGCAACAAATTTAGGTTCTTTCCTCCTACATCAAATCTATTGTGGATTCTTCAAATACACAATTGGAGTCAGCCTCAACTTTAGCATTAGTGCATACCAGAGAAATTTTTGAGAAAAAACTGATGGAAGATATACACAAATGTAAGAAACAAAGAAGAATGCTAGAAGAATGGATTGATCAAATGAAGTCTGAAATACAATATTTTATTGAGAAGGATAAGGATATTCATATAAAATTGGATGCACAGGAATAAGAGATTACAGCAGAATTGAAGAATGCTAAAGAGCAAGAAATGCCTTGGCATGATACTTTGAAGGAATTCTAGAATATAGAAAAAATAGATTTGAATGTAATCATTGCCGAGAAGGGTTTCTCTCATAAAGAAGAAAATCAATCCAATACATGGCGCAAAAGTATAAGTTGGAAATTGGAAAATATTAAGCAATGCTTAGATGAGTATCAAAAACTCTTGATAGCTTGTGAAGAAACAAAGATGAAGATAATAGAAGATACAATGAATATCATTGGTGATGTGTCGGTCAAAGAGCAATTTCAGCAAATGGACAATCAACTGCTCTTAAGAAATTTTCATGACAAAATTAATACTGAACTAGTAGATGCATAGGCGTCAGATGCAAATAGGATGAAAAGACTCAGTGTTGTTTCAGTTGCTTTAGATGCTTGTGACATACCTTCGTATTATTAGGATTTGGTTAACATTCAAGATAATCAAGCAACTGCAAAATTAAAAATAGATAATGTGATCATTCCTAGGTACAAGTTCATGGTGGACGCGCTCAAAGAATACAAGTCATTCAAGGCCAAAACACCAATTCAATAGAAGAAAATAATCAGCTAGCATTCTTTTCGAGATATCGAAAAGTAACACCATGTTCACATCTTTGTCTATTTTATTTTGTTATGTGATACATGGTTAGTCTTTAGTTTATTTCTAGTTTCATTGTTTATGTTGTGATTTTCCATAGCATAGAGTCAAGGTTAATAGGTTGACTTTTTCTATGCATAAATATGCTAGTTATTAACTCATTGTAATTTGCGCAGAAATGAGTTAGTTAGTTGCTAACTCAGAATCAATTTAGTTATGAGGTAGTTATTTTGAGAGACTATAAATATTAGAAAGGTAGATGAAAGAAGGACTTTTTGGATTTTATTATTTTGGGACAACTAAAAATTTTTAATTGTATTATTTCATCATTTTTAAATACAAGGCAAATTGGGAGTGCTCCTATGATTGTTAAGTGTTCATTTTCTTGATGTTATGTGATTATCATGTGATATTGCAATAGGAAGCCTTAAAATTACTTTCCCAGTTTCATGAAGACATTTGTCATATAACGTTATAAATTTCTTAGGTATCTCAGAAATATATAAACGTTATGCAAATTAAATGTTTTGTATCACTCTCTCCTCATGCGTAGTCTAGAGTTCATAGTGACAAGTTTAAAAGTTGATGGAATCCAAGTGGCAATCGTATGATTGTTGTGAATATTTTCTCTAAATCCATTCGTAGTTATTATTTGTTTTCATTTGTCAGGTTAATTATTCTTAAAAATACAAATACCCCTATCATACAAGGGAGCTGCCCATCTCAAACGCAGAGGAAGATCATGTTCCACAAAACGATCTCTCCAACTGTTGGGAAATTTTTGTCACTCCAACATTTGGCACATAGTAAAATATTTTGAAGTGACAAATTTGTTTACTAGCAGACCTACAAGAAAGGAAAGTTCTCATTTCCAACTTTCTATCAAGTATTCATTTACAAAAATATGACACCTGAGGCAAAAGTTATGCAACTTTTAAGAAATGTTGTTGAATTAGCTTGCTAGGAAAACCGCTTAGGCTCTGTTCAAACTTGATTTCTGCAAAAATTATTAATTTTCTGCGAACAACATCAAAAACCTAGAAGTTTTTTGATGCTGGCAAGAAAACACAAAAATCATTTTTCCTAAAAATAAGAGGAAGCTATTTTGAAGCTGAAATGCAAACAACTCCATTAAAAATACTTCACTCTGATTTTTTTTACTATGTCCTCCAAACTCTTATTTTGGTGAAATAAAAGTCACTTTTTACTTTCTCAAGCCTTTTGGACACTATAGAAATGCTAAAGAAGCCTCCACTATTACCAAAATGCTACATTCACCCAGATCTCAAGGAACACACATATATAATATACTAGATTAATCTAGAAGCCATTTTCCTTTAAACTATTATAATTCTCCAAGTCACATGAGAATGGAGGAGAAGAGCATACTTGGTTTTTAAGAAAAATATTATCTATCTAATAGTCTCAAATCTCTCAAGTAAATCAAAAAAACAATGAGCTATACTAGACAACATGGCTCTGATACCATGTTAGATTCTTTGAGAAGCAAGAACCAAGCGAAGATTTGATGTCGGTCATAGATCACATGAAACTCCCAAAAATAGATGATCGAAGATAAAAATAGCTTAATGAAGATAAATCTGATATGAGAGAGAAAAAATAGAGACAAAAGAGAATTTGGAGAAGACTCTCACCAAGGTATCACTAAACTTGTGAAGGTGAGAATATAGTTCTTATTATATAGAAAAATAATAGAATATACAACCAAGAGGTTCATTAGCTCTCACCTCCATAAAAAGTGGGAGGTTTTACCTACTACCCCATAAAAGGTGGGAGGTTTTTACCTACTTGGTTAATGACAAAACATGTGGCATAACCTCCTTACATGAAAATAAAAAAAAGAGTTATAAGAGGTGGCACATAAAGCCAAAAGAGGGTGAGAAACGCAACTACCCCATAACTGAATTAGGAAGTGACAAAATAGTGGTTATGAGAGGTGGCGCAACAAGCCAAAAGAGGGTGTGTAACTTAACTACCCATGTGAGGTGGAGAGTTACACATGTAGTTGAAGTATTTCACCATGTGTCCTCATATTAACCACTCCTAATAACCTAAGCAAGCTTAAATAATATATGTGTAGGAAAAATAAATACCCCCTACCATAAGGAAAATAAAACCCCTATACTAAAAAAATATTCTCTTAAACAACTTTAATGTAAATGGGTGTGTGATATATCTAGACGACCTTTGAGTGTCATTCTAAATATTAATGTCAAATAGGAAATTTAAGATATATTGTGAAATTATTTTACTAGTAGGAATTATGTAGTTTCTATTAATGATGAAGTTGATTGAAGCTCTTGAATATCTATCTAATATCAAGCTATGAGGAATTGAGTACCAAGAATGAAGGGGTTCTTTCTAAAGTAAGAATGATAATGCAAAAAAAATATAGTATCTTCTATATTGAATTTAGTTTAACTTAGTTTAAAATTCTTCCATTGAATATTTAATGCATATTTCTTCTATGATAATAATAAATTTTGTTCATCTGTTATCTTTCCCATCAAGTTAATATTTTGGTTAGTTTTGTCAAATAGTTTCTATTCTAAGATATCATAGTTACCTCATTATTAAATTATCTTGATAAGTGATTTAAATTCTAGTATTGATCCTTCATTTATGAAAAAATGCCATGTTCATTAGTACTAGAGTCATTAATTAATATTTACTATTATCTTACTTATGAACACAAATAAAATGGTAGATATCATGTTTCTATCATTAGGGGAATCCTGTATTGAAAATCGAGGTTATGAAAACCTATGTAGGTCATTTAAGAGACTTGTGAAGTAAGCTATGTGTGAATGACTTTATAACAAAACCAAAGAGGATTTTGTCCTTGTTTCAACTAAGTGGGTTGTAGATGATGAGGAAACTATGTGTGCTAACTGGATCCTAGAAATGGTTGCATACCCACTCTTGTAATTTCATAGTAGTTGGTTTTAAATTTAAATATTGAACTATAATTTCTATTTTCTTGGCATAAGCAAGGCCATCATTAATGAGTCTTCAAGGCATAGGTATAGCCTATAGGTCTTGTTCATTTGATTTTTAACTAAATTAACAATACCATCTTGTTATTATGTGTTTCTTATTGCCAATTTAGTAGTAAAATACTCTATGGTTGATCCAGTTAAAGTAATGATATGAATTATCATGATGATCATGTACCTAATTATCTTATGACCTTGTGTTGAACATCTAGACATGTAGACATCTTGTAGGTGCATGTGTGAGAGGAAAGGATAATACATCATGATGGAATGTGTGAGCAACTTGGGTAAGAAAGAGGTACGTTGTTTTGTAAACTACAAGAAAAATAAAGTTATTGTTTTAAAATTCAAGATTGGTTGAAATATTTACACATTAAATGATACTATTGTTGTTTATTTTACAAATGCTTTATGTTATGATAGAAAAAAATTATTGTAAGTTAGTTAAATTTGGATTATGATAAATAGGTTGTTTTATGTCCATTAAGTGTGTAAATTTTGGGTATTACAAAAAATATAAACTATTCATGAAATATAAAAATGAAACAAATATAAAAATGATGGCATTATAAAGTCTTATATCATCACCTTTCTATCTTCAAATTAATATCCTTTGAAAAGAGATAGTCTATCCAATTAAGTACCAATATCATCATCCACAAGTGGAAACTTTAAGCTAGAGTGTTCACATTGTAATTATGTAGACAACACACATATTGATATTTAAATATGTTGGAATCAGAATCAACAAATACTTTGAGTTACTTTCTATTCCAATAGGGATTATGGTATAATTTCTACTCTTGGTAGTTATTGTATGCAAATTTAGTTTCATAATGGAATTTTACATCTTGTTATTTAAATACATTTATTTAAAACTTTATTTTATGCAATTAAATTTAAAAATTGTGAAGCATTCCAAGTGTATTGAATAAAATATTTGAAATGGAGCAGTAAAAAGAATCAAAGCATTACAATATAACATATACCTAAATCAATTAAATTCTCTAATACCAATATTCAGCATAACACTAGATATGATCTATCCAATAGAGTTGTCCTAGAGAATTTGGTCCTTATCATTTAACAAAGTTCCTAAAATAATTTTAAATGTCACTTATCATTAAAAATTAGAATTAAGAACCTATTAAATTAGGTAAATAGAGCATATATTTCATTAAATCAAATAAAAGAGTTATAGATTAGTCATGCGCATTGTAGGATTGATCCAAGGTCATAAATTTGACCTGCAAAGGAATAACTAAGCCTACACAAATTTGGGAATAGACTACACTTCAAATTCTCTAAACGTTCAAACTTTGAAACTAAGAAAAATCAAGTTCTACAAGATATTGAATCTCATATTTCTTATTTTATTCAAAACCAAAATACTTATTTCCTTTATATATGATATCCTAAATTAATACTTATTCTTCAATTATAAATTTCTATTTATCATTTTATCTACATTGATTTACATATAATTATATGTATGTTTATAATTACTAATATTGAAAAAAATTAATTTGTTATTAGAATATTTAATCAAAAACATTATATTAGAAAATCACTTGAAAGAAATATGACATGATCTTCACGTTAAATATAATTAAAAATATAAAATATTCAAGGAAATATAAGAAACGCATTTAAAGTTTAAATGAAACAACCGTTAAAATGATGACGTGTTAAAGTCTTACATCATCACCTCTCTATCTTCAAACTAATATCCAATTAAGACAGATAGGCTATCCGATTGAAGTACCAATATCATCATCCAAACATGGAAACTTAAAGCTAGAGTGTTCACATTCTAGGAATTATGTAGACAACTTATATCTAAAACCATTTGAATGGAATCAAGAAATGCAATCAACAGATACTGAATCCGCCGAAATGGAATCAACAGATACTTCGAACTATTTTTAATTGCAACAGGAATCACAGTATAAGTTGTACTCTTTAACATCTAGCGTAGCAGAGGCAAGCCATTCCCTGTTCAGTAAATTGGCATTTTGCTTTAACGGAATGCTCTTCAAAGCAAGCAAGTAAACAATCGTGAGTACTGTAGCATTGCCCATGATACGTACTGCTCCGTCTTTCACACAGCCCATCATAATGATTATAATCATCGATGGACAACTTCACCATATCAAAAGAAAAAAAGAAAGAAAGAGTAAGTATGACAGAATTTCTGTTAAAACTTCCTACGACAGACAATACGTTTCTTTTTCCTTATTCATGCAAATTAATTTTTTTATTGGTTTGAAGAGAAGAATTCTAAATATTACCTGAAGCAAAAGTAAAAGGAGCCAGTAGCAATAAAAACGCGAGAAACGCATATGTGCTTTTGGCCATACTCTCCACAACTACAGATTTCCAACTGTTATGTGTTTTGATATATGAAAATTACTTCACTAGGGACAGTATTTATAGCCTGGAAACAACATTGGAAACTTCGTCGCGTGTAACAACATCTAAATTATATGGCTTATCGTATTTATATATTCCCCATTGCATAATGTCGATGTTTTTAGGAAGGTCCGGTTTAGAGTAATTCTTGTCGGCTGTTTAACGCATACACATCCAATTGGTTGTTACAAACAAGAGTCGCCTTACAGTTGCGAGAAGAGAGTAGAATGTGGAAGCATATGGGACGGCTTCATTAGTTTTTTAATAAAAATTTGTGAAGTATTGAAGAAGCGAAATTGAGCGTCCATTTCTTAGTGGAGAAGGACCAGTACTCATGTGGGTTAATTTTGTCAACATGTAGTCATTATATGGAATATCATCAGACGTTCAATTTTTAAAAATGTAACATGGACATTTATATATCTACAACTAAAGTTTGGAAACATGGTTCATCATGCAACTCATTAAAATAACATTTCTAGTGTGCAATGTCCTAAAAATGAATTAAAAAGGTTCAATCAAAACTTGATCTAAAAATTTGTCGTAGTTGAATGCAAAACTATCATTTGATTTTACTTGAATACCATATTTTTTATGTCAAATATAGCTTATATGCAGCTTAAATGGATGAGATATAAGTAGCCATAAATCTTTGTTATCTCTAACTTTAATATCAAACTCAAATGCACCAATAGTTGAATACTAAAAACTATTCATTGTTATGAAAACAACGTAAAAATACAACTTATATCCAACACAAATGGACCAATACTTAAACATTTAAACATTTTGAAAATCCTTCACATTTCCTTAAAAAATAGAAATTATATCCGACACAAATGGACCAATAGTTGAACACAAACACTTTGAAACTCCTTTACATTTCATGAAAAAATAAAAAAATACAATGCATATACATTGCTACTGCTATAGTTTTACATAGAGGAATAATATTTTTTAATTGTTTCCACTTTTACTAATAATTTTTCAATTTACCACCTCTAACTTTAAGACTTATCTCATTGGCATCTTATGCCACACTATTGGCCATCAACTCTCCTTGGGAACCAATCCTTGTTATTTCTAGCCTTCTTTAGAGGATCGTTTTCTGGATCTCTCTCATTAGTGGACCAACTCAAGTAATAGTCAGAGAACCTTAGCAATGTGGAACTATCTTTAAGGTTCTTAAGTACTAAAAATGTTGGTATTACGGATGACTTCGTCATGTGATGCATTGATTTTGTCATTGATGCCAACAGTTATCTTTTTGGAGGTCTACATTGATGATTTGACACTCTGGTTATATTGGTTTGTTGTTGGACCGGTACATTGTGGTCCCGATATGGTTATCGGCTTATGCACAGTCACCGGTATATGTTTCATCAACAGCTCAGGAAGTTGATGATGACTTGTTATCATCTAGAGATTGTTTGGCTATGTCAAAGACATGGATTGGATGTTTACATTTGGTGTTTTTCTTATTGGATTAATCAGGTTCACATATTTGTCTTAACCGACAGATAGGTCTTTGTTATGGACCGGTACAGGATATCATGTTCTAGATCAGCACGATACGTTTCATAAATGGTTTATTGATTGGATATTATGTAAATGTATTGAGGCTGACATATTGTATTGCACCAAGAATTATTTTGTAATTGATTTAAATATAATATCTTTAGTGAGCCGACTTCATGATTTGGTCTTAGGTTTTGTATAAATAATTGTAAGATCTTATTGAAGATCATTGCGAGTGTGTGCAAATATTGAAGATCATTGTGAAGAGAAAAAATAAGCGGATCCTTGTGCGAATCATGCGGATATTATTCGAAGGTTGAAGGAAAGGTTATGAAGGTGTTTGGCACTCATGGTCAGAGCTTAAACCGGTACTCAATTTAGCATTTGAAGATACTATATTGAAGTAGTACATTGTTAATTGGATTTAACCATCCAAGTGTACTCAGTGTGACTCCTATTTTGTGATTAAGCAGTAAGCTCTAGGTGGTTGGCCTTTCTGCATGTGCAGACCCCTTATTGTATACACTTACTATCTGTAGTAGTATCATCTGATTGTGGGTAAGGTTTCCCACTGTTATTTTTCCCCTTATAGGGTTTCCACGTCAAAATATCTGTGTCATGTGTTGTGGATGTTGTTTTCCTTTCTGTTTCATGCATTAAGTTGTACAGACAATAATATAGCTGTTAATTTGCTTTACCAGCACTAAGTTTTAAGTTGGAATAATTTTTTTGGGGTTATAATTTCTTGACAACTGATTCACCCCCCCCTCTCAGTTGTCCTTCCTGTTTCCTAACAAAAAAGACCCAACTTCACTATCCTTATGATGATTGCTGGTACCTATCGGCTAATCGGTCGAGGAAGGAACTTTGACATCACTTCCATTGATGATCAAGTGCTTGACCTTCCAGGTGCCTCATACCCATTTGAAAGGAAAGGCTCATACTAAGTGATGAAGGAGTGACAAATGCATTAGGATATTGGAGGATTTGAGAACTTATACATTCATCCTTTGAAATATTTAACTTCCCAATCACCATACACTACACTCTTTCCAAAACCTTATCCTATGAAGATTTGCATGAATGGCTCCATAATGGATAATTGAAAGGTGAAAGACATGCAAAGCTAATTATTGAATATTTACTGAATATTTCTTCTATGCTAATAGTAAATTTTATTTATTTGTTAGTTTTTCCTATAGAGTTAATATTTTGGTTAGTTTCATTAAGTAGTTGGTATTCTAAGATATCATATTTACCTCATTATTCAATTATCTTCATGAGGGATTTATAATACTAATCCTTCATTTGTGAAAAATGTCATGTTAATTGGAACTAGGGTCATCAGTTAATCTTTGGTATTAAGTTAGTTATGAGCACAAATAAAATGGTAAATATCATGTTTCTATCATTAAGGGAATCATATAATGAAAATAAAGGTTATGAACATTGGAAAAATGGTCAACGCTCCCCTTAGGATTTGTGACAAGAGACTAACCGGCTTTCGTGCGATCCATATCTCTACAGTTTGTATCGGGTGTGAAAAGATTGGTCTTTTGACACAATGGCGAACTTGGCCAACAAATGGTATCAGAGCATTGGGTCATGAGTTCTAATCCCCTTGGGCCACTAGTACATTTTGGGTTGTTTTTTGACGAGCGTTTGTTGGAGTTCAGACAACAAAATGTTAGAATTTTGACGAAATTGGGAGAAAATCCTTGTCGCTATTTTTTCATCAGAAATTCCAACGATGGGCTGCACGTCGAAAATCTGACTTCTCTATGTCAAAAATTTCTATTGAGTTGTGGCATTTTTTTCCACTAAGGAGACGTTCGAATTCCGATGTGTGTATGATGATCAGATGTAGGACACACTCCTCTTTTTTCGATGAGGAGATGTTGGAATTTTGATGTGTGTGTGATGATGAGACGTAGGACACACTCTTGTTTTTTTGAAGAGGAGATGTTTAAATTCTGACGTGTGTGCAACAATGAGATGTAAGACACACTCCTCTTATTTCGACTATGATCACCGATGAGGTTGCATCTTGTGAAGTTTTTATTGTTGGAGCTATGGTATCCTCGTCACATATATGGTTTTGTGCATCGAAAATACAATGAAAACTATGATGACAAGAATGTCACAGGTACGATGACCTCGTCGGTTTTCTTGTGGTGTTCGTCAAAATTCTTACATTCCCCAACATTTTTTAAAACAAATATAGCAATTTTTTTATGTAGGTTGACTTCCCTATATATATGGGATGCAAGTCAACTATAGGATTTTGATGCATTGAATGAAATTCCATGTGAAATACAAGAGTTGTGTAATGTCCCGATTCTTGAACTATTCCCACTAAAGCAGTAAGGTACATTTTTGGACAAGGAGTGATAGTGCTTGGACACCATTAGCAATTAGGAGTTAGTAAATTTTGTTAGAAGTAAATATAATTGAATATTAGTAAGAGAATAATAACAAAGAAAACTATCCAGTCTTATAAATAAGACAATTTCATAAGGTAAATAAGGGTTGAACCCAAGAGATGATCACCACCAAGACATAATATCATACATGTCTCCATCATATTAAGGGAATGCCTAAAGGAAGAAAGATCTTAAAGATAAGGCCTTGAAGATATCCATCACACTAAGGAGTAAAGAGATTAATAAATCATTCATCAAGAAGAATTAACTTCTTCCATACCATTAGCCAACACATTCAAATACAAGTCATATCATTAGAAAGATAGAATTCAAGATGAAGAATACACCATCAAGGCAATGATGATCATCACAACAAGAAGTGCATCTCCATTGGACTATGATGATATGGAGATGATTACAAGAAACATAAAGATAGTCATAGACAATCAATATTATATGGAAGCTACAATGATCCTAGGACTGTATGCCAGCATCACAATATATGCCAAATTTGACTCCCTTTGAATGAATTAATTCGCCAAGCCTTGGTGTAACACTAAATATGTAACCTGCAAACAACATGATTTTTTTTTTATCAGTACTAAATCCATCTCAAAGGATATAGAGGACACAAATTCTATAATACTGAAGCATATAAAAAAGGGACTAGTCTTAGAATGGAAATAAGCATGAAAACCTTAAAAGCAACAAAACCAAAAAATTATCCTTTGGTTGTTGTTTTATATTGGCCTCCTATAATATAAAAGGAAGTCTACATTAAATACACCACCCTATCATAGGTCTTATAATATTACAAATCGAAAGGTACATAAAAATTGTTCTTGACTGGATCTACCATAAAATATCTCAAGGAACACCACTAGTTTGTTCCTCAAGGGTAATATAACCAGAACCAAAATTATTCATGGACACTCACAACCAGTAACCTAGGAGCCCAATAAGGTAAGTTTATAAGTGTAGACGTATAAAAATGACCATATTCCTAAATGAATATTTAATGTTCATTTTATTCTTATTCCTCTATTTAGTTAAATCTAATTTAATTAAATCATCCACATTCCTCTATTTAACTAAATAAATTATTCAATTTATTTATTTATATTCACTTAAGCCTTTTATATCATTTAATTAAATAAATCATTTTATCTAATTAAATCCCTTCTCTCTACTTTTAATTAAATTCACATTTAATTAAATAGTTCACCCCAAATCAATAAATCTAATTTATTGAAAATTCCTCACTTACAACCAAATTAAAATAAAGCAATTTATTTTATTTAAATCCTATAATCCCTCACCCACTTGCATTTTCCTACATCTCCCACTTGCCTCCTAACCCTCTTCCTAAATTCTTCTAGAATCCTCCTAATCCTAATCAATTAAACTAAACCCATCAATTATCCCCTTTCTCTAAATTTGAGGAGGTCACTTCTCAAATTTGGAATAAAGTCTTCCAAAGGCATTAAAGCCTTTAAGCCTTCAACAAGATAACTTGTTGAATAACCCCAAATTTGGAAGGACTCTTACAAATTTGTCCCCAAAGTCTTTCAAACCATTAATGGTTAACTAACCCTAAGTGGCATGGTTAGAGACTTTTTGCCTAACTCAACCCTCATCTAACCCAGGGGTCTCATCAAGAATTTATTGCTTTGACCATGGTTATCCCTTTAACCCTTGCACAAGAGTTTATCCTTTGGGTAAAACCTTTATCCATTGGATAACCCTAACCTAACCTTAATATTTACCTCCTAAGGTAACCATGAGGTCTTCTCAAGCATTTAATGCTTCTTACTTCTCCTCTCAAGTAGTCTTATGTTGACAATTATCACCATTTAATTGGTGAGAATTGTAAACATGGATTGAAAACTTTCAATCCTGACCATCCATTTCCCCATTTCTTCTATAAATAGAGCTCTCATCCCTTCATTTTATCATCCAAGTCTGTAGCATCATACTTATACTCAATTTTAGCAAACATTTAGCCTCTATTTGTAATAGAAATAAATCTAATAATCATTTTAGAGTATTTCTATCATCTTAGATTAAATCATATAACTAGTATATCATGTTAGGATAGTATTTTTACTAACCTTGTCATCTTATCATCTAGTTTAGTTCATTTGTTAAAATCATGCATAAATAGGATGTATTTATACTAAATTTGATCTAAATCACCCCTCGTTCTTGCATTTGTCATCCCTAAGTCACTTTTCTCAGTGATCTGAGAGAAAAGGCATTGGCTTGAGGGACCTTGTCAGATAGAGAGCCATGGAACACTTCTTGCGAAGTTGAGCTATTCCTCATGGCTCCATAACTTGCACCAAGAGTCCCATGTGTGTGTGGGCAAGTCTTTGGATATTTTCACAATTTAAGTTTCATTCAAAAGCTTTTCCCACATACAACAAGATGTAGGAATATGCACAAAACAACATGTAGGGTGATGACATTCTCAAAATTCTCTCAGAACAAGATTGAATGATGGTTGTTTGGATTTAGCAGTAGAGTTCACTAATTGATTTTTGTCCATAGTATGTGGATGTACTTGAAAAATCTTGCACCTTGAAGAAACTAGTAAATTTTGTCAAGTAATAGGATGGAATTGGTACAAAGTGCCATGACACTATAACTCATCGATTGAAGTTTGCAGAATTGAGATATTGAGTTGATTTAGGATGGGACTAAAGTGGTTTTTCTGGCAGCATGGAGTTGTTCTGACTTTTTGGGAAGGAGTCAGATTTGAATTATTCATAGAAATCCTTGAAATTTCTAGAAACTTCTAGGGGAAGGTAGGCTATTTTAGGTAGGTGTATGTTAAAGTTTTTGATAGAGGAGAAGATCATCACAAATTCAAACAATGGATCACTATTTTGGGCTGAGTTGCTTATGTAGAGAGGAAACACTGGAGGAGAAGTGAGAGAGATTATTTGATATTGATGTGGAGGAGTACAAGAGGCAATTAGGGGGTTGGTGGAGGAGGTTCTTAATGGAGATATACATTGGTACAATGGATATGTGTATAAAGCAATTCTCAAAATTTTGGTTGGAATTCTTGCTTCCAAGGAAAAGTGTGTTGAGCGACTTGTTGGATTCATCGAAGATGTTGATATATATGTTGTTGGTAGTACGATTATGGAACTGGAGGAGGAATGGGCTAGTGTTCTGAGTGTTTATTCTAACCCTGTAGTTATTTTTTCATATTTCGAAGAAGATTTTGATGCTGATGATGTGGAGATTGAAAGACAGAAAGATGAGAGAAAGAGGGAGGAGATTTTTTAGATGAATTCTGGGAGGTCTTTCAGATTGGTGTTATCAATAGTGATTTGGCTCCTTTTTGGAGGATAATTAATGTGGAAGATAACGAGTTGAGTAAGAAGATAACTAATAGATTGGTAACAATGAGCAACCGAGATTCCACTATTCTGCAATTTATGTAATTTTAATCAACACAAGCATCTGCATTTCCTCTACATGTGTTATGGATAAATATTGTTTTAGTAACCTATTCTCTTATGTTATTATCTGGAATAGATAAGGTTTCTTTAAAAAATTCTCAGTGTGGAAAATTGGTTGCTTTCATTTTCAATTTGGAAAAATAGGATTGTATGTGAAACATAACCGTTCCTTATATTTCTTTCTTAATTGGTCTTTCAGAAGGAAATTTAAACTCATTTAAGCAAATTGTAGTCGAAGAAGTCAATTTATAAACACTTGGGAGAAGGAGAACTTACAAATCCATCGGAAGGGTGAATTTAAAAAACTGTCACATAGGAGTTATACTTTACTTTGACCTATTTAATACACTTCAATTTAATTCAAGTAGTAGGATTGATAAAGCAGATTGAGAGTAGGGAATAAGTTGAGATCAATGGGGAAGATTAAGGCTAGTAGATAACACAAATAAGTCTTATAAATTCTGTAAGAATATATAGACTTCAAGCATAAAGACTGAATAGCTTCTACAACAACAATCTTGAACTAATCAGTAGCACTCTATTTTGGGACCTTATGCCATTCTGAGATAGGAAGAAAACCAAAGTGAAACATTGAATCTTCTATAAAAAGAATTAGTGAAAATAAACATCTAGTGAGTAGGTATACCCGCCTAGGTCTTGCAAAGCCTAAAGTGAGGGAGTTAACAACTTAATTGGTTAACTCCACAAGTTGGCTAGATCAATTGGAGAGTTTGAAGATAGGAGTTGGCATTTCCTTAGAACATATCCAATCTAATTATTTGAGATCCAACAGATTCCATGCTTAAGGAGTGTTATTATGTGGGAAATACCTCTGATGAATGATTGATATGTTGAAATTAAGAATTGGATCAGTTGGTTCCTAGGACACTTGGATGGATTCGCATGATGCTTTGCATCATTAAGAAACCCTAAGAGTACTTGAAGAACCATTGGTCACTCTGCATCACCTTCTCTACTCAATCTCGACCAAATTTAGGCATTTATAGGACCATATGATAGTTGCAAAATTTAACCACTCCCTTTTCAATCGATGGCTAAGAACTCATATGCAACATTTGCAAAAATCAAAGTTGCATTTTTGCACTTTTTACAACTTTTCCCACTTTTTGTTCTTTTGACACCTCAAACCTTAGAGACCTTATCAAACACATTCAACTTGATTTGAGTTATAGTTGTTTGCGTTTTGATGAGGCTAAGAATGAGTGATAAGTGTTTGAAGAGATCAAAGAGATGTCAAATGAATCCTAGATTGAATTGATAGTGAGAAGAAAGAGTTTGTTGTTAGAGGAAACATGAATGATCAATCAAAGAAGGGTTTGGGTACGAAGCAAGCAACCTACAGATGAAAGATGATACAAAAATACATAGGCTTAAGCAAAAGTTGCCAATACAGAAGAAATGTACTTGAGAAAATGTACTATCTGAGATAATAAAGGAGAAGAGAGAGGGGATGACCAAACGCACATATCATGATTGTTAGAAAGTTCAAAAAACTAGAAGACAACTGAGAGTCGGGGGGGGTGAATCAATTGTCACAGATTACCAGAACCTTAAGAAATTAAAACTTTAATACCAGAACTAAAATAACATTAATACCAGAAAGCTTAAACCAAATACCAGAATAGCAGTTAAACCAATTAAGCATAAACGATAATCACAGAATAAATACCATCCATATGACACCAATATATATATGTGGAAAACCTGGTAAAGGGAAAAACCATGATGGGAAGCCTACCCACAATTAGACAATACTTCTGTAGTAAGTATGTGAATTACAATTGAGAGGTTTGCACTTGCAGGAAGGCCAACAACCTAGAGCGCACTGGTCATCACAAAAGGAGCATCACTGACCACATACAAATCTAGACTACAATCCAGAAAATTGTTCAGCTACAAAGATAGCATCTCCTATGCCTGAGTACAGTTCCGATTAAGCTCAATATCGGAGGAATAAATCCTCTTACATAAACCCAATTCGATCTCCAATGATCAATCAAATCCTCTGCATGAATGATATTACATTATTTGCACATTACATATCCATATCCAATTCCTATCTCTAATCTACAATGAGATCTTACATCTATATATACAAACATTCGACCATAACCATTCAGGTCGGCCAACAGACAATAAACCAATTACATAATTACAAAACATGTCGGCCTTAGACCAAATAAATAATATCCAACCAAAGAGTTTTTTAGTGGCAAATCTTCGCCAATTGGCAAATTCCGCATTTTTTTTTTAGGAAATGGCGAATAACCTGGGGCAACATAGTGGTAAAATCGCCTGGAATTTTGGGGTTAATGGTACACTATATTTAGGCTTCACCATTGACCACACACCATTTGACATGCATGCCCATAATATTCACTTGGAATCACTCAGACGTGGGTATTAGATCACCTCCATTATTCATCAAAAATAGTAAAACGACCACATACCTAGGACATAATTCGCCAATGGTAAATTAAATGTTCATTGCAAGTGTCGGCCAAATTCTCCAATATCAATTAAAACATTATAAGCATTAGAGGACCCATTTCACCCCACTTAAATCAAGATGCATTTTGAAACGCCCTCACAATTCACAAAAAATGCAATCATGGATTGATATAAATACACCCTTTCTTACAATTTGTTCATGTCTGATTAGTAAATTTGGGAGCTCTCAATTCGTATTTTGCAATTTAAGTTGGAACATCAAAGATCAATGTAGGGTGGAGGGCTAGAGTTACAATCCTACAACATAGGCCCAAGCATTCCTGATTCTTGATTCAAAGAATTGAGAAGGCATAAAGGTGAGTAATCATTTCTTCATACTTGATAGTATTAGTTTTAACTTTTAATTTGTAGTGAGAGGTCAAGACACAAGATGTCATAGTCAGACATGGGTGAGACTCCTCAAGGTGGTGAAGGGATTGAGATGTCAGACAAGGGTGAGACTGAGACTCCTAAGGGTGGTGAAGAGATTGGGATGTCAGACAAGGGTAAGACTCCTCAGGGCAGTGAAATTGAAGGGATTGGGAGGCCATTAAAATGCCCAAAACTTAAACTTAAAGATACTACCATAAAGTCTTTATTTGGAATTGGAAAAGTTTTTGGTCCATCAACTTTTGCAGTTGCAGAAGCCATTCACAGTAGCTCACCACCACCACAAGGTGGGATTGTCATTGGGTTAAATGCATCAAATGAGGATGACAATACCAACATGGCAGAAGATGTTCTAAGGGATACACATAATGAGATAATTCACTCGGATGCAAATGCTAGTACTGAAGATGATGTTGGTAGGAAGAAAAGAAAAAAGAAAGTAAAACTGGGGCGAGAGTGGGAGATGACAAGGATTTTTAAGATTGATTGGGTAGCAAAGTACCCATTCATTGAACCAGTCCCAAACAATGATGAACAACCAATATAATGCAGGTGTAAGATTTGTAGATGGTAAACTAAAAGAGAGAAGAAGATGTAGCTAAAGCTTGACACCATAGAAAAGCATATTGGTAAGGTTTATGAGAAACAGATCATAGATGGAAAGGAAACATGAGTAGTAAGATGGAAATCAAAGGAAGAATGTCTTCATGTTAAGTAAGTCGTGAAATATGAAGAGCATAACAAAAAAATGACACTGATTGGTAATAGTGGATTTGGAAATACAATCAAGGCTGGGCTTGAACATGCAATAAAAGATGCAAACCTGGCAAAGACTATTCAGATGAGTGTTATTTTTCATATTCTGTTGAGAGGGTGTCCTATGAAAGATTTCCCAGAATTTTGTAATTTATTATCTTTTTTAATGTTCCTCACTATCCTATGTCACATTGATCAAAAAATGCTAGATGGGAAATGGCAAATTGTCTCACTGAGGTGGAACAAAAAAATTTACAAGAGAGTGTAAAATAGTCAATGCAGTAGATAACACTGCTTGGGTTTGTATGCATGTGTATACCATAAAAGAACATGTCTGTTGAGCTCATCTACTCTGTGTTCATAAAATGGGCAATTCGACAACAAAAAATTTATATTCGGAAGTTAAGAAAGCTTTGAATGAAATTGCTGGTATGGATGACTTGATAATTGCCAAGAAGTTGGTGTGCATTGGAGCTGATGGAGGTATAGTAATGCAAGGTCAAAGGACTAGTCTTTGCATAAGATTACAAACTACTAGTGCACCATACATGGTTGGAATTCACTGCATGGCCCATCAAATGAATTTAGGATATAGAATTTTAAGCAATTTCCCTACAGTGTCAAAAGTTGAAGATCTGATCCACGAGGTCCACTCATACTTTTGTCGAAGTCCTAAACGTTTTGCAAAATTTTAGATTTTTGCTGAGGGAGTAACAATAGGAAACAAGCTTCTTCGAGATGTTGAGACCAGATGAATTTCCTTGCATGGACCAGCGGAACGAGTTCTAATAGAATATCAATCTTTGACTAGACTAATGTATGAGCAACGCCTCATAGTAGACAAAGCTCCTAATCTCTTACATAAGTTAAGTGATATAGAGACTCTGTTAACTTTAGCTAGTCTTCTCCCGATGTTGGATTCAATGAGAAAACTTGTTAAGAAATCCCAAGATAGAACTATGTATATCAATGAGTATAGAACTCTACATAAAATGACATGCTTGAGCCTGGATGGTCTATATTCAGATCTAAAAGGGCGAAGCCCAAATTTTTTTAGGTGGCACATAATTATAGATTTGACTCATGTTGAAATTTTTTTACATTTCAATACAGAAAATGAGTTATGTATCTTTGTAAAAGGGATTTCAGATACCAATTCACAATCTAAGATGGGCAAGCGAGGCAGAGCACTACCAGTTAAAAAGGAAGATTTTGACAAGATTGTTAAATCTATTAGTGATAATTTGAAGTCTATTTCATATGAACTTTCAACTAAGATTTGTGAAAGATTTCCTTGAGAAGAAATACTTGAAGCCACGGGTTGTGTGTATCCTCAATTTTGGCATTTAATTAGAGATAACATAAATGACGCAAAGGTGTTTCATAAAAAACTAGAGGAATTGATATTGACATTTTCAAAGGACGCATATTGCAATGGATAGCCAATAGAAAGAATATTAAATTTAGATCATCATAAAAAAAAATGTAAATGCTTTGCATTGTCTATGAAACAATAGTTGTTTCACTTGGAGAATCCATTTGAACCTAGATCAATCACAAGGCTTTGGAAAAGGATAGATCAAAGTGAATTATTGTGTATTGCAATACCAGAATGTTTGAAACTTGTTGATTTATGTCAAACAATGATATTGGGGTCGGTGGAAGATGAGAGAGTTTTTAGTGCATTAGGGCTTTTGAATTCAAAGATAAAAAACCAAATTAGAAAAAAATTTGGAAACTTGCTTGTGGTTGTTTGTAACTCAATATAATGTTAGAGATTTTCCATATGATAGGGCACTAGCAATCTAGAATTCCATACATGAAATATGAGGGTTGTGCAACACTTTAAACGCCGGTGGTGCTACTGCTAGTGCTAGTGCCGAGACAAATGATGGATCATAAACTCAGAGTCAGCATGAAGATGAAGAAATTTTTAAATACCCAACTCAAAATGAAGATGAACTTGTTAGTACTAGTCAGTTTACAGATCTTGAGTCCATTTGGGATATAGAAGCCTCGGACTGAGTCACTAGAGTGAATTAGTAGTTAGTTTATAGGTATTTATAATTATACTACAGTTCTTGAGTCATATTACAATTTCAATTTGCAATACTATAGTTGTCATTGATGATTTTTGATATTGTATTCCTTGAATTTGTCAATCAGAATGGATACTTATTTCATATTTTTAATTGTGAATTTAAATTATTAGTAAACAATTGAATTATTAGTAAATTAGTTCCACATTATGTTGAACATGAAATGCAACAATTTGTGTCACAAGATCCATTAAATTGTTCATATTGCATAACTATTAGAACCTTTCTACTGTTCTACATTAAATGCTTAACATGATGTTCATGGCGATTAGGGTTTTGTGTTTGTTTTTTGTCTTAGTTGGCTAGTAAACCGAATTTGTCGTGCGTTGAAAATTTGAGTTGTCCTCTCTTTATTTGTCCATGTCAATGTCAAGTGTGGTCAGACAATGAGACATGTTTAATGTTTCATCTCTAACTCACAACTAAATTTCATGTTTAACAATTTGAGTGGCGAGTTAGCGAGTGTTGGTTTGGGTTTAAATCATGAGGTCTCTAGTTTTTTGGGTGTTAGCGAGATAGATATCATTAATGAAATTGCTTTGGTAGTGAGGTCTCGAATTGGTTTGATGCCATGCATTATAGTCGCAAGTTAGCGAGTAAGTCATTAATGGTGTGTGTGCCATTGCTTGTGCCTGTTTGTGAAGGTAATTAACATAAAACATCAATTTTTGTTAGTACTCGTTGGGTCACTTTGGTCAAGAGATAAATAGTTTTGAGATTTTATGGTTATCACTACCTCGCAATATGTTTTGCACTTGACCATTTTATGTTGTGAGGTTGCGACTGGGTGTGATTTTATGTTATCACAAGGTTGCGAGGTGTTCGTGGTTAAGTCATTTTAATTTGTGATCATGCGATGTGGTTGGTATCGCAACTTAGATGGTTTTGTCGCTTGCTCGCTGGTTTTAAAGTTGTTTAGCATTTTATGTTGCAATTTGTCGACAAGTAAGTTTTGGTCTGATTTTGTGGTCATTGCATGCTTGTGGGTTTGTAAGTCTTAAGTAAAAAAGTGTTGTGAGCATGCGATGGTGGTTAAGTGTCTTGTTGTTGTGGGATCGCAAGGGTTTAAGTCAAGTTAATTTTTGAGTTGTGAGCTTACGATGAAATAAGTTGTTTTGTTAGATTTGTAGTGGTCGCCAGCTCGTAGGTAAAGAAAAATATATTACAAATATTGTTGTGAGGTAGCGACTGAAGGGCTTGATGAAGATCAATGGCTATCGCTCACTCGCGAGATTATTTGAGGATTCGTAAAAGGGGTTGCGAGATTGCAATTAAGAGGATTTGGTAGCATTGTGGATAACTCATCAGTTACTTTCCAAATTGTTATAACCAGTTGTGAGTGTGCGATTAAAGATGGGAATTGACACGTGGACTTGTTTGTCAGGTTCTGTAAAAGTTTTGAATGGCAATCAACAATCAAATAGAAGGGCATGAATTCAAATTTCACTCGAGTACTTCAGCTTTGAATTAATGCCACAGTAGCTAGTTCATGCAAGTGTGGCAACTAATGAGACTTGAGAGAAGTGATGGCACCCAAATAAAATAAATTGCATGATTGAGCCAAGATTTTGTATAATTTCATTAATGCATTCTATCTTTGAGGTAATCTAGTGAATTGAGCTCTACAACAACATTGGAGAATTCAGAGTGTTGGGTGTGGGAAAATTTCAAAAAATTGGTTAATTTTTTCTCCTACAGCTAAAATGAGCAATGCGACAAGTGGAACTGGAGGTTCCAAGCCCAAGGCCACTGAGGAAAAGAAGGATAAGAAATACAAAGAAGAATTTGTATATTTTTCTACCAATGAATTTTGTTGCTTTGAATACAAATGATTTGGCATGCAAAGATTTATGGAGCCAATGCAAAAATCAGACCACGCTTCATATGACTAGTTCTGCTTTGTTTCATTATTTCTGCAATAATAGGGTTAAGGGTGTCTCGATGTCAAACCCTTGGGATTTAAATATGGCAAAGTTAATAGTGCTATATGTGTATGTTGATGTGGATTTGATCAAAGAGTTGGCCAAATGCTATTGCCCAATATCTAGGGTAATAAGAAGAAAGAACCAGTCTGCCGTAGTTTCAATTAATAGAGCTAGCTTTGTTGAAGCTTTCCAGATTATTGGTGCTGCATGTACAAATACAAAGGTGTTATCAAGAAGCATGCAATGCCCAGATATATGCCTAGGGTGAATAGGAAACCAGTTATAATTCCAGATAGTATTGAACGACCATTTGACATCACACCTTTCCACCATTATATGCATTGTACAATCTATGGATTATGCAGAGTGTTGGGTTTTGATGGAGATTCAATAGTGTCAACTGAATTACTCATGATGGCTATGGACATTCAACACCCAGATATGAACAAGGATTATGATTATGTGGGCTATGTGATTGAACACATTCATAATGCTCTAGTTGAAATTCAGAGTGGTGCACCCAACCCTACATTCAAGCATTATTCATTACTGATGCATTTAATCTTGTTCTATAATGTTGAGTTCATGGATAAAGAATTGGAGCTTTTCAAAGAAGAAGTGGGTGTCTTAATGCCAATACAAGGATGGACCAAGGTTTGGGACAGTTGTTCTCCCCATTCTTCTTTCCTTTTCTTTGAAAATTGGATTGTTTTGCCAATTATGGAAATGCTAGGAATAAATAGGGAACGATTGTCAATTAATGTTAGGAGAGTTTTGAGACCTTACCAGTATGTTCCAAACTGGTCTATTTCACATAATTGGGGGGACTTTTTCTTTTTGATAACTTTACTATGATTAGAGTCTATGGGTGTCCTTAGCCTCCCCATATTTTAATAAAATTTGTTCCAATTAGGATTGCTTTTTTGGAGTTCTTTTGCCAAGTGACCCTAGTTGAAAAACAATACCTTGACAAACACATGAATGTTTCTCTTCTTCTTAGGCTTTGGGTTGTGTCTTATTTGACCATGGGTAGGAGTTCCTTTGATGAAGTAAACAATTTCCTTAAACAGTATAGGTTGGTTAATTTCGTGTCTAGATTCTGTGATCCTGAATAGTTTATTAAATGTGCATTGCCAAAAATGACACCTTGGGCCACAATAAAGGACCATGAACCATTCGATGATGAAGATGTGGTTAGAAATTTGCTGAGAAAAGAGGAAGTACAAAAAATGAGAAGAAAATGGAAAAATTTGATGAGAGTTTAAGCATAATTGAAGGTTATTAACCTAGTTTCTCAGGTTTTTGCCCTGATAACCTATACCTGGAGAGGATTAATAGAATGTTGAGTTTATATGAAGCTCTCATGGAACAAATGCCTCAAATTCTAGAAGTCGTTGCTTAGTAGCAAGACCCCCAAGATGGACAGTCTTCACATGGCAAGAGGCCACTTGGTGTGTCTGTTGATGATGTAGAGAGTGGGGATGAACTTCAATCTACCCGAGTGCCACCTACAAAGAAACAAAAAACCAAAGAGGTTGGTACAATTGTGAGGAGAGACCCTATTAGAGCAATTGTTACAAAACAAGGACACATCTCAGAGAAGTAGGGAAGAATGAAGAACAGGGAGAAACAAACAAAGCCCTTGCTCAAGGCTTTAATGACTATGTGATGTTTTGAAATGAGTTCATGAAAGATGATGTCTTTATTAAGTCAGATGAATTTAAAATTGTTTTGACAAGGTTGAAACAAAATCAATTAAGACAAAATCTGATCATAGAGGAAGGAAATGTAGAAAAGAAAGAGGAGATCATCAAGGCACTACAAGAATATCACCCTAACAGGGAGAAAATATTTGTGGAATAGGCAAGACAATTGATTAAGAGTACTGGTATGATTATGATGCTTGACTAGGATATCCAGTCTATTTTTATTATTGATCAGATTAGGAAGCAAGAGGACCCAATGTTTAAAACTGAATTTGAAATTGGAGATGTAATAAGAGGATCGAGATTTAATCCTAAGTCAAAGAGACTTGATGCTTGGTGTTTGGCTCCTTCCACTCCAAAGCCCCACCTTCTAAATATCCAATTAGAAAAGAAAGCTAATAGAATGATCTGGAATTTGTAGAACACAACTGACACGGAGATTGCCTCACTTTTTACTGAAGTTTCTTTCAAAAATTTATCAAAAACAGAGGATTTGTTAAGAAGATACCCAGAAACATATAGCCAATTGATTACATTATCTAAAAAATATGAAAAGACACTGATGATGAAGGGTGCTCTGGAGGAAGAGTTAGTGGAGTTGAAAGAAAAAATTGCAAATGAGCCCCCTCCAATACAGATTATAGAACAAGTACAAGAAATACCAGTTGATGTGATAGCAAAAATGGAGGAATACACAAAGAAAATTGAAAAGCTTGAAAAGGAACAAAATATCAAGGCTATCTTTGTTGTGTCAGGAATTCTGAAACACAGGATTAATGTATTGAAAGGAAAATTGATTGTAGTGCATGATTTGCACATTTCTTTGAAAGAGGCAAGTAAAACATCCTCTAAGGTTGTCACTTTTCTTGGACCTTTGTTCAATGTTTGGTGAGGAAGAAGGAGATTAATGGATAAGATAGATACTGAAATGATGTATAGTGATGAGTTCCCTCCCAATATCAGTGACACTAAAGACATGTTGGAGGTAATGAATGCAACTTATGCATTTTTCACAGGGAAGGATGTGCTTATAAATGAAAAATTGCAAATATTTGGGGAAGGTTATAGTAAATTGGTGCCTTCAATTTATGGTAGTAATGGAGATTTGAAATCAGTTTCTGATTTGACTAGTGAATTTGATTTGATTCTCCAGGAAGAAGAAATAATCAAGCATATAGATGAATAGGTTGATGCTGATTTCCTTAACGGTATGCTTGATTCACTATTCAAGGTTGAGGTTGACCATGCAAAGTTTATTGTTGGGCCCAAGGCAGTTACAGATGCTAGATGGACAAATTTAGTTGCAAAGTTGGAAGAGGTAAAGGCATTCAATTGGCCAAGAGACAAAGAGATGGATAGGTGGCAAGCCATGCTAAAGCAAAAGAAGAAATGTTAGGTTGCTACCCAAGATTCCTCACAGTAATTCTAAACTTGTTGAATCCCCATCTTATAAAAGGATTCCAAAATTAATTTGAGAGGGATGTCCACTTTTTCATTTTGATCGGTTGAAAGCGATGGCTAGTTGGCCACTTTTATTAATGTTGAAAACTCTGATATAGTTATAATAGTTCAACTATTCAAGAATTTGATAAGTGCATAGTTGAATCGCATTTTGAATTTACTTTCTGATATCATTATGAATATAATATCATTATCATTCGCAATTTGAGATCTTCACATAATTGTCTTTTTGTTAAATTTATGCTTTCACTGTGAATTGAATTGTCAAGGGTTTTTCCGTTTACGTATGAAAATAGGATGTGTATGTAATGGCATATTCATTCCCATTTATCTACAAATGAATCTTATTGAAGTTTATTATCAGGTTGTCTTTGAATTGTAAGTGACTCTATGCCCTAGGATAAGGCACTGGTCTATTGTCTTGATATTGACTTGGTGAAGTGACCTTCCAATTATAATAGTTTATTCATTGTGGGTGAATATGTTTTCGTGTTTGCCTTTGACTATGAAATTGTGATTTGTCTATAACATCTATCATGGAATTGGGTCCTCAAAAGATATTCCCTTTAATTGAGTTGCATGCATGTTTTACTAATTATGTTGTATTCCTATCTTTTGTGGTGTTTGATACTTTCATTCTTAATACTCTTATGATTTTATATGCTATGGATATTTATGTAATATATATGGAGGTGTTCTATGAGTATCATGTACATGTTTTCCCTCCTCCATAAAGTTTAAATTTACTCATACCTATAATTCACCCACCAATTAGAATGAGGTGAATCCTTAATATGATTCCAGACTAACAAAAAATTTGCATTCTTGGGCATAATAGGAAGCATTACATAAAAAATTACATACACCATAACAATGCAACAAATGAAAAAAGTTAAAACCCATGATTCTGATTATTTGAAAGAGATAGAATTATACACCAGAGAGAAATAGACAAGAATTTAATTAATATTGAATAAAATTACTACTTTCGTCAATCGTCACAAAATAAATTTATATATGACTCCTTCAAGAACCTACAAAAAGCTTCACAATAAATGCTTTTCATTTTCTCTGTAAATGACTATACAACTTGCTCCCTTCACCTAGAGTCTAGAATCACAACTGGAACTAGAAAAGGAACCACAATGACTATACAACTTGCAAAACTGCTTGAGCCATGCCATTATCACCCTGATGCCTTCAGATGGAATGTGAGATATTATGTTCTATCCAACATATCATTTCCAAATAGAGGAGGAAGCCTTCATCCCCAGGAATAGAGAAAATGGAAAGAGGAGCTCGAGTCTTCATGCCCATGATTAGGGAAAGTGGAAAGAGGAGCTTTAGGGTAAATGTAATATGTTGGGGAGGGGTTGTAGCATCCATGTTGTCACATAGATGACTGGCTACCACTCCCCACCCAAACAAATCCTTCTTTCATTTCTCTGTGGGCTCCTTCTTCAAACCCCCTACCATCTTGTGGCAAAGTAGAGGCAGAGGATGTGCCATGCTTGGCCTTTCTTGATAAGAAAAGGCTTTCACACTGCCTCTGGCAATCCTTCTCACTTTCACAACCCCTCTAACAATAAACAAACTCACATAAGAGAAAACAAAAAAACACCTATCCAATATCATAGAGCACACAACAACTCCATGCACGATCTTGCTCAAACATCATCTTCCTTTCTGACGAAAAAACCACTCTCAGAAAATGAAAAAGGTTTCTTTTCTCTTCTACCAATTAAGTCACCACTTCATTGTATTTATAACCTTTTAACACTTCATTTGGTGATTCTCATTCATGTGAAAAATCATCATTTTGGTGTTTTTCAACATGACTGTAGACTCTAGAAGTCATGCCTATCAAATCTACGACATCTTGTTAAGGCTCATCTATTGTGAGCGATTTTGTTCTGATTTTATTCCTCCTTAATTGGACAAATTTTTCTTCAGAATCCCTGACAACAAGCAACCCGAGCTCTGATTTCCCAGAGAAATTTGTGATCTCCCATCTCTAACTCAAAAGCTATCCAATCCTTTTATGCCTCTAAAACCGTCTTCCTTGCTTGTCTAATCAACCTTGACTAAAAAGAAACCTTCAAACTAGTCCCTTAGGAATGAATTGGCATCCAAGCCTTAAAAGTTTTGTGTACATATTAGCTTGCCACCATAGTTATCTCTAGCTCTCATGTTTATTTAATGTTTGCATTTTTCGATTGTGAGCTAGCAACCAGATAGTTTGTGGTTAAGTTTTATGGTTTTTGCCAGCTCGCAAGGTAAAATGCCTGAAGATGTGATCAAGCCGCAAGCTAGCGACAAGTTGGTTTAGGTTTACATCATGAGGTCTCTAGCTTTTTGGGTTTTAGCATTTTATGTTACCGAGCTTGATATTGTTAATGAAATTGCTTTGGTCGTGAGGTCTCGAGTTGGTCTGATCTTATACATTATAGCCGCGAGAGTTAGCAAGTAACTCATTTCATACAGTTGTTGCTAGCTCTCATGTTTTTTTAATGTTATCATTTTTAGGTCGTGCGCTAGCGACTATACAATTTGTGGTTAAGTTTTATTGTTATCGCTAGCTCGCAAAGTTAAATGTTTGAAGATTTAATCAAGCTGCGATCTTGCGAGTGAAGTGATAGTGGTTAAGAGATAAACAATTTTATGTTGGTGAGTATGCGACAAGGGTTAAAGTTACCACTATCTCCAAGTCATTATGGTGATGAGGACTTAACTTTTTGTGGTTGAGAATTGGTGAGTGGTAGTTCAGTTTCCCTTAGTTACTAGATCTCAAGGTTATGAAGGCTTAGAATTTTTAGCTTACGAGTTGGAGATAGAGTCATAAGGGCTTCTCGCTAGGTCGCAAGATTTTCTAATGGGAAGTCTTTCAGGTTGAGAGTTGACGACTGTGTGTCACATGTTTTAATGACTTAATTGTTAGTTAGATGAGAGGGGGGGGTAAATCAGATAAACTCACAATACAATGATCTATCCAGATTCAACCTTGGTAGAACTTACTTGATATGTAACTATGACTATAAATCATTCAAACTCATAAACTAATAAACTTGAAACAACAAAACACATTTAACACCAGATCTAATGTGGAAACCCAAATAGGGACAAACCACTATGGGATTTTGGACCCACTAAGAAAATATACTCTTCTAGAGTATGCTCGGTTAAAAGCCAATCCAGTTAAAGATTACATAAACACATTTGTTAGATGTGACCCGGTCGAGGGATTTCCCTCAGATCTATAAGAATCTTGCACTTTGTTAGAAGTGACCTTGTCAAAGGATTTCAAACACTCATTCAGAATGTTACCTTGGTAGAGGATTTACAAATAAGACTGTTAGGTCCACTCGGTTAAGAGATTTCCTGTCACTTACAAAATAAATAACAATAATAAAATATATCTACAACTTCACATCTGAAATGTTAAACCAGACTCTATGTGCTCAAAATAATCTTGTCAGAAGACTTATCTTCCTCCTTGTTGGGCTTCTCAATATGTTCTTCAATCAGATCTTCAATCTTCTGTACTCGGTAATCACCTCTGCAATATCACTACTCTTCTATTTGCCTGCATACATTGTTCATCAACTATTCCTTATTTATAAGTAATTCTTAACCGCTTAATCTCCTTAATTACATTTCTCATGATTAATGTTAGCCATCAGATCTTCAAACTTGACTAGGTTCATTGAATCCTTCAAACTAAAAAATGTTTTATCTTGCCCTGAAACTTGTATACCTTCCTTGGTACTTGTGCTTGGTTATGACCGTTCAATCTATGCTGTAGATCCAACTCTTGAATTTTCATTATCATTGATCCTTAACAAACTTCTTCCACAACATTCCAATCTTCTATAAATCTCTAGCTCATTGGCATCCTTCATTTAATAGTGTATTTATTCACCCAATGCATTTTGTTACTACTCGGTTGATACTCGGTAAATACTGAACTTTACTCAGTAACTTCTTTCTTCTTTAACCAAAACTGATAACCTTGGTGTTTACCGACTAGCTCCTTGCTCGGTAAAATAGAACAATATCAAACCTTTACTCATTTTGTTGCATGAAATATTTTATCCTTCTTATTCAGTCTTCGAATAGACATATATAGGATTTCAAAACAATCAAAATAACATAATCTCATCACTGTCGAACTTGGTAATAGTTTCCCATTGAATAACTTATTACTCCCCTTCATTTTCACATTCTTTTTGTGTCACTTACTGACATCTTTATACTCATCAAAACATAATCTTTAAGATATGGCAACATCATACTAAATCAGAAAATCAATTGCTTGACATCAATGACAAAATAATATTATTAAGACACTAATCATCCTTTATCAATTATATCATCAATCTCCAACAACCTTCTCAATATCATCATACCAACAAACTTAATGTAATGCCAACAATCTCCCCCTTTGGCATTGATGGCAATACCAACTTGATTTATTCCAATTGATTCAGACTGTTGTTATTCTTCTCCTATTATCCTTGAGCTGTAAACTTCTCCTGTGATCTTCTCCCCCTGTCATTAGTCTTCTCCCCCTTTGACAACAATGCCAAAAGTAAAACTTAATTCATGATTACTTCCCCTGTGAAGTAATTTCCTTGCTTGTTGTATCATCTTAGTCTCGGTCAGGGCATCTTGTCTTCATTCATTGTTCCCTGCACAACTTTAGGCAACCTCCTAGAGTGTGTAAATCAGCATCAACTCACAAATAGTATTCTATAGAGTCATAGAATTGATGCTTTCACGAAACTCTGTCAGTGAGTACTAGATAGGGGTAGGACCCCTAACTTACTTCTGAGATACTCAAAAGTGTCCCTTGGTAGTGGTTTTGTGAAGATGTCTGCTAATTGTTCCTTTGTGCTAACATATTCTAGCACAACTTTCTTTTCTTGAACTTCTTCTCTTAGATAATGATACTTTATAGAGATATGCTTTATCTTAGAGTGCATTACTGAATTCTTTGAAATATTAATAGCACTTGTACTATCACAAAATATGGTTACTGGCTAGGTAACTATCTCATTCATACCTTCCAACAATTGTTTGATCCATGCTATATTGGTATAATTCAATGCTGCAATGACATATTCAGCCTCAGCTCTTGACTGTGAAATGCATCCTTGTTTCTTGCTAAGCCAACTCACTAGTCTTTCTCCCAAAAAGAAAGCTCCACCACTTGTGCTTTTCTCGTCATCAATATTTTCTGTCTAATCAGCATTAGTATGGACTTTTAAGTCAAAATCATTCCTCCTTTTATATAGTAAACCATAATCTTCAGTGCCTCTCAAGTATCTGAAAATTCTCTTGATTGCTATCATATCAGGCCTTCTATGAACTACTTATTGCAACTTTCCAATCATAGATCAGTAAGATTCATCATTCTTTGATAGTTTACAATTAGTAGTCATAGGAGTACTTACAGGTTTAGTATCCTCCATTCCAAATTTCTTCAAGATTTCCTTTATATACTTGGATTGAGTAATGAAAATCCCATTTTTCATTTGCAGTATCTATAAACCTATAAAATACTTTATTTCACCGATTAATGACATCTCAAATTCTTTGCACATTTCATTTCCAAAGTTCTTGCATAAAGAATCATTTCCACAAAAAATCATATCATCAACAAATATGGCTGAAATCAGTATTTCATTATTCTCATCATTCTTCATATACATGTTGATGTTTTCACTAGTGCTTATAAATCCAATCTTGATTAAGTAATAGTGCAACCTTTCATACCATTCTCTAGGTGCTTGCTTGAGGCCATATAAAGCTTTGTCCAACTTATATACCTGATCTTTATTCTTCTCTTCAATAAATCCTTCAGGTTGTTCAATATAGACTTCTTCTTCTAGTATACCATTCAAAAATGCAGATTTAACATCCATTTGATATACCTTGAAATTTTTGTAAGCAGCATATGCCAACAATGTTCTCACTCCTTCAAGTCTTGCCACAGGTACAAAAGTCTCACCATAGTCTATTCCTTCTTCTTGAGCATAACCTTTGCAAACTAGCCTTGCTTTATTCCAAATGACCTCACCTTTTTCATTTAGCTTATTTCTAAAAATCCACTTTGTACCGATTACATTTTTCTCTTTTGGTCTTGGGACCAATGTCAAAGTTTCACTTTTCTTGATTTGTTCAATCTCTTCTGTCATAGCATTCACCCAATCTATATTTGCTTAATGCCTGTTTTACTATCCTCAGTTCAAACTCGAATATCAGACATGTGTTCTATCTCAGTTTGTTCCTTGTCATCATTGGAGCATCCTTATCTCCTATAATCTGACTTGATTCATGATTTCTTTTGACATATTTTACTAATATAGGCTCGGTAGGCTCTATATGATCTTCTTCATCACTCGTTAACTAAGTATTTTCTTTATCAGCTTTCTCGATTAGACTTCTTGGTTGTACATATACAAAGTCTTCATAATCTTCTGGTTCTTTGGAGTTTCCCTCATCATTCCTTTCTGTAAATTCATCAATTTTCACATTTTCACTTTCCACTATTTTGTTACATGATTTGATCAGACATTTAAATGCTTTACTCATAGAGGAATAACCAAGAAATGTTCCTTCCTCGCTTTTCTGATCAAAGTTTCCATTTTTGTCATCTTTGTGAACATAACATCTACTTCCAAATATTTTAAAATAACTTACATTTGGTTTCTTGTCATACCAAATTTCATACAGTGTCTTCATAGTTCCTTTCTTCAATTGTACTTGGTTCAGGGTGTAAACTACAATGCTTATTGCTTCTCTCCAAAATATTTGAGGTACTTTCTTTTCTATCATCAAGGATCTGACACAATCTACAATTGATCTATTTCTTCTTTCAGCTATCCCATTTTGCTGTGGTGTTCTCAGTGAAGATACTTGTCTCTTTATACCATGATCATTGCAGAATAAGTTAAATTCATCTGAAATGAACTCTCCTCCTCTATCAGATCTTAGACATTTCAACTGTCTTCCTGTTTCATTTTTAACTCTTGCCTTATATCATTCGAACATTTGAAAGGCTTCTGGTTTCTCTTTTAAAAATATAGCTGACATCATCCTTGTGTAATCATCCACAAATAATATGAAGTATTTATCACCATAATAGCTTTAAAATTACATAGGACCACAAAGATCAGTGTGTACAAGATCTAAAATTCCTTTAGAAGTGTAAGACTTACTTGTAAAGCTTGATTTTGTCATCTTACCCATCTGGCATCCTTGGCATATTGCATTCTCAGTTTTTTCCAAGCTCGGTAGACCTCTTACTCAGGGCTTCTTACTTATTTTGATTAGGTTATCAAAATTTACATGACAAAACCTTTTATGCCATAACCAGGTATCTTCTATTTTTGCATACAGATAATTGTTTCGAGTTCAGTCAAGATGAAATGTATTACCTCTTGTTTGAGTCCTGGTAGTAGCCAACTTTCCATGTTTGTCATGAACTTTACCAATTCCTTTCTGAAATTTTGTTTAGTATCTAGTATTTTTTAGCTGTGCTACACTCAAAAAATTGTATTTCAGACCTTCAACCCAATATACATCATCACATTTAGTATTGTCAAGAAGTGTGATATATCCTTTACCTTTCATAGGACATGGTGCATCATTACCAAGTCTTACATAAACTCCATCATAATCTTCTAATTTAACAAACTTGTGTTTATCACCTATCATGTGATGTGAGAATCCACTATCTATGATCCAAGAATTATTATTATTTATGTGTGATACTAAGGATTTTTCTTCATACCTTTCTTCATCTGATTCATCTTTGATAGCCACATATACAACTTCCTCTGTCTCAGTCCCATCAAATTTTTCATCATTGGATTCCTCATCAACTACTAGGCATGTCTTTCTATCTCTCCTTCTGAAGTCTTAGTGCCCTCTGTATTCATTGTCTTTCTGTCTGTCATCTCGGTATTCTCTCTTTTCACTAGATTCTTTATCCAGACAGTTTGAAGCCATATGTCCAATTTTATCATAGTTAAAACATTTCAAAGGTAACTTTCCTTTATACTTACCTTTGCCTTTCGGTAACCTTCTGGTCAATAATCCTTCAAACTCTTCTTGCTTTCTGATTTCCTCATATAGTTTGTGCGCTTCTTCCATGTTTTTGCGAAATCTCTCACTTGCTCCACTGTGATTTCCTTTAGCATACTTATACATTCTATCATTGTAATCATTAGATTCACCAAGATGAAAAGAACTGAATGCAGATTCAACTTTGTTAACCAAAGACCCACTATTATCAAAATTACTCAACTCAAAGCATACAGCTTACCGATAGTAGCATCCAATGAGACTGGCATGTTTGGTATAGACCTTAATTGATTAATTGCAGAGACTTAAATGGCATAAGTAGGTAGAAGTGTTCTCAACAACTTACTTGTTACATCCTTTTCTTCAATAGTTCCTCCTGCTCCTTTGATTTGATTGACAATTTCCTTTAACCTTGTGTTGTATTAGATTATGTTCTCACCTTCATTCATTCTCATGGATTCAAGTTGTCCTCTTAGACTATCTACTTTTTCTCTTTGAACATGTTCATCACCACCATACACAGATATAAGCTTATTCCACATAGCTTTGGCATCATTACAACCTTCTAGATCATTAAACTCTGAGTTGGTCAATGTTGATGTTATTTCAATCATTACTTGAATATGTTCTTGCTTTGCCTTTATCTCTTCCATTGTCATCGGGTAGGTGGTAGGTGCAGTGTAATCATTCTCCAGATAATATGTTGCATATTCTCCAATTCCTGATAAGTGCAGCTTCATCCTTTTCTACCATGTGGAGAAACTTGACTTGTTCAACTTTGGTGCACCCCTTTTCTACATCTTCGGATCTTGCCTCAAGTTCCTTTAAATTTTCTTTCAGAGTTCTAGCTCTGATACCAATTGTTGGTTAGATGAGAGGGGGGGTGAATCAGATAAACTCACAATACAATGATCTATCTAGATTCAACCTCAGTAGAAGTTACTTGATATGCAACTATGACTATAAATCATTCAAACTCATAAAATGATAAACTTGAAACAACAAAACACATTTAACACCAGATTTACATGGAAACCCAAATAGGGAAAAACCAGTGTGGGATTTCAGACCCACTAAGAAAATATACTCTTCTAGACTAAAGGCCAATCTTGTTAAAGATTACGTAAACACATTTGCTAGATGTGACTTGGTCAAGCGATTTCCCTCAGATCTATCAGAATCTTGCACTTTGTTAGAAGTGACCTTGTCAAAGGATTTCAAACACTCATTCAAAATGTTACCTTGGTAGAGGATTTACAAATAAGACTGTTAGATCCACTCGGTTAAGAGATTTCCTGTCACTTAGAAAATAAATAACAGTAATAAAATATATCTGCAACTTCACATCTGAAATATTAAAGCAGACTCTATGTGCTCAAAATAATCTTGTGAAAAGACTTATCTTCCTCCTTGTTGGGCTTCTCAATCTGTTCTTCAATCAGATCTTCAATCTTCTATACTCGGTAATCACCTCTGCAGTATCACTGCTCTTCTATTTGCCCACATACATTGTTCATCAACTATTCCTTATTTATAAGCAATTCCTAACTGCTTAATCTCCTTAATCACATTTCCCATGATTAATCTTAGCCATCAGATCTTCAAACTTGACTAGGTTCATTGAATCCTTCGAACTAAAAAACATTTTATCTTGCCTTGAAACTTATATACCTTCCTTGGTACTTGTGCTCGGTTATGACCGTTCAATCTGTGTTGTAGATCCAACTCTTGAATTTTCATTGCCATTGATCCTTAACAAACCTCTTGCATGACATTCCAATCTTCTATAAAGCTCCAACTCATTGGCATCCTTCATTTACTAGTGTATTTATTCATCCAATGCATTTTGTTACTGCTCAGTTGATACTCGGTAAATATTGAACTTTACTCGGTAACTTCTTTCTTCTTTAACCGACACTGATAACCTTGGTGTTTACTGACTAGCTCCTTGCTCGGTAAAATAGAACAATATCATACCTTTACTCATTTTGTTGCATGAAATCTTTTCTCCTTCTTATTCAGTCTTCGAATACACATATATAGGATATCAAAACAATCAAAATAACATAATCTCATCAGTGTCTAACTCGGTAATAGTTTCCCATTGAATAACTTATTACTCCCCTTAATTTTCACATTCTTTCTATGTCACTTACTTACATCTTTATACTCATCAAAACATACTCGTTAAGATATGGCAACATCATACTGAATCAGAAAATCAATTGCTTGACATCAATGACAAAATACTATTATTAAGACAATAATCATCCTTTATCAATTATATCATCAATCTCCAACAACCTTCTCAATATCATCATACCAACAAACTTAATGTAATGCCAACCTTAATATCTTAAAATCGCCAATATATTTTTTTTATGGTTTGAAAATAGCTTGAAATCGCCAATATTTTATTTTTATGGTTTGAAAATAGGTTGAAATCTCCAATATTTTTTTTTAATGGTTTGAAAATAGGTTGAAATTGCCAATGCAAATATTTTTTTGGTGTTAAAAACATTACAATTTACCCATGCAAATTTTTTTTTGGTTTTAAAAACATTATAATTTGCTAGGATTTTTCACAAACTTTGAGAGATCATAGCTAATTTGTCAATGGAGATTATTATTTTTTCTCCGTAATCCACAAAAATTTGCTAGTAAAATTAAAATTTTCCTTCGAAATTATACAACTTTCGCTAGGTTTTTTATGACCTTGTCCAAGTGGGGTTTCTTAAAGTTTTCCCTATCTCCAACACATAAGACATCCTGGAAACATATCCAGAGATCCAATCCACATGTTAAATTAAGTCGATCCATAATGTAGATCAACTAGGACCCAATATAGGTCCACATGCTAAAGCACTGATGTCAATCTGCCAAGTCTTGAACATGACCACCATCAGGATTCCTGAAACTCCACCAGAAGCTACACCAACACCACTTATGCATATCATCAAAGAGCTTCATCACAAGCTATACTAGTGAAACCCTCGCCGAAACCACAAGTTAAGCTTCCAAGCAAACAGGATAGCATCCGATCACTAGACCAAAACAACCTTACTGAATATGAACATGTGTATCGTGAAAAATCCAATTCCATAACCAAACTATACCAGAGCCTATCGAATCATGTCAGATCCAAACCAACCAGAAACCACTCAACCTACCAAGACTAGAAGGGTGTCAATAAAACTTCCAAACAACTAGTGTTGACATCAATGACAAAGCATCAATGAAAAACATAATTAATTCCACCAAATGGCCAACAATCTCCCCCTTTTGCATTGATGGAAACACTAGATGTGAAAAACATCTAAGTACCAAGAAATGCTAAACAAGTCTTCCCCAATGGAAGACAACCAACAATCTCCCACATATAGATGTAGCAATGAAGTTCTGAAAGAAATACCAAACTCGACCTATGAATGATCTTTGTAAAGCTCTAAATTATGCATATATCTCTCCCACTAATGTATACAACTCTTTAAGTTTTTCTTTTTCACATCAATATCTCTCCCCCTTTGACATCAATGCCGGAAATCTAACAAAAAATATTAAAGAAAAAGCATAAACCACTGAATCACAAAGTTGACTACTCACCCTGAGTAGTAGCATCCCCACATCAATGCCAGAATGAAAAATATCTTTGATATGGCATACCAAACTGATGCCAAACTGCATCAATCAAGTCTCTACCATAGGGGCAGAAACTCTCAATCTATCTCTGAAGTACTAAAATGATTCTTTGGGAAAAGGTTTAGTGAAGATATCTACAATCTCCTCTTTAGTGTTCATATAAACTAGTCTAACTTCATTTGCTTGCACCTTTTACTTCAAAAAGTTGTACTTGATATATATATGCTTTGTCTTAAAATGAAATAATGGATTCTTTGATATATCAATAGTAGTAGAGTTATCACAGTGAATAACTATTGGTGCATCACAATCCACTTTTATATCCTTCAACATTTGTTTCATCTAGAAAACCTATGTATAGTGAGTAGCAGTAGAGTTATCATAGTGAACAACTACCAATTCTTTACAATAAACCCTTATATCCTTCAATATTTAGTTCATCCATAAAACTTGTGTATAGTTAGTAGAAGCAACAACATACTCAAGTTTAGCAATAGACAAAGAAGTACATGATTCTTTCTTACTGATCCATGAAACCAACTTCTTTCCAAGAAAGAAAGTTCCACAGGAAGTACTTTTCTGATCATCAACATCTCCAGCCCATTCAACATCTGTATATTCACATAAAGTAAAGTTATCATCCTTCGGGTACCATAAACCATATTCTGATGTACCTTGCAAATATCTAAAAATCCTTTTCACCGCACTCTCATGATTTTCTCTAGGATCACTCTAAAATCTTGATATAATACAAACAACATCAATGATGTCAGGCCTAGTCTGAGTCAAATAAAGAAGACCTCCAATCATAGATTTGTATCTTCTAGGATTTATCTATGTAGAAACATCTTTCCTTGTCAATTTCTCACTTGTAACCATAGGAGTACTTACTAGTTTGGAATATCCCATACCAAATTTCTTCAACAATTCTCTAGCATACTTAGTTTGATAGATGAAAATACCTTTATTAGTTTGAGTAATCTACAAACCTAAGAAAAATTTCATTCCCCAATCATAGCCATTTCAAAAGCTTTCTTCATTTTCTTAGAAAATTACATGCATAACTTATCTTCACCTCCAAAAATAATGTCATCAACAAATACTTCAATAATCAATATATCATCATCAGTGATTTATAATATAACTTATTGTTAGCATTACCCTTAGTAAAACCAAGCTTCAAAAGATATTTATCCAACCTTCCATACCAAGCTCTAGGTGCTTGTTTTAATCCATATAAAGCTATCCTTAACCCGCAAACCATGTTTGTATCATTTGATAGTGAAAAACCATCATGTTTCTCAATATAAACTTCCTCATCAAGATCCCCATTCAAAAATGCACACGTAACATGCATTTGATAAACCTTGTAGTTTTTGTGGGCAGAATAGGCAATAAATAATCTTACAGCTTCAATCCTAGCTATAGGTGCAAAGGCCTCTCCATAATCAATTCCTTCCTTCTGAGAATATCCTTTACAAACCAATCTAGCCTTATTTATTAAAACTTGACCATCCTCATTCAATTTATTCCTAAAAATCTATTTAGTTCCAATAACATTCTTCTTTTTAGGCAGGGGAACCAAAGTCCATGTGCTATTTTTCTCAATCTAATCTAATTCTTCTTCCATATCTTTCAACCAATATTCATCTTTACATGCCTCAATTATTGATACTTGTTCAACTTGTGAAATTAAACATACCTCATTAGTTGTCAGCCTTCTTCTTATCATTACTCCATTGTTCTTATCCCCAATTATCTGATCTTCTAAATGATTTAATCTCACATACATAGGAGTCTTCTCACTCTCTGTTCCTCTTCCCAGTTCTTCAGTTACTATTGAATTTTCTTATACTGTCGGAGTAACTAGTTCAACACTCTGATTTGGTAAAGGTGCTACCAGTTTAGATATAATCATTTCCACTCTCGGTTGCTTCTCATAAACTTTGATTTGACCTCTATTCAGCTCATCCACTTTGACATTAGCACTCTCCTTGACTCTCTACAATCTCTTGTGATAACATCTATTTGCCTTTCTTTCATTAGAATAACCAAGAAAGATTCCTTCATCACATCTAGGATTAAATTTGCCAATGATATCATCTCTCTTGATATAACATTTAATACCAAATGTTCTGAAATACCTAACTATAGGTGTATTGCCAAACCATAATTCATAACATGTCTTACCGGTTTCTCCTTTGATATGTATTATGTTGAATGTATAAACCATTGTGCTCACTACTTCTCTCCAGTAGATATGTGGTAGACTAGATTCCATCATCATTGTTCTAGTAGCATCCAAGATTTTTTTGTGCTTCCTTTTCACAACTCCATTCTGTTGAGGTGTTTGGGGAGTAGAAAATTATCTTTGTATACCATGCTTCTCACAAAATTTATTAAAATCACTGAATGTGAATTCTCCACTATGATCTCACCTCAAACATTTAATCTTCAAACCTATCTCAGTTTCCACTTTAGCCTTAAAGATTTTAAAATTTTAAAATGCCTTAGATTTTTTCTTTAGAAAAGTAACCCACATCATTCTAGAATAATCATCAATGATTAGCATGAAATGTCTATCACCTTGAAAACTTTTAACTCTAGCAGGGCCACACAAATCAGTATAAATAAGATCAAGAACATCATTAGATTTATCTTGTATACTCCTAAAAGAGGTTCTGACCTCTTTGCCCATTTGACATTCTTTACATACTAGATTATAGGGCTTCATAATCTTAGGTATATCTCTAACTACCTTAGTTGAACTGATCTTCACAATGCAATCAAAATTTACATGACATAGCCTTTTATGCCATAGCCAACTCTCATCAATCTATGTAATAAAATGTATCTTCTCATCAGAATTCAAATAAAATATATTACCTTTTGTCTGTGTACCGATTGCAATCTCCAAACTAGATCTGTTAATGATTTTGCTTTTTCCATCCTTGAACTGTAACTGAAATCCCTTATCCAGCAATTGTCCTACACTCACAAGATTATGCCTTAAACCTTCAACATAATAAACATTGTTAGTATTGTTCTTACCATCCAATGATATAGTTCATTATACATGCTTTCTCATCTCCAAATCTAACCAAACCGCCACCAAATTCATGCAAAGATAGAAACTTCCCTTTATCTCTAGTCATATGATGTGAACAACCACTATCAATTAGCCATTCATCCTTGTCTTCAATTTTAGCAGAAAGTTCCTTCTCTTCAGGTACATTCTCTTCTAGTGCAAAAACATCTTCCTTGATAGCCAGGACACCATTCCTTCCCATTGCCGAAACCATTAGTAGAGCCTTCTGCCGATTCATCATCAGAATTAGTAATGCCTTCCTCATCCACTATGTAGCATGATTTGTCTCTATTTTTCCTATACTTATACTTGTTCTAATATCTAGGGTTAGGCTTAAAATATCTTCTAACTCTTTCTTCAAATTTTTAATTCCTTTCAGGACATCTAGATGCAAAATGACCAATCTTATTACATGCAAAACATTTAAAATGACTCTTAATGAATTTAGTAATCCTTTCATCTTCTTCCATCTTTAGGTTATCATATCTCATTTGGTAACCATAAAGTTTAGCAATCTTCACTATAGGCTCACTTTCATTAAGAGTCTCCAACTTATCCCATATAGCCTTTCCAAATGATTTGTCAATTAATCCCATTATTTGTTGACCAAAAAGTGCACACAAGAGGGCTCTCTTTCTCTACAATCATTCTCAAGCTCCTTATCCAGGTTTGCTGGAGGAGGATTGCCCGATGCCAGATTATAAGGTGTGACACCATTCTGTGTGACCTCCCAAATATCCTTACCAAGATATCTTAGATGAGTCTCCATCTGAATCTTCCATACTGTGTAATTTGTTCCATCAAGCCTAAGTATATCTCTCCAAAACATAGCTCGAGATGAACTGGATAAACTTAAATTATTAGTCGCCATAGGATCTTCCTCAAGTGGTTAATCTTTCTGTAGAGAGGACCAAAGCTCTGATACCAATTATTAGACAATTCAAATAACCAGAATATAACTGAGAGGAGGGGGGGTGAATCAATTATCACAGATTAACAAAACCTTAAGCAATTAAAAGTTTAATATTGAAACCCAAAACATTAATACTAGAATGCTTAAACCAAATACTAGAATAGTAGTTAAACTATAATTAAGCATAAACAATAAATACCATCCACATGACGCCAAGATTTATATGTGGAAAACCCGGTAAAGGGAAAAACCACGGTGGGATGCCTACCCACAATCAGATAATATTTTTGTAGTAAGTATGTGAATTACAATTGAGGGGCCTGCACTTGTAGGAAGGCCAACAACCTAGAGCACACTGCTAACCACAAAAGGAGCCTCATTGACTACATAGAAATCTAGACTACAATCCGAAGAAGTGTTGAACTATAAAGATAACATCTCCTATGACAAAGTACAGTTTCGGTTAAGCTCAATATTGGAGGACTAAATCCTATTACATAAACCCAATTTGATCTCCAATGATTGACCAAATCCTCTGCCTGAATGATAGTACATTATTTGAACATTACATATCTATATCCCATTCCTATCTTTGATCTACAATGACATCTTACATCTATATATACAAACCCTCGACCATAAATAATCAGGTCGGCCACCAGAAAATAGACCAATTACATAATTATAAAAAATGTCAGCTTTAGACAAAAAAAATAATATCCAACACATAAGACATCCCAGAAACACATCAAGAGGTCCAATTCACACATTACATCAAGTCGGTCCATAAGCTAGATCAATCGGGACCCAATATAGGTCCACACGCTAAAGCAATGATCTTCATCTGCCAAGTCTCAAACATGATAACCATCAGCATCCTGAAACTCCACCAAAAGTTGCACCAACACCACTTATGCATATCATCAAAGATCTTTATCAAAAGCTTTGCTGGTGAAACTCTCGCTAGAACCACAAGTCAAGCTTAAAAGGAAACATGATAGCATCCGATCACCAGACCAAAACCAACTTACTGAATATGAACATGAGTATCACGAATAATACAATTCCATAACCAAACTATACAGGAGCCTACCGGATCATGTCGGATCCAAACCAACCAGAAACCACTCAACCTACCAGGACCAAAAGGGTGTCGGTAAAGCATCCAAACAGCTAGTGTTGACATCAAAGACAAAACATCAATGCAACAAATAATCAATTCCACCAAATGGCCAACAATGATCTCTATCCCGCCAAATCTTCATTTATCAGGTTACCTGGGAAGCATTTATGCTTTCATTATATGCAATATAGATTTTAAATAGTGATTTAGTAACTACCCTAGCACTTGTTATCCATCTTCATACATAATTTTAAAATACACTTACATTACAATAAGTAGACTCCATTTTATGAGAATGAATGTCCAATGGAGAGTCAGAGCTTGGCATAGATCCCAATGAGCCAGTGTGTCTATTCTAACACAAAATGAACAAATGTTAAGGAATAAATAGAGGAAGTACAAAATAAACTCACAAAACTAATGAGGTAAGCATTCACTTGTAATGAGGAACTGTCTCATAGAAGCATGTTCACAACCCGCAACACTGAATATGTAACCTGCAAACAAGATGCTTAGCATCAATAAGAGTAATAGTGGAGTATAATGAAATATTGAAAAGTGTGTTACCTTTGAGTTTCTCTTTGTTTCAAGAATAGTTTAATATTGTCTACTTAATAGGGCCACCCATGTTAAGGTGGAAGCTCATTTGGCCCCTTGCCCCTAATATCACTGTAAATTCCCCATTAATATCTAACATTCTTTCATCCATTAATGAAACATAAAATTTATTCATTATCACGTAAAATTCAATATTCACACATAACATTCATTAATATTCATGAAAAGGTAACATTCATGAACACACTAGTACATTTGGCCTAAAATTCCTATGGTAGTTCATCAGGATTTTGACTATAATTCGTCAGACTGCCGACGAGAACGTCATCAAAAACTTGTAGTTGGACATTCCAACAGTGCTCAAGACCATGAGAATTTTCATGGTGTCAAAGAATCTTCCAAAAATGACCATGTGGTGCAAGGGAAACTCATGATTAAGATAATCAAGGCACTCAAGGCCTAAAGATCACACATGAGAATGTGATCTTTCAATCTATGTAATACGATAGTTTAGTTTGTTAGATTTTTTGTAATAAACCCCACTTTGTTACCCAATGACATGGATTTGGCATGTTGATAGGCCACCATGGGCATATGGGACTAGGGGTATTTAGTTGAGTATTTTCTAGGTGTTTATATGTTGGAGATGTCTTAGGAAGGTTTAAGACATGTTGGAACAACTCTAGGTATACAGACTTAACATGTGTCAAAGTTGCTAAACCATGACAACTTTTCATGACAACTTTTGGTTACAAAGAGCAACTTCCTTCCAACAGTCACCAAAGTTAAAAATTTTGTTGATAAAAATTGAGTAAGGTATTAAATTTCATTCCAAATCATCATTGAAAAAAAGGAGAAGAGGTTTGTAAACAATTGGCATCATTGAAGCAATAAAATTATGAGAATTTCTTGTAAGTTTGTTATTCTACACGCTCTACTAGACTGTACGGATGTTTTGGAATTAGAAAACCAATGGGATGTGTTAGAGTGGCCAATTTCCTTTCATATGCATCAAGTCTAAAGTCATAATACACCAAGACAAGGGAGAAACTTGCAATTTTCTAGAAGTGGTCTACATTTTACAATTTTACCTAGGGTTTCACAAAGAAATGGCCTGCTCTTTTTGATCCTTCATTGGTGGTCGATGGCTTTGGAGGAGATGCAAGTATGGCCAATTTATTTTAAGTTTTTAAAATACTTTTGCAAGTTAGGACCAGTCAGAGGCGAGGATATTATGCATTAACGTGGGCAACCCCATGTGGCCACAGTGCAAGTGCAAGCAAATAGGTCTCACACCAAGTGTTAGGGATCTGATCATTGCCTAAAACTTAGGAATTGGTGGATTAAACATGTCCTAAGAGTTTTCCTTGTGTTGGTTTGACATGATAGGGCTTGTGCCTATACTTTCCTTTGTAAAATAGGCCTAATTAGGGCTATTAGGTCTCTTAACCAAGATAGGGTTTCGAACATTGTATTTACAAACTGCTAGACCCCTTTGGATATGTTTTGTAACTCATTAAAGGGTATCCAAATATGGAATTATTTGTCTAGATCTTTTGGAGAAATAAGGAGTTAATTGTGGAAAACCGGTCTGGCAGGGCTACTAGGATTTGTAGGCCTTATTGCAGCTATTGTCACAAACCATTAGAGGGAACCTAAATTGGTGATTGAAAAGAGTCTTCCTAACCTAGGAGACTTCAACCCAAGCCCTAGATAAGCACTAATGAATTGGAGAGAGGACCAAACCTTGTTAGGCTATAGGGTCCTTAAGAATCACTAGAAGACCTTGTGAAACACTCAAGGTAAGTGACCTTATGACGAAATATTTAGGAAGGTAAGGATGTGGGACTTGCCAAATTGATCTTCCTATACCCCTAAGACTTTTTTGTGATTTATAGAGTCCTTGGTTTGTCCTTGGATTGGGGGAACCAATTCAATACCTACACCAGGGCTCTGCATCAAATTGGTATTAGAGTGAAGGAGGAATCCTTTTGGGAAGGAGAATAGTACATGTTAGTAGAAGAATCAAAGGGTGAGGCTAGAAGGATGCCTCCAAAGGTGAAAAATATGGAACTTTCAAGGATGGTGTAGGAAACAAAGAAGAGAATGATCGACTTATAAAGTTGATAGAAAACTTGGAAGGCAGACTAGATAGAGGAGGACATGATGGCTCGAAGGAAGTGGGAGAAGAAGAGGAAGTTCCTTTAGAGCATAGGTACCTCATCAATGCCTTGAAGTATGTGGAGAGGAGAACCATGGACCAGAAATCAAATCTTCCTATTTTCAGTGGGAAGATGGATGTCGATGGAGTGATGGACTGGATAGAGTCCTTGAATAATTTCTTTGAATGTGAAGACATTGCTGACAATCAAAAGGTGTAGATTGCCAAGTCAAAAATGGAGGGCGAAGCCCTGACATGGTGGAATTTTTTGCAAGGGGAAAGACTAAAAGAGGCAAGACGAATCACCTCTTGAAAGAAGATGTTTGCAGAGATCAAGGGACTATATGTACCTAAGGACTATGGGGTCCAATTACACAAGAGAAGGAAGAATCTTAGATAGAAAGAGATGGATGTGTGTGCCTACATTGAAGAATTTCAGAAATTGAGTATAAAGTCTAAGAAGGTTTAAGATGAAAGTGAAAGAGTGGAAAGATATCTAAATGGTCTAAGGTGGAACATACAAGAAGAGTTGAAACTATTATGCCCTGACACTATTCATAAATGCTATCAACTAGCATTTAAGGTAGAGGAGAAGCTTAAAAGAAGACAAGAGCATAGTAGTAGAGGAAGGGGTAAGCAATCAAGAGGAAGGAGAAACTTCAGAGGAAGAGGATCAAATTTTGAGTTCCAAGGAGAGAGCGGTCAATACTCCTCAAGGAATGATATTAACAATAAGGGCAACTTTAGAGGAAGAAGGCCTAATTTCAAAGGTAGATCATTAGGAAGAGGAGCAGGGCCAATAAAGTATTTTAACTACAACCAAGAGGGACACATTAGCAGTAGATGCCCTGAGAAGATGGGGTCTAGTTCCCAAGGAGAAAGGAGAACCAACCTAACTCAAGAATCAGATTACCAAGGTGGGAGTAAACCTAATTCATATGATTATCCAAAGACCAGAGAGGCATTAATGTTAAGAAGAACCCTCTTGAAGGTACCAACACCTATGGAGCCACCTCAGAGGAAGTATATCTTCTGCACCACTTGCCAATTAGGAGGAAAGGTATGTAAGGTTTTGATTGATTCAAGGTCTACTGAGAATTTTGTGTCAATAGAAATGGTAGAGAAGTTGAAATTGAGGAGGATACCCCATCCATACCCTTATAAGGTGTCTTGGCTCACAAAGGGGCAACAAACACTTGTAGAGGAGCAGTCATGGGTGGAATTCCAAATACGTGCATATAAAGATAAGATTTTGTTTGATGTTGTTAACATGGATGCTTGTCACCTCTTATTTGGAAGACCATGGGAGTATGACCTCAAAGCACACCATGATGGTTTTATGAATACCTACCGAAACACAAATAATGGCAAGGTCATAGAGATCCTACCCTTGACTTAAAACAATGAAGAATAGAAAGAAATTGAGTCCAAAGTGATGATGATGGAAGGAAAACCATCCCTCAAGGAGATAAAGATGAAGCATGGAATATTTTTTTCTTTGCTTCCAATACTAATACCGAAGGAGAATCCTACTACAAATGACATGATAGAAGGAAAGGAAAAGGATCTCAATCTAGAAGTGAAGGAGATCTTTGGTAGATATCAAGGAATAGCTGCAGATGGAGTGGCAAGGAATTTTCCACCAATGAGAGAGATCAATCACTGTATTGACTTGATCCCAGGGGATAAATTTCCTAACAATTCCGCATACAAACTCACACCACATCAAAATGAGGAGGTGGCAAGGCAAATTCAAGAGTTGATAGATTCTAACCTGATTGGAAAGAGCCTTAGCCCATGTGCACTCCCTGCTGTTTTGGCACCCAAAAAGATGTAACATGGAGGATTTGTATTGATTCAAGAGCTCTCAATAATATCACCATAAGGTATAGATTTCCAATGCCTAGAATAGAGGATTTTATTGATTGTTTGGGGGTACAAAATATTTCTCTAAAATCCATTTAAAGAGTGGATACCACCAAATTAGAATTAGACTTGGTGATGAGTGGAAAACAACCTTCAAAACAAATGAAGGGTTGTATGAGTGGAAGGTTGTGCCATTTGGATTGTCTAATGCCCCGAGTACATTCATGAGACTCATGAATGAAGTTTTGAAAGAGTTCATAGGGAAGTCTGTAATAGTGTATTTGGATGACATACTAATATTTAGCAGGACAAGGGAAGACCACTTGAGGCATATAGACATGGTTTTGAGAAGATTGAGTGAAGAGGAATTGACGCTCAATATGGAGAAGTGTGTGTTCGTGAAGGAATAACTCACCTACTTTGGATTTGTGATCTCTAAAGGTCACTTGAAGATGGATCGGGATAAGGTAAATGCAATTTTGTCTTGGACTACTAGGACGATTAGTGAGGTTAGGAGTTTACATGGATTAGCCACATTTTATGGAAAGTGTATAAGAGGTTTCAATCAGATATGTGCTCCAATGTTGGAAATCATAAAAGGTGGTCAAAAGTGCAGGTTCTCTTTGAAAAAGGAAGCATATGAGGCATTTGAAACTCTCAAGAAGAAGGTAGCTCAACAGTTGGTACTTGCCTTACCTGATTTTAATAAAGTGTTTCAGATTTAATGTGATGCTAGTCATGTGGCCATAGGAGCAGTTATAAGCCAAGAAGGCAGACCTATAGCATTCTTTAGTAAAAAGCTCAATGAGGCAAAGAGAAAATATTCTTCTTATGACCTAGCAATGTATGCATTAGTTCAGTCTTTGAAAAAATGGAGGAATTATCTGCTACCAAAGGAATTTGTGGTCTATACTGACAACCAAGCCTTGAGTTTCATTAATAGTCAAGAAAAGTTAAGCCATAGGCATATGAAATGTGTAGAATCCCTCCAAGCCTACACCTTCTCCATCAAACACAAGAAAGGAGCAGCCAACAAAGTGGGTGATGCACTAAGTAGGAGAGTGCTAACTATATCTAAAATCCAATTAGAAAGAATTGGGATTAATGCATTGAAAGATATGTATGCTGCAGATGAGGACTTCAAGGAGATCTACAAGGTATGTACTGAATTTGATGAAAAGTATCATGTGTAATTTTCTGATTTTTTGATCCAAGATGGACTTCTCTTCAAAGATGGGCAATTGTGCATACCAAGGTGCTCAATGAGGACTAATATCATCAAGGAAAAGAATAGTGGGGCTATGGCAGGTCATTTTGGCTTGGACAAGATACTTGAATTGGTAAGGAGGCACTACTTTTGACCCAAATTGTAGGTTGATGTAAGAAAGTTTGTAGATGCATGCACTATTTGCCAAAGGCAAAGGGAGGAAGAACCAATGCTGATCTCTATCAACCCTTACCCATTCCCTCAAGACCTTGGGAAAGTGTCTCAATGGACTTTGTAATGGGTTTACCTAGAACACAAAAGGGGTTTGACAGTGTATTTGTGGTAGTGGATAGGTTTAGTAAAATGGCACATTTCTTGCCATGTAAGTCCACTAGTGATGCATCTTACATAGAAAATTTGTTTTTCATAGAAGTAGCAAGGATTCATGGACTCCCATTGAACATAGCGTCTGATAGGGATGTCAAATTTGTTAGCCATTTTTGGAGAACTCTATGGAGGAAACTTGGCAACAATATGCCCTTCTCATCAGCCTGTCATCCACAAATGGATGGACAGTCAGAAGTGGTAAATAGGTCATTAGGAAACTTGTTGAGATTCCTTACAAGACAACATGGTGAAAAGTGGGATTCAATCTTATCCCAAGTTGTGTTTTCCTACAATGACACTATAAAGAAAAGCACAGGGAAGTCACCATTTTAGATTGTGTATGGGTTACATCCAAGAGGGGTATTGGAGCTGAGAAAACTACCCCATATGGACCCTGGAAGTGCCGATGCAGAGATGTTTTTTGAAGCCATAAAGGAAGTCCATGAGTAGGACAATATGCAACTTCAAAAGTCATCAAACAAATACAAAGAACATGCAGATCAAAAAAGGGGAGAATTACAATTCCAGATTGGAAATTTGGTTTGGGTTAATTTGAAAAAGGAAAGGTTTCCCAAGGACAAGTACACTAAGCTCATGCAAAGGAAAGTAGGACCATGTCAAATCTTGAAGAAGTTTGGCAACAATGCCTACAAAATTCAATTACCACCTGATCTTGGAATTCTCCTATTTTTAATGTTTGTGATCTAACTCCTTTCAAAGGTGATTCTAATGCAGGTAACTCACAATAGATCATAGAAGATGTAGTAGATATAGATCTTCCCAAACATGAGCCACCTAAACTTTAGAAAGTTTTGGACACCAAGGTTGTCAAGAAGGCGAGGAGCAATAAGTATAAACAATACTTCGTCAATTTAAAAGGAAAACTAGACTCTGAAGCCATTTGGTTGGATGAAGATCAGATCAAGAAGTATGGCACTAGATTACATGACCTCATCTCAAGTGGACTTCAGATTCATTCACCTTGAGAGTATGGTGAAAGGGAACCTCATGACTAAAATAATTAGGGCAATGAAGGCCTAAAGGTCTCACATGACAATGTGATCTTTCAATCTATGTAATAGGATAGTTTAGTTTGTTTGATTTTTTGTAATAAACCCCACTTTGTTACCTAATGACATGGATTTGGTATGTTGATAAGCCACCATGGGAATATAGACCTAGGGGTATTTAGTTGAGTATTTTATAGGTGTTTATGTGTTGGAGATGTCTTAGGAAGGTTTAAGAAATGTTGGAACAAATCTAGGTATGCAGACTTAACATGTGTCAAAGTTGCTAAACCATGACAACTTGTGATGACAACTTTTGGTTACAAAGAGAAAATTACTTCCAATGGTCACCAAAGTTCAAAAGGTGGTTGATAATAGTTGAGTAAGGTATAAAATTTCATTCCCAACAATCATTGAAAAAAAGAAGAAGAGGTTTATAAAATATTGGCATCATTGAAGCAATAAAATTCTAAGAATTTCCAATAATTTTGTTATTTTGCACGGTGTACCAGACTTTATACAAAAATTTTGGAATTAGAAAGCCACTAGCATGTGTTAGAGAAGCAAATAAACTTTCATATGCATCAATTCCTATGTCCTAATTCACCAACACAAGGGGGAAACCTGCAATTTTCTGGAAGTGGTCTAGATTTGACAGTTTTACCTAGGGTTTCACAAAGAAATGACCTCATCTTGTTGATCCTTCATTGGTAGTCCATGGCTTTGAAGGAGATGAAATTATGGCCAATTAATTTTAAGGTTTTAAAATCCTTTTGCAGGTTAGGAGTAGTTGGAGGCAAGAGTTCAACACATTAATATGGGCAACCCCATGTGGCCACTGTGCAAGTCTAAGCAAATAGGTCTCACATCAAGTGTTAGGGGTCTGAACATTACCTAAAAATTAGGAATTGGTGTATTTACAATTTCCTAAGAGAGTTCCTTTTTTTGTTTTGACAAGATAGGGATTGTGCCTATCCTCTCCTTTGTAAAATAGGGCTAATTGGGGCTATTAGGTCATCTAACTAAGATAGGGTTTGGACCTTTGTATTTATGAACTGCTAGAACCCTTTGGATATGTTTTGTAACTAATTAAAGGGTATCCAAATATTGAATTATTTATCTAGGTCTTTTGGAGAAATAAGGAGTTAATTGTGGAAAACCAGTCTGGCAGGGCTACTAGGATTTGTAGGCGTTATTGCAGCAGTTGTCACAAACCATTAGAGGGAACCTAAATTGGTGATTGAAAAGAGTCTTCTTGACCTAGGGGACTTCAACCCAAACCCTATATAGGCACTGATTAATTAGAGAGAGGACCAAACCTTGTTGGGCTATAGGGTCCTTAAGAATCACTAGAAGACCTTGTGAAACACTCAAGGTAAGTGACCTTGTGAGGAAGCATTTAGAAAGTTAAGGATGTGGGACTTCTCACATTGATCTTTCTATACCCCTAAGAGTCTTTTGTGATTTCTATAGTCCTTGGTTTGTCCTTGGATTGGGGGAACCTATTCGATACCTACACCAGGGCTCTCCATCACAATGAATGCGCTTAGCCATTGGTAAAACTCAATAAGTCATCGGAATTCCAACACCTTGTAGGTAATGTTACGATGGCTCAGGCATTGGAATAAATTGGTATTTTGATGGACCCCTCACTTCTTAGCCGTCGATAAACTTCGATAAGTCATTAGAATTCCAATGGCAACGAGGGTTGTTGGCATTACAATAGAAAGGAGATTGTTGGCATTTCAATAAGGATATTGAGAAGGTTGTTGGAGATTATTGATATAACTGAAGAAGGATGATTACTATCTTAACAATATTGTTTTGTTATTGATGTCAAGAAATTGATTTTCTGATTCAGTATGATATTGCCATATCTTGTGAAGTATGTGTTGATGAGTATTAGGAGGTCGGTAAGTGACACATAAAGAATGTGATAATAAAGGGGAGAAATAAGTTATTCAATGGGCAACTATTATGGAGTTAGACAATGATGAGATCATGTTGTTTTGATTGTTTTTCTATCCTATACATGTTGTTGCTTATAAGTTTAATACTGTATTATGTCACCGAGCAAGGAACCTAGTCGGTAAACCCTAAAGTACCTAGTCGGTAAACCAAAAGGTTATCAATATCAGTTAAAGAAGGCATAATGTCTACCGAGTGAAGTTTAGTATTAACCGAGTAACAACTAGGTTATAATAGATCGCATTGGATAGATAAAAGCATTATTTAATGAAGGATGCTGATGAGCTGGAGATGAATATATGATTGGTATGTTGTGCAAGAAATTTGTTAAGGAACTACAACAATGGAAAATCAAGAGGAAGATCTATAGAACAGATTGAACCGCAATAACCTAACACAAGTTCCAAGAATGGAATGCAAGTGCCTAGGCGAAGTAAAACATTTTTCAGATCATAGGATACATTGAACCTAGTCAAGATTGAAGATCTGATGGCTATGATTGATCATGGGAAATGTGATCAAGGAGATTCAGCGGTTAGAAAATTGTTTATAAATAAGAAATTATTGATGAACAATGGATGCAAGCAAGTGTAAGTATAGGGATGCTACATAGTGATTACCAAACATAGAAGCTTGAAGACCTGTTTGAATAACAGAGTAGGGAGCCCAACAAAGGGACAAGATGAGTCCTATGACTAGACAGTGTTGAGCAAATAAGAATCTGCTTTAGCATTTTAGATGTGAAGTTGTAGATATATTTTTATTACTGTTATTTTTTAAAGTGACAGAAAATCTCTTAACCGAGTGGACCTAACAATCTTATTTGTAAATCCTCTAGCAAGGTAACATTCTAATTGAGTGTTCAAAATCCTTTGACAAGGTTGCTTTTAACTGAGCATACTCTAGAAGAGTATATTTCTTAGTGGGTCCGAAATCCCACAGTGGTTTTTCCCTATTTGGGTTTCCACGTTAAATATGGTGTTATATGTGTTATGATGATTATGTGTTTATAAGTTAGCATGTTTAGTAGTGTTTAGTTATATTGCTGAAGTATAAGTTACTGAGGTTGAATCTGTTGATTTTATGGAAGATTAAGTTTGTATGATTCACCACCCCCTCCTCTCATCTTGTTAGCTATTGGCATCAGAAATTTACAATTGGTATCAAAGCCTTTACCTCTAGAAGAAAAGTTTGAAGGTACTTGACATAAGATCCGAAGATGTCTAAGAGGGATGCCCCAAAGCTGAACAAGTCAAGCTTTTCCACATGGCAGGAAAGGATGAAGCTGCACCTATTAGGAATTGAAGAATACGCTACATACTATCTAGAGAATGATTATGTTGCACCAATCACCTACCCGATGACTATGGAAGAGATAAGAGTGAAGCAAGAACACACTCAAGCAATGATTGAAATAACATTAGCATTGACTGACTCAACGTTTAATGATCTAGAAGGTTGTAATGATGCAAAAGCAATGTGGACCAAGATCATATCTATGTATGGTGGTGATGAACATGTCCGAAGAGAAAAAGTAGACAGTCTAATAGGACAACTTGAATCCATGAGAATGAATGAAGGTGAGAACATAACCCAATATAGTACAAGGTTAAAGGAAATTGTCAATCAAATTAAAGGAGCAGGAGGAACTATTGAAGAAAAGGATGTAACAAGTAAGTTGCTGAGAACCCTTCTACCTGCTTATGCCATTCGAGTCTCTACAATCAATGAATTGAGGTTTCTACCTAACATGCTAGTTTCTTTAGATGCTACTATCGGTAAGCTACATGCATTTGAGTTAAGTAATTTTGATAACAGTGGGTCTTTGGTAAATAAAGTTGAATCTGCATTTAGTTCTTTTCATTTTGGTGAATCTAATGATTACAATGATAGAATGAGTAAGTATTCTAAAGGGAATCATAGTGGAGCAAGTGAAAGATTTCGTAAGAACATGGAAGAAGTGCATAAATTGTATGAGGAAATCAGAAAGTAAGAAGAGTTTGAAGCATTGTTGGCTAGGAGGTTACCGAGAGGCAAAGGTAAGTATAAAGGAAAGCTACCTTTGAAATGTTTCAATTGTGATAAAATAGGACATATGGCCTCTAACTACCCTGACAAAGAATCTAGTGAAAAGAGAGAATACCGAGATGATAGACAAAAAGACAATCACTATAGAGGATACTGAGATTTCAGAAGGAGAGATAGAAAGAAATGCCTAATTGCCGATGAAGAATCCAATGATGATAAATCTGATGAAACGGACACAGAGGAAGTTGTTTATGTGGCTATTAAGGATGGATTAGATGAAGAAAGGTATGAAGAAAAAGCCTTAATATCTCACATAAATAATAATGATTCTTGGATCATAGATAGTGGATGCTCACATCACATGACAGGTGATAAACATAAATTTGTTAAATTAGAAGATTATGATGGAGGCTATGTAAGATTTGGTAATGATGCACCATGTCCAATAAAAGGTAAAGGCTCTATCACACTTCTTGACAATGCAAAATGTGATGATGTTTATTGGGTTGAAGGTTTGAAATACAATTTGTTGAGTGTAGCACAACTAAACAATATAGGATACCAAATAGAATTCAAGAAGGGATGTGTCAAAGTTCATGACAAACATGGAAAGTTGGCTGCTACCAGGACACAAACAAAAGGTAACACATTTCACCTTGACTCAACTCGGAACAAGTGTCTTTATGCAAAGATAGATGATACCTGGTTATTGCATAAAAGGTTTTGTCATGTAAATTTTGATAATCTAATCAAAATAAGTAAGAAGCACTGAGTAAGAGGTCTACCGAGTTTGGAGAAACCTGAGAATGCTATATGCCGAGGATGCCAGATGTGTAAGATGACAAGATCAAGCTTTACAAGTAAGTCCCAGACACTTCTAAGGGATTTTTAGATCTTGTGCATATTGATCTTTGTGGTCCTATGAAAGTTCAGAGTTATTATGGTGATAAATATTTCATATTATTTGTGGATGATTATTCAAGGATGATGTTAGTTATGTTTTTAAAATAAAAATCATAAACTTTTCAAATGTTTAAATGGTACAAGGCAAGAGTTGAAAATGAAATAGGAAGACAACTAAAATGTCTTAGATCTGATAGAGGAGGAGAGTTCACCTCTGATGAATTTAACTTATTCTGCAATGATCATGGTATAAAAAGACAAGTCTCTACACCGAGAACTTCATAGCGAAATGGGATAGCTGAGAGAAGAAACATATCTATTGTGGATTGTGCCAGAACCCTAATGATTGAAAAGAGAGTGCCACAAAATTTTTGGAGAGAAGAAATAAGCATTGTTGTTTACACACTGAATCGAGTACAACTGAAGGAAGGAACTTTGAAGACATCATATGAAATCTGGTATGACAAGAAACCTAATGTAAGTTACTTTAAAATCTTTGGAAGTAGATGCTATGTACACAAAGATGATAGAAATGGAAAGTTTGATCAGAAAAGTGAAGAATGAACATTTCTAGGTTATTCTTCTAGAAGCGAAGCATTTAAATGTCTGATCAAATCATCTAACAAAATAGTAGAAAGTGCAAATGTGAAAATTGATGAATTTGCAAAAAGAAATGATGAAGGAAATTCCAAGGAACCAGAAGATTATGAAGAATTTGTCTATGTTCAACCGACAAGTCCTACTGAGAGAGTTACTAAAGAAAATGAAGAGAATATCCAGTTACCAAGTGATGAAGAAGATCATACTGAGCCTAGCGAGCCTATATTAGCCAAATATGTCAAAAGGAATCATGCATCAAGTCAAATTATAGGAGATAAGGATGATCCAGTGATGACAAGGAACAAACTGAGACAAAACACATGTCTGATATCTGAATTTGAACCAAGAATAGTAAAAGAGGCATTTAATAGTGAAGATTGGGTAAATGCTATGACAGAAGAGATTGATCAAATCAAGAAGAATGACACATGGACACTAGTCCCAATACCAAAGGACAAAAATGTAATTGGTACAAAGTGGATTTTCAGAAACAAGCTAGATGAAAAAGGTGAGGTCATTCGAAATAAAGCAAGACTAGTTTGCAAAGGATATGCTCAAGAAGAAGGAATAGATTATGGCAATACCTTTGCACTTGTGGCTAGACTTGAAGGAGTAAGAACATTGTTGGCATATGTTTCTTTCAAAAATTTCAAGGTATATCAAATGGATGTCAAATCTGCATTTTTGAATGGTATACTAGAAGAAGAAGTCTATATTGAACAACCTAAAGGATTTATTGAAGACAAGAATAAAGATCAGGTATGTAAATTGAACAAAGCTTTATATGGTTTGAAACAAGCACCTAGAGCATGGTATGAGAGATTGCACTCTTACGTAATCAAGATTGGTTTTATAAGAACAAGTGAAAACAAAAATATGTACATGAAGAATGATGAAGACAATGGAATACTGATCTCAGCCATATTTGTTGATGACATTATTTTTTGTGGAAATGATTCTCTATGCAAGAACTTTGGAAATGAAATGTGCAAAGAATTTGAGATGTCATTAATCGATGAGATAAAGTATTTTATAGGTTTACAAATACTGCAAATGGAAGATGAGATTTTCATTAATCAATCCAAGTACATAAAGGAAATCTTGAAGAAATTTGGAATGGAGGATTCTAAACCTGTAAGTACTCCTATGACTACTAACTGTAAACTATTAAAGAATGATGAATTGACATCTGTTGATGAGACACTTTACCGATCTATGATTGAAAAGTTACAATATGTTGTGCACAATAGACTGGATATAGCACATGCAGTAGGAATAGTTGCAAGATTTTGTACAGATCCCAAAGAAACCCATATGACAGCAATCAAGAGAATTTTTAGATACCTTAGAGGCACTGTAGACTATGGCTTAGTATATGAAAAGAGGAATGATTTTGATTTAAAAGTGTATACTGATGTTGATTGGGCAGGAAACATTGATGACAGGAAAAGCACAAGTGGTGGAGCTTTCTTCTTGGGAGATAGACTAGTAAGTTGGCTTAGCAAGAAACAAGGATGCATTTCACAATCAATAGCTAAAGTTGAATATGTCGCTGTAGCATTGAATTGTACAAATATATCATAGATCAAGCAACTATTGGAAGGTATAAATGAGAAAGTTACCGAGCCAGTAACTATATTCTATGATAATACTAGTGCCATTAACATTTCAAAGAATTTGGTAATGCACTCTAAGACAAAACATATCTCTATAAAGTATCATTATCTCAGAGAAGAAGTTCAAGAGAAGAAAGTTGTGCTAGAATATATTAGTTCAAAGGAGAAAATAGCAAACATCTTCACAAAGCCACTGCCAAGGGACACTTTTGAGTATCTTAGAAGCAAGTTAGGGGTCCTACCCCTATCTTCTAATCATTGACAGAGTTTGGTGAAAGCATTAATTTGATGAATCTATAGAATATTATGTGTGGATTGATGCTGATTACACACTTTAGGAAGTTTTCTAAAGGTGTGCAAGAACGTGACCAGGGAACAGGATACAGGAAATAGTATTGAAGGAAAGATTGCTCTTATCGAGTTTTAGATGTGTAACTCAACAAAAGAAAGCACTTCACAGTACAAGAGTTCATGATTTAGTTCTTTTACTTTTTGGCATTGTTGTCAAAGGGGGAGAAGACTAAATGGTAGACTAAATGGTAAATCCCTAAATGAAGAAGATAACAGAAGACTAATGATAGGGGGAGAAGATTACTGAAAAAGGAAGAAGACTAAATGCAAGATAACAGCTCAGAAGAGAGAAAGCCTAGAAGACTTCAGAAGAAGAAAACAACTCAAGGATAATAGGAGAAGACTCCATAGCAATCTGAATCCAAATCAGTTTGAATATCTTGTTGGTATTACCATTTAAAAGTTGGTATTGCCATTTAAAGTTGGTTTTTCCATCAATGCCAAAGGGGGAGATTGTTGGCATTACAATAGAAAGGAGATTGTTGGCATTTCAATAAGGATATTGGGAAGGTTGTTGGAGATTATTGATATAACTGAAGAAGGATGATTACTGTCTTAATAATATTGTTTTGTCATTGATGTCAAGAAATTGATTTTTTGATTTAGTGTGATGTTGCCATATCTTGAGAAGTATGTGTTGATGAGTATTAGGAGGTCGGTAAGTGACACATAAAGAATGTGATAATAAAGGGGAGAAATAAGTTTTTCAATGGGCAACTATTACCGAGTTAGACAATGATGAGATCATGTTGTTTTGATTGTTTTGATATACTATATATGTTGTTGATTATAAGTTTAATACTGTATTATGTCACCGAGCAAGGAACCTAGTCGGAAAACCCTAAGGTACCTAGTCGGTAAACCCTAAGGTTAATGACATTGGTTAAAGAAGGCATAATGTCTACCAAGTGAAGTTCAGTATTAACCGAGTAACAACCAAGTTATAATAGATCGCATTGGATGGATAAAAGCATTATTTAATGAAGGATGCTGATGAGCTAGAGATGAATACATGATTGGTATGTCGTGCAAGAAGTTTGTTAAGGATCTATGACAATGGAAAATAAAGAGGAAGATCTACAACATAGATTGAACCACAATTAGCTAGCACAAGTTCCAAGAATGGAATACAAGTTCCTAGGTGAAGTAAAACATTTTTCAGATCGTAGGATACATTGAACCTAGTCAAGATTGAAGATCTGATGGCTATGATTGATCATGGGAAATGTGATCAAGGAGATTCAGCGGTTAGAAAATTGTTTATAAATAAGAAATTATTGATGAACAATGGATGTGCACAAGTGTAAGCATAGGAATGCTACATAGTGATTATCGAGCACAAAAGATTGAAGACCTATTTGAATAATAGAGTAGGGAGCCCAGTAGAGGGACAAGATAAGTCCTATGACTAGACAGTGTTGAGCAAATAAGAATCTGCTTTAGCATTTTAGATGTGAAGTTGCAGATATATTTTTATTACTGTTATTTTGTAAAGTGATAGAAAATATCTTAATTGAGTGGACCTAATAGTCTTATTTGTAAATCCTCTAGCAAGGTAACATTCCAATTGAGTGTTTGAAATCCTTTGACAAGGTCACTTCTAGCAAAGTGAAGATCCTAACAGATCTGAGGGAAATCCTTTAACTGAGTCACATCTAGCAATGTGTTTGTAATCTTTAATAGGATTTTCTTTTAACCGAGCATACTCTAGAAGAGTATATTTCTTAGTGGGTCCGAAATCCCACAGTGGTTTTTCCCTATTTGGGTTTCCATGTTAAATCTAGTTTTATATGTGTTATGATGATTATGTGTTTATGAGTTAGCATGTTTGGCAGTTTTTGGTTATATTACTGAAGTATAAGTTATCAAGGTTGAATCTATTGATTTTATGGAAGATTAAGTTTGTATGATTCACCCCCCCCCCTCTCATCTTGTTAGCTATTGGCATCAGAACTTTACAAGGGCATCCATACCAACAAAGATGTTCTATGTGCGATAGTTCAGGTGTCTAAATTCAGATGACTCTATCACTATTTAGCCGTGGGAATTCCAATGGCAACAAGAGAATCCGTACCGATGAGGATATTGTATGTGTGATGTTTTGGGCATATGAATTCAAATGGCCCTATGACTGCTTAGCCATCAAAATTCTGATGGTAATTAGGGCATCCGTAACAATAAGGATGTTGTTTGTGTGACAGTCCAGGTGTCGACAAAACTTGATAAGTCGTTGGAATAAATTGGGTGGGCGTCAGAATTCCGACGCCCCCTCACTTCTTAGCCATCGGTAAAAATTGATAAGTCATCAAAATAAATTGAGTGGGCCTCAGAATTCCAATGCCCCCTCACTGCTTATCCGATGAGTATGTTGTCGAATATACAACACCCTCATCGGATGCTTGGTGGATGGAAAGGTTTGCACTTATTGACCAATACGATAATACTAAAGATTCATTATTCTGTATCAACCAACCAAACGACAATAAAAACAATTTGACAATCTAATCATGCGATGGTTCGGGCATCGAATGCTTGGTGGATGGAAAGATTTGAGCTAATTGACCAATACGATAATACATAAGATTCATTATTTTTTATCAACCAACCAAATGACAATAAAAACAATTTAACAATCTAATCTTTCCACTCAAAGACCAGCCTCAAAAATCCATGTATGATTGAAGAAATGTGTCCCACATTAAGTTCTTCAATCCCATCAATAGTCACCCATAGGTGGCATACCATAAGCTGGCATGGGAGGCATTCTTATTCCACTCATACCTAGCTAAAAGCAACCTCCCATGCCCACTCCCATTCCAAGCATTGGAGATGTTGGCAAAGAAAAGGGGAAGAAGATGAGCATACATATTTTGTAAATAAAATAGGCACATATTTATTTCTGCAGAAGATTTAAAATGTTTATTAAAGAGAAACTTAAAATATTCATATAATCATTAGAGTATATCAAGAACTTGAAGTAGGTATGGAAACACAATGTCAATCATATTATTCATCCAGGAAAGTTCCAAAGCCACATCTGGTCTGATAAAGTCACAGCATATGAACAAGCATGAAGCAAAGCATTCTTTCTTGCCCTCCAATTCCAAATGCAAAGGTAAGCCCCATTTCAATGACCCAATCCAAAATGAAAATTCAAAATATACTTTAGCCTATGAGAGAGAACAACCAACTATATTTTTTACAAATTGTATATCTGTTCCATAAAATACACTAGCAATTCCTCCGCAAGTTCACGATCACCCGATTAAGAACTAGTTTCCATTGCAGCCTTGTAAAGATTATAATTTTTCAATAGTGCAATATGTTAGCACATAATTTTTCTAAAATTTCCTGAAAAAATGCAATTTTTCCATAATTTCCTTAATTATGCTCTTACAAATGCACATGCTATTTTCTATAATTTTCTAAATTATGCTCTTAAAATGCTATATTCTATAACCAAAATAGGCTCCTTGAGGCTCAATTAAGAGAAATGCATACCTATTGAGCAACAAGATCTTTCTCTTCTTTCTCCTTGGATTTCTCTTCTTGGACAACCTCTAACTTATCCTTAACAAGCTCATCAACTTTTGTTGTGTATTCTCAAAAGAACTTTGAAAAAGAATTTTTTTGAATATTAGCTATTTAATTGTGTGGAAGATTTAAAATGTTTATTAAAGAGAAACTTAAAATATTCACAAAATCATCAGAGTATATCAAGAACCTAAAGTAGGCATGGAAACACAAATTCAATCATAATATTCATCTAGGCAAGTTCCAAATCCACATTTGGTCTGATCAAGTCGTAGCATATGAACAAGCATGAAGCAAAGAATTCTTTCTTGCCCTGCAGTTCCAAATTGCAAAACTAAACCCCATTTCAATTCCCCAATCCAAAATGAAAATTTAAAATATACTTTACCTTGTGAGAGAGGAAAACCAACTATATATTTTACCAATTGTATACCTGTTCCAAAAAATACACCAGCAATTCCTCTCCAAGTTCACGATCACCCGATTGAGGTGAGGAGACATCAGGATACCATATACTGATGAGAGAGCATAGAAATCCAGAGTTGTACTTATCGGCATAAGTTATACCAATCAAGAAGCAAAGTTGAGGAGAATTGATGCATCGGCAAAAAATATACCGATATGACCCATTGACATAGTAAACACTAGTGATAGTAGTGGAGAATTGTCTTGTCGATAGCTGATGAGGGTATCGGTAAGACTTATACTGATAAGAGTGGTGAAAAGAAGAGTCCATTGGTATGCCAAAGTGATCAGTATGTGTTACTTCAAGCCATCCTGATGCCCGAAGAAATCATTGGTGAGACATATACCTATGGAACATACTCTATCGGGAAGACTTTGCCTTATTGGTATGTTTCATTTCAGATTACTCTGATACTCGATGAATGAGTGGAGTGAAGACACTATTGGAAAGACTCATGGCAATGAAGCTGGTTGCATTGGTATAGCCAAAGCGATCGGTATGTGTTACTTTGAGCCACCCCGACGTCTGAAGAAATCATCGGTGAAACATATACCGATGGAACATACTCTATTAGGAAGAATTTGCTTATGAGTATGTTTCATTTTGGATTACCTTGATACCTGATGAAGGAGCAGACTGATTGATTAGAGTGAAGACACTATCAGGAAGACTCATGGCGATGAAGTTGGTTGCATCAGAAACATCTATGCCATTGGTGAAGCCCATCGGGGAAACAATGCCTATTGTGATAATGCTAAATGAGCTCACCTGACACCAGATGAGAATATCAGTTTGAGATATACCGATGAGGAAGAAATGTAGTCATCGGCTTAGGGTATCCTGATAAGAGAAAGTAAGATGTCAAAACAGATAAAGGGTTGTTCAGAGAGTGCCAAAAGAGAAATATTCATCGAGGAGACATATGCTGAGGAGTCGTTGTCATATCAAAATTCAAAACTGATATTTTTAAAAGTCTTCTATTTAATACTTGCAGTAGATGTATCTATGGTTAACATGACGAAAATTTTATGAGAAGTTCATATTGCAAAAGATTATGGCCAAACTAGAAATTACCTTGTCTAAATACTGCGTTGGTGAAAGAAGAATACACAAATAGAACACATTGTGCCTTTGAAAAATAGAGCAGAGGATTGTAATTGAAAAAATGGAAGCTTTGAGTTCAACAAGAAAGAAGAGGGTGGCTAAGACCCTTGAGTCCAAGGCGAAGAAAGGAAAAACTGAAGAGGTGCCTCCAATCAAGAAGTTAAACCAAGACATGATAGACTAAATGCAGGCACCTGACCGAAAATCTAGAAGGTCACAACAGCACCTACTGGGGAGAGACCAATTAGAAGACAAGTACAAAGTGGTCAGAGATATCTGGACCAAGGTAAGGGGACATGAACTATTTATGTCCCACTATTTGAGAAGGAGCAAGGATATGTCACTCTGTAATCGTTGGATGACAAATTTAGGTAAGCTAATAGTCCCCAATGTATTTGTAAACATAAGACTGCTAGAGGTCTTGGTGAGGAATTATAATTCGGTGAAGAGGTGCATTCGAATCCCAAATGGGGAAGAATTTATTAGATTTTCTGGGGGTAAAATAAATTAGGTTTTCAATTTAGACCCCAGTCCTGATAAGCCCTTGTCCTTTGGGGAGTTGGAGTAAGAATACCTTAGAATGGACATTACAATTACTAGCTAGAAATTTGCCAGTCACAAGAGGCAGGAAAGAAAATTAATAGAGGAAGATGGGCCACCATTCAACATTGATTTGTTCAACCACTACTTGTAGTACACATATATGTCATGTGGGCAAGTAGGAGGGGTGGAGGTTCCTGATTTGGCAAGCACTAGGCCGCTAGTGTTAGCCTCTGATATACAAATGTATGAACCTAGGCCTTTTGACTATGTAGCATATCTGGTGGAGAGGTTGCACGAAGGTTTTTTAAACCTTAGGGATGATATTCATCCCAATTTTAAATTTTATTCACTATTGATGCATCTAGTGTTATTTTATGGATATGTAAAGGGTTTTTGGCCTAAGGACCTAAAATTAAATACCAAGAATAGGGAAGGTGAGGAGCAGCCTACCTAATTGTGGAAATCTCTTTGGGATTATCAATATATGAGATCCAACTATATTAAGTTTGAAGAACTTGTCGTGATGCCATTGTACCGAATTTATGGGATTTCATGTGAAGGGTCTATCTCTAACGAGATCAAGAGGTTCCTCAGACTGTGGGATTATGAGGAAAGACACATTGTTGATCATAACTAGGCGGACTAGTTTGTGAATAAGGATTTTACATGTTTTAGAGTATATAGACTTGAGGGGAGCCCCTACATGTTGCCAAAACTAGTACCAAACATAATAGCTTATCTAGAGATTGTGAGGCAATTGAGTGTGTCCAATCCTAAACATTTTGCAAAAATGCGTAAGCAATCCTTCCTGCCCTAGACACTGAGTTTTGGTGATTTCACCATAGTGTCAACCAAATCTTATGGAATAATTAATAAGAAGATGATAGATGAATACAATTTTTATGAGCATTATGCCAGGAAAAACTATGATCCTGAAGGCTACATTCAGTCTTGCAAGAAGAGCTAGAACTTGGGAGGTTATCTGTGTTGGCATTCTACACTCTAGTGAGAAATGAAGGTGTTGTAATTGATGGAAACCTATCAGAAACCTTCAGGCAACCACCCAACATTCATCTAGTAAAGACACCGATAGGCACCGACACCGGCAGACACTTCACCGGCAGTGACAACAATGCATACTGACACCCCAGCCAATAGGAATAAAGTTTTATTTTTTGTATTTAATTGTAAATATCTTTTGTAAAGTGGACATGGTATATTGTAATAGACTCATATATGTATGAGATCTTGTAAATCATTTAGATATATAGAGATGTAAGAGATAGATATGGCAGAAGTGATGAGCGAATATTAAGGCAAATTTTGTATAAGGTTATGGTTATAGTATGAACTTAAACTGGTACTGAACCTGGCATAGAAGATGCTGAATAGTAATAGAACATTATATTGGATTCTCATAATCCATTTTGTAAGTCAGTGAGACTTCCATTTTGTAGCTTGAGTAGTGAGCTCTAGGCAGTTGGCCTTCCTACATGTGCAGGCCCCTCATTGTAAGTAATATACATTCATTGGCCAGTGAGTGAATAATGTGGATCACAAATCCCACTGAGGTTTTTCCCACATCTGGTTTCCTCATTAAAAGTCTTGTGTTATGGTGTGTTCTCTATGTTGTATTTATTGTTCCTATTTACTACATTAATTCTTGTTTACCGGTACATTGTTTTGGAATGCAAAATACTTAATAAGGTTAAAGAATCTGTTAACCGGTTAGACACTGATTCACCCCCCCTCTCAGTATCTTTGGGACTATCATTAATCCTAACAATCTGCATGTTAGTATTGAGGCTGAAGATATCTTTAGGAACATGGAGGATACAGAGGCCAAAGAGGTAATTGATCAACTGAATAATGAACTGGCAAAAAAGAGATGGAGACTCAAGGAAATAGAAACCAAGGAGGAGGAGGTAGAAAGTAAATGTGATGAGAATGCAGTTGTCTCTAGATGGAAAGAGCCAAAGAAGGAAGAAGAGCTAGATATGCAGGGCCAAATAGAGACAACACTATAAGTCCATGCTGACTCTCCATTAGAGGAGGTTTTTGCTTTTGTTGCTAATGATGTTTTTATTCATTCCAAAGAATTTAAAACATTCTTGTACAATTTTAAAGGGAAGAAATTAAGGGACTCTATTCCCAACATAACACCTGATAATGAGGCTGAGTTGTTAAATAAATTAAAATAAGAAACTGATGCAGAGATAACCACAATGACCACTCAAAAGGGGTGGCAACTTCTTATATAGGTTGGGCTGATTTTGTTTCCCAGATGGGACCTTAGTGCTTCTTTTATCTTTGACAATTTATTGCATTCAGAAAACAAGGAATTCAAATTGGATATACAAGGTGTAAATGATCTATTTATTGGTTCAATATTTGATTAGGATGAGGAACCTTTGAGGTTATGGGCTCTGTACCCTCCCCACAAGAGACCAAAGATCATTGATGTTGACAAGGCCTTTGGCCATATGATAAAACTAAAAGTTGGTGAAATTGATCCAATTGTTTCTGTTGATATCGGAGTGGATATTTCAAAATTCAATAAAGCATAGATGGTCAAAGTAGTGAGGGAGAGGAACTAGTACAACGCATTGTATGAAGAAAAGCTAAGGAGAAGTGGGCAACAAGTACCAATGGTTCTTACTCTGGATAGCTCTCAATGGAAGAAAAAATGTGAGGAGTTGCACCAAGAAAATAAAAGGATATTAAAATAGATGCAAAGTGTGAGGGCAAATACTACTAGTGTATTACTAACTAAAATATTTGAGGTTTTACAAGGATTTCTGAAAGAATTCTGGATAGTGTTTCAAAAGAACATGGACAATGCACTTCCACACTACAAAATTTCAAATAGATTGGGGACAAGGTTGCATGATAAAACAATGGCCAAAGCGGAAACATAAGAAATTGAAGAAATAAAGAGGTTGCTAGCTAAACACAATAAATTTGATGAATAATTATAATTTGAATATGATGAATGCAAAGACACTGTTCAACATGGTTTCCCACAGTTAACTAATCAAAAGGGTGAGATAATGGATAAAGATGTATGGATCTCAGAATGTCACAGTCTTCTCAATGTCACCCTTGATATTTTCCAAATTGATGGAATTGAATTGAAAGAGACTATGAAACAGATGGAAAACTTTGTCATGCTGGAAGTCATTGTCAGGGATATCATCCATGATGTAGACACATATAAGTCAGAGAAGTACTTGGAGTATATCCAGAAGTGCGGCAAGATGCTGGGAGATGAGACCTGATGTCTAAGTTGGAGCCTAGAGTCGTGTTTTTCTATGTTTTATAATATGTTCATATTGTAAAGACAGTTTTTAGGAAGTTAGTTTTTAGTTAGTTTTTGTTAGTTTTAGTGTTAATGAAAGGGTATGCCCTTTCACTTTCAAACTGAATCATCATCTATAAATGGAGGATATTTTAGAACAAGTGGGGGAGATACCTCAAGTTTTATGATATTATCAAGACAATTTTATATAGCACCTATGCAATTTGTTTTATGGAAATATCAAAGTTGATGGATGATACATATTGAAATCAACTGGTTTGATTATCTATTTTTAATATAAATTTCAAGTGCTCTTCATTTTGAATGGTATATGCTTTTCAATTGATTGATTATTTCCATGTGATAAATCTATTTTTTTAGATTGCATCAATGTGCTATCTTATGCTATTGTGATTGAGACTAATTTCCACTTTGAGCATTAGTTTGAAAGGTTGGTTTGCAAGTTTCAAATTGTCTTATTGGTCTTTGAGAGAAAAGTTAAAATTCAGTAAGACTAACTACATTTTATATTTTAGTTATAATCAATATAGATGCTTTTGATGTGATGGTCTTGTTTTGAAAACAAGTTATTAAAATTGTCTCCATGGTTATACGTAGGATCTTTCAAATTTGAAATAGGATGAAATTAGTAAGGGATGAAGGCACTGGTTTGTTATTGATCTGATATAATTAAATCAGGTATTTTCATAAGCAATCTTCATCAAGGAATCATAGTTTTAATTTATACAGGCACAACTTCATAAACATTTATAAGTAAGCATTTCATAATTTTTAGCAAGTAATAAATATAACTAGACAGAATTCAAGAATCATTTGCCTCGTCAAAAATTCTCTATAGAAAAGCCTTTAACCGAAATTCAAGAAGTTCATGTTTCTCAACCTAATTGAAATTGAAGATCATTAGAAAACTATTCAAATACTAAATTAAATCCCACTTTAACTTAAATGAAAGAACCAATAGAGAATTTCCTCTCACCCTCTGAGCAAGCCCTATATGATCAAAGTTATCATGCATATCTATAGATTATCGAAGCCTATCATAATCTTCCTCTTCTACATAAATTTCATTCAAATCCTCATTAACATAAGCTACATTATTACTCTATACTGAAACCATGTACGACTTCACAAGATGGACATGTCCAACGTGGATAACAAATACAACAGAACAAAAGATACTCATGAAATTTTTCCAAACCAAATAGCTACTAAAGAGAACAGCGAGAAAAACATAATACCCAAGTGAAAGACATCTCGATAATCCTAAAAATAGTAATACATAACACTATAGATGAACATTCCCAAATTATCATGAAAAAAATAACTTAAAAAACAAACCACTTACTTGTGGTGTTGTTGTTCGTGTTGGCTCTGTTGAACCCTGCAATTAAGATTCAATATACATTATTCAATAAGATTAACTGTGCAACATAATAAAATATTGAAAAGTGTGTTATCTTATTGAGCTTTTCTTGGTTTCAATAATAGTTTAATATTATATACTTAACAGGGCCAACCATGTGAAGATGGAAGCTCATTTGGCCCCTCCCCCCCTAACATCAGTCTAAATTCCCCATTAACATCTAACATTCATTCATTGTTTCATCCATTAATAAAATATAACATTCATTCATTATCACATAATATTCAATAACACATAACATTCATTAACACTCAATAACATGCAACATTCATCAATATTAATTAACACATATCATTCATGAACATTCATTACCACATAGTTACATTTATTAACACATAAAAATCAGTCATTATCGAATATTGTAGATTACAATCATTTATTTTTTTAATTTTTTTTGAAGCTATGAAAAATCTTAGTGGACCATCGTTTTCTTCATCACTTCCCCTTTCTTCAGTTGTTCTTCCCTCTGCTCATGATCTTGATGTATGCCTAGTCCTCTTCTGAGGACGAGGACACCGATGCAGAGGGGGGTCCTCTGCAATAACAAAGAAATGGGTTAAATTCAAATCATATTTTATTTTTGTTACAAGTATTTCATTAATTTAAATAACATAACCATGGCACTCTTTACCTGATGGGGCTACATCATCTTTGAAATCATTTTGTCTAGCCTCAACCTCAACATGTTGAACACCCTGTAGATCCTCTGGAGTTGAAATACGAAAGGTTACATTAATCAATACACAAATTGCAATTAAATATGTTTAAATGAATGACAGTGGTCCTCTTTACCTAACTAGAGAACATCATATTCCTGATGTTGTCTACCCAGATCATGCTCCACTTGGTCACCACCGACTACATGCTCTAAAATATTAACCAAAAATGTTACATTAGTTTCTACACCAATTGCAATTTAAGATGTTTATTTGTATTAATAATTACATAATAAATTTTGAATAGAAAATGAATACCTCCGCTACTGGGATGCACATCCGAACCTTCATGTAGAGGTTGTGTTCCATGATTATCAGGCTACATTCCAATGCCATGCACATTGTTATAATTGCTTGCTTAATTAAAACAAATAAATTCACTTTATGTTGGAACTTAACATCAAATAAATTATTGGTAAGGTTTTCAATTTGAAATTATTTTCATATAACTTATTTAACTGTGTGACAGATGCACTAGAATCGCGTGTTTGCCCACTCAATTCTCGTAGTTGTTCAACCATAGGTGTATAGCCTCACTGGTAGGCAATTCTCTTGTCATCTTCTGTGGGTGCTCTATTGAATTCAGAGCCCTACATTTTTGCTTAGTATCATGAATTTTGCTTGTATTATTTGATAAAAAAAAATGTTTGTAATTTATAAATATTTTGATGCAATATTTTATTTACTAATTCTTACAATTCATGTGGCAAGTTTCATATAACCACCAGAGTTGAGTTTGTGTTGTCCGTGCTTTTCTTGTCTTGCCTTGGTTTCCTTTGGCATGTCACTCAGTCTATGAAAGGTTTAAAATAGGTTAGATTATATAAATATAAAGAGCAATTAGTACATAATTACATTCTTAATAGTATCACATACCTTCTTCTGGCATCTAGTGGCGGATTTCCTTTTTTCCTTTCAATTCTCTCCTTCACATCCAAAATTAGGTCCTTCCACTCCCTCTCTGGAATCATGCGGGGACACTCGTACTTTATGTTCTTCTCTAAATGTGTCCTGTATTGGTCCCTCAAATACTTTAGATATGTGCCATCTTTTTCAAGGAGCTTGGTTTTGTCAAATGTGTCCTTTCTGAACAACTCAACCATATGGTTTGTGAGTTCATATTTTAACCTATTTTCTTGGTCATTCCAACTTTTAAGAAAAAATTAACCTATTAGATTCAGAAATAAAGTAAAGCAACCTTTAATATAGTTCAAGAAATGGATCAAAGGAAAACTATTCTAGAAATGATGTGAAATAAAAATAGTGGATTAGGGTTAGTTCACATATGAAGTTCCACATTTTACGTATGGTGGGCCCAAACATTTGCAATGCAATATCATTAAATTTTTTATAAAAAATATCATTTCCTACAAAAAAATTATGGGATAATTAGTCCAAAATGAGTGATCAGTAAGTAAATTACAATTACACTATATATAATAATAATTTTAAAGTACCTGGAACCCTATGTATCTTCAAGGGAATCAATTCTTCGTTGCTCAACACCAATGTGGTCTACACCGTTCCTGTACTAGCAATACGAGAAGATCTAGGAAATGATGGTATGGTATCACTACTATTTGCCTCTGGTACATCCTCATGTGCATCTCTTGCTGCAGAAAATGAATCCACTATGAAATGCCCCCAAGAAAGAACACTTCAAGTGAAATAAACACATAATAAAAGAGAGAGAAAAGGAGGGATCTACCAACAGTGGGTGGTTCAACATGATGAGAAGTAGAGGATGTCTGCATGCTGCCTATTGTCAAAATTGCAGTCGAAAATAACCTCGAATGAGGCGGCCTTTCCACAGGAACATTGGTAGCACATGAAGAATAATACATTAAATATATGAAAACTACAAGAATTGTAAACAAGGATAAACCTTTATTAAGAGTTGTAAAGAAATATGAACCTTTATTAAGTGTTCGATACTAATCTTAATGATACAACAATATGAAGGAGAATAAGGAAGGTAGGTTTTGATGCAGGACAAAAGTATGTAAATTTGTGACAAGAGGGTAGTGTAAGTGATAAACTAGTATAGTCCTTACAAAAGATAGTCCATGGAATCTAAATACTTAGATTTCTTCAATGTGCTATCTCATGTTGTCAAACTTCATGCTATTTTATTAGTCTTTGTAATGTCCCTACTTTGAAATATAATTTAATAATAGTAAATTTAAATACAAGTGATCAGATAAGATCAAATGAGAACTTCTAATTGTGCAACTAAATACTTTATTAACAATTTAATAAACTATTATTACAATCATATATACACACAAAACTTATTATTATTCATTCTAAAGAGAGAGCAATAGTATAGACAGGGAAAGGTATGTGTAAATAACACTAGCATTAAAAAAGCAAGCAAAAATTCCAAAGGAGTAGTTTTAATGTATAGAACATGGTCATGTAAAGCGGAGAAATTGAACCCTAGTTGTTCTCCCCTCCCCAACTCCAAGGAGAGAGAAGGGAGGTCACTAGGGTTGATGGTTTTCACTTAGGAGAGACTTTACATTCAAAAGAGGGGTTGAAACCCACAAGATCCAATCCCACACAATGCAGGATTGGATTCTAAATGAGTTTCAAGGGTTGTGACATCAAGGATACCCTCTTTTGTAAAGAATATAGATAGAATGATTGAACTAGGAATGTATGTAGAAGCAAGAAAGATTAGCTTGTAAATAGAGATAGGGATATGGGATGAAGCTGCAGACCTGGAATTAGCAGTAAAATGTTGAGACGGTGTTGTTCTGTAAATTTGAGCAAAAGTTGACGGGACGATGGCGCCCGGCGTGCACACGGTCCTCCGAAAAATCCGCGAAACGAAGGTGGATCTGTTCATCTCTGCACAAGGATTCCAGATCTTCAATTACAGCCGCATACCTGCAACCTACACACAGAAAAGAGAGGACGATTGGGGGGTTAGGGATTAGGGGTTTGCCTTTAGGTCAAACCCCGGTTTTGGAATTAACCAAGAAATGAGAATGCTATAAATGTAAATGTTTGTAATATAAACAAGTACTGATACCTTGTTGTAAGAATGTTTGTATTCTTACATGCGAAGGTGTAATGTATGTAGTATGTTGTATGTGATCTCCTCTTCAATGGTTGAATCCTTGTCTTGAATGCAACACTTAGTCTTGAATGGAGACTTAGAATGCTCAATTGCTTGAAGGAATGCTTGAATGCTTGAATGTTTGAATGTTTGAATATCGCTTCCGCGTCTTGCTCTTGCTTATTTCCTTCCCTCCCTTTCTAGGAGAGGAAAAGTAGTTTATATACTTGTCAATTAGGGTTGATAGACTGATTTTTCCGACCTTAGGCCGACCAGGAAACATTATTTCCCGAATTGCAAACTTATAGACCCGATGCCCAAAAGGAGACCGGGCCCAAAATAGGGCCAGGGACCAGGGCGCTGGGTGCCATGGTCCTAGGGGACCAGGGCACTAGGCGCCCTACTCATGAAGGACCAAGGCACTGGGCACCATGGTCCCACCTCCTGGGACAGCAAGGTGCAAGGAGGGATCAGGCCAGGGTGCAGAAAAATGCAGTTTTTGGTGTTGTAAACAGGTTTCGGGGTCTCCATTCAGGTTCAATGTTGCGTCACCATCGTGAAGACCTAAATGCAGTCGAAATTGCAAGTGTCGCAATTTTAGTACACTACATTTAGCCCCCACTTTAGCGGGAGTATAAGCGTACGCTCATACTTCCGGTAAAGTACAAGGAAACAACATTGAAAAACTTTCACCACGTCAAGGAGGCAAGATACACCAAGCCCCCAGTGGACTAAGGATCTTACAAATTCGATTGACAAAGTAAAAGGGAAGATCACGAGGGAGAACCATGACTGTCAGTAGTAAGGCTCCCTCACTATGAGTCATGCAAGAAAGATATCAAAAATTTTCAAGCCAAAGCTAAATTTGTCAAGAAATTTTCAAGTATCTTGAAAAGATATGAACGGGATGTATGCCCCCCTATGTTAAAGCGATCGCACACGCCTCACCAGGGGTGATTGCTTTAAGGTAGTGATACATATAAGAAATGAGAAAGGAGCACGTTATCACAAGGATTTAGCCCCCAAGTGTGAGATAAGCCCAAGGATAATAGACACAAAACACAAATCACAAGGTGACTTTGCTTTCCTCGGGGTCAGTATGCTGTATGATAATTCATGTATATCATATGTATGTATGCATAATTGTTCTTCATTCCCCAATCAAGGAAGGTCACCTAGAAGAAGGGAACACATGTGTCTTTTGAGTCAACATGAGAGAGACCAAAAGAGATCTCAATGCTTTGCATCGTCCTCAAGTAGACAACACTAAGGACAACAAATAGAAGAATGAGAATAACACATAGAAGAAGTAACAAAAGAGATCAAGAGAGGAGGAGAGAGTCTGCTATGCTAATGAACTAGTCTAGCACGTCATCTACCCCCCTATCTTGTTGATCAATATTTCAGGAAGGTAGGAAACATGCTAGAGGAGGAACATCCAACACCGCAGATGGAGCTATCACAAGATCCAAACAAGGGCTATGTTCATGTTCTGAGGCATGTTGTTCTTGTCTAGGAGCTAGGATAAGTTCTTTAGAAAATTCATTAGATAAATGGTTATCAACATCAACATATTCATATTCACTATCAGAATGAACAGGAGTAACACTTTCATCATGCATAACATTTTCATCATGAATAACATTTTCATCTATATCATCATCAAGATTTATAAAAATAGGATCTTTAACTCGCACAGGATCAAGACCATCATGCATCTTATGTTTAGGAGATTTCGGCTCAATCGTCGGCTGAGGAGAAAATGGAATAATACTGGCTGAAGGTGTTTTTGGGGATTGCAAAGTTTGAGAAGCAGCTGCCTGAGCTCTAAGATGACGCTTTCATCGGTGTTCACGTGCAGAACGATTTTGTCTAGTCTTAGTAGGAAGTTGAGAAGATTGAGGAGGAGGAATGTTCTCATCCTTATCACTTGGGTGTTTAGGTTGTGGTCTCTTAGGTTGGACAATAGGAGAAGAGGAAGGTCTCTTCTCTCTATAAGAGGAAGGAGGAGGAACTGCTCCATATAAGGGAGGAATATTTGGTTTAGGAAGGAGACCAAGCCCATCATGACGAGGAGGTATAGGTCTACTTTTAGGAAGTTTATTAGATATAGGCATAGTCACATTCATAGGGATGGGTTGGGAATCTTCTTGAGGAAAGACATTAGTTTTATCTTTCAAAGGAAGAACTTCCTTCTCAAGAACGATAGGAATGTCAAGTTTAGGTGTTCTAGGTTCACTTAGAGATAGGATCATATCCTTTTTCCACTTTTGATAAGATTTAAAAAGATGATCACTTCACGGAGAAAGATATTGGAATTGTTTAGGCCAAAAGTAATCAATAGGAACGCTAGAAGTTCTTTCAACTGGTTTAAAGAGACTATGATTGATAGTAACAACCTCACCATTATGGGGAAATTTCAAACACTTGTGAATAGGAGAAGCAATAGCTTTCATGGAAGATAGCCAAGGATAGCCTAGCTTCACACGAAATTGTTCGGCTGATGGAATAATAGCAAAGTCCACATCAAGGGATTTGTTATGGACCTCAATAGGTAATGTAATAGAACCAATTGCAGGAGAAGAAAATGCATCAAATAATTTCACAACCACATTTGTTTCGTCATAGATCACTTGATTCAATTGCAAAGTAAAAAGAAATTCTTCAGTAATGACATTAACCATACAAGAAGGATCAATAAGCACTCCACGGCAAGGTGTATTCTTGACTTTTGCAACTATATATAGAGGACCATCAAGTGCCCTGATAGTTTCACTAGAATCAAATGTGATAGAAGGTTCTTTAGGGATTTTCTACTTCTCTACAAAGTTAATCACATTCGGAGTCATAGACATAAGATCATCAGGTGAGATAGAGGATGCATTAGTATCAATCACATTAGAGGTATGAGAAGGTAATGGATCAGTAAAAATCTTAAGATTTTGGTTAGGAGGAGCTACAGATGTGTTGCCTTTATCATTCACACCAGAAATAGAGATAGTATTATTATCAATCAAATCTTGAATTTTACCCTTTAAAGCAAAACATTTTTCAGTATCATGCCCGGGATGACGATGAAATTGACAAAAAGATTTGTTATCAAAATAGGGTGAATTAATCTTTGTAGGATCTATTTGCCTTATAGGAGGGAGGGTAAGCACATTTTGTTCCAATAACTTATTCATAATACTATGCAATGATTCATTCAAAGGAGTAAACTTTCTTTCTTTCTTGAAAAACTTAGAAATAGGAGGCACACCTAATGCTGCATTCACGTTGTTGTTGATGATGTTTTCATTGAATTTAATGGATTCTCTGTTCGGTTTAAACTTCCCAAATGGTTGTTGACTACTATCACCCTTATCACTCAGAGCCATAGGATTTGCTTGTTCCATTTGACTCACAGTCAGTTGATAATTGTGAAGAGTTGCGCACAACTGTTGGAAAGAAGTAAACTCAGAAAACAAAAGTTTTTCTCTAATATCTTTTTGTAAATTAGAAATAAAGATTCTTTGAATATCATTGTCGAGTACTGGAAAAGAAATTTGAGAATACAAACGCTTATATCTACCAATGAAATCAATCACTTTTTCTTTAACACCTTGTTTACAATGCATTAAATCAATCAAAGTAACTTTAGGACTTATATTGTTTTGAAATTGTTCAATAAAAGAATTTGCAAGTTGTTCGAAAGAAGTAATAGAATAAGAAGGCAATGAGCAATACCATTGTAGGGCTTTATCTCTTAATGTTCTAGTAAATAGTTTTGCAAGCAACCTTTGGTCATAAGCAAAATCGGTACATATTGTTTGAAAGGTCTTAACATGTGTTAGAGGATCACCCTTACCATTATAAAGCTCCAAATGCGGGATTTCAACATGTTTAGGGGGGATAGCTCGAACAATGTCAAGAGAAAGTGGGCTCGCAACATCAAATGTGGGCACACTAAACTTAGATTGATTCATAGAGGCAATTTGTTGCTGTAAAGAAGATACAGTTTGTGCAAGATTGTTAATGGTCGCTTCAGTCGAAGAGTTCATATTAGACATGTTAGATTGTGATGGAGGTATTATGTTATTGAAAGAAGGTATTGATTGAGAGTAAGGTGGTGGGACACTATGATAGTTAGTCATAGGAGATGATTGGAAAGGAGGAACACTACAAGGAGGAATGGAATGGTTAAATGAATTGCCCCCTTGTGTCATGTTTATTTGTGGAGATATAATAGGAACACTCATTGAAGGAATGAATGAAGAAGTTGGATTGAATGAAGGAAGAGGGTTGATTGAAGAAGAGGGATTGCCCCCATGACTGGTGATCATAGGAGGAATGTCTTGTATTGAAGTAGTCATTATGTTTGATGTAAAAGTAGGTATACTAGCAATAGGAGTTGTCAAAGGAATAGAATGATTGACTTGAGCAGGAGGTTGTGTATAACCTAAAGTTTCAGCACAACTCTTCATAGGCATCACATTTGAATCCACAATGTGTGCAATACCACGCAAAATATCAATTCCATTCTTATCACTTTGAACCATACGCTTTAGACCCTCAATTAATGAAAGAGCTTCACTATCAGGGTATTCTTGAGACATCCATTGTCGAAAATCATCAAATTGGTTATCCAATTTTGAAAGTTGTTCTACAGAAACCTCATGGAGAGCTTCTTCATCATTAAGAGGATTAGAGGAATTACCCATGTCCTCATTAAAAAGGCCATTCAAATTAGGTTCCATCTCCTCAATAATTAAACCTTGGAAAGACTTAATTCTAAGGCTTCGTCTAACGGGAATAGTGTAAGTAGGGCTTATTGTTGTAAAACTCATGCACTAAAGAGAGAGAGAAGATTTTGAATTTTAGAGGTAGCAAATTTCAATAAAATCAGCCAATCTCCTAGATTTAAGCTGTTAAATACAATCAGGACAATCTCCCAAAATTTCGGAAAAAATGTCAGCGACCGTGGCGAACGGAGTGCACACGGTCCTCGCAAATTTTTTCAAAATTTTTAGGGATGAAAGTTATGATGTTTGTAAAGCTAATTTGAAAAAATTGAGTGATTTTACGATCTGTAGATAGGCCAAATTAAAGTTGCAATCTCAAAATTGAACCCTACCAAGATTGTTGAAAAATGTAAAATTTGAATTTTGAAAAAGAGAGGGAAACTAAAATTTCGAATTTTATGATTTTAGAGGGAATACTAAAAGCAATGCAAGTTTTGAAATTTTAAAAATTGACTCAATTTCACGCAAAATTCAATTTTGAAAGTGGAAATCAAGGTTGTTGCAATTAAACATTTAATTTCAAAAGTCACAAACTGCAAAAATTTGAATAAAGCACTGAAATTTCGAATGAATGCCAACACACTTTTCAGATTTAGGACAGTAAGAAACACAATTTTGATATGAATTTTAATTTCAACAATTTTTGAATGATTAGAAGCCTCAATCCAAGCAATCACTAGACCAACTTTGATTTTAATTTTGAAAGTGTTAAAATTGATAAAATCAGCCAAGATTCTGGATTTTAGCAGAAAAATACAGTAAGATCTAGCTCCTGAAATTTCAGAAAAAATGTCGGGGACAATGGCGCTCGGGGTGCACATGGTCCCCACAAATTTTTCCCAAATTTTCAGGGATGAGAGATATTGTGATTTTGTTCTGCAATCCAAAATTACAGCCAATTTGGAGGTGTTTTGATTAGTGGAATTATTAGTCAAAGGTTGAATCAAGAAGGTTTTAAAAATTAGGGTTTTGACATTTAACCACTTATTTTTTAGAATTAAAGCACAAATATGAATTGATAATTTACAATAGAAGGGTAGATCTAAAACAAGCATTAACAATTAAAAATTCCACAAGTTTAATTACTAAAAAGAAAATTTTAGGTTTTTCGTGCAATCAACCTCTAAAATTTGCACAAGATCAAAAATGGAAATGTAATTAAGGAAACAAAATTTTCAGATCTAACAATGAATAATCAAAATTAGGATGTTCACGTCGGGTTCACCAAAATGTAAACTGGAAAAATTGAACCCTAGTTGTTCTCCCCTTCCCAACTCCAAGGAGAGAGAAGGGAGGTCACTAGGGTTGATGGTTTTCACTTAGGAGAGACTTTACATTCAAAAGAGGGGTTGAAACCCACAAGATCCAATCCCACACAATGCAAGATTGGATTCTAAATGAGTTTCAAGGGTTGTGACATCAAGGATACCCTCTTTTGTAAAGAATATAGATAGAATGATTGAACTAGGAATGTATGTAGAAGAAAGAAAGATTCCCTTCTAAACAGAGATAGGGATATGGGATGAAGCTGCGGACCTGGAATTAGCAGTAAAATGTCGAGACGGTGCTATTCTGCAAATTTGAGTGAAAGTTGACGAGATGATGGCGCCCGGCATGCACACGGTCCTCCGAAAAATCCGCGAAACGAAGGTGGATCTGTTCGTCTCTGCACAAGGATTCTAGATCTTCAATTACAGACGCGTACTTGCAACCTACACATAGAAAAGAGAGGACGATTGGGGGGTTAGGGATTAGGGGTTTGCCTTTAGGTCAAACCCCGGTTTTGGAATTAACCAAGAAATGAGAATGCTGTAAATGTAAATGTTTGTAATATAAACAAGTACTGATACCTTGTTGTAAGAATGTTTGTATTCTTACATGCGAAGGTGTAATGTATGTAGTATGTTGTATGTGATCTCCTCTTCAATGGTTGAATCCTTGTCTTGAATGCAACACTTAGCCTTGAATGGAGACTTAGAATGCTCAATTGCTTGAAGGAATGCTTGAATGCTTGAATGTTTGAATGTTTGAATATTGCTTCTGCGTCTTGCTCTTGCTTATTTCCTTCCCTCCCTTTCTAGGAGAGGAAAAGTAGTTTATATACTTGTCAATTAGGGTTGATAGACTGATTTTTCTGACCTTAGGCCGACCAGGAAACATTATTTCCCGAATTGCAAACTTAAAGACCCGATGCCCAAAAGGAGACCGGGCCCAAAATAGGGCCAGGGACCAGGGCGTTGGGGGCCATGGTCCTAGGGGACTAGGGCACTGGGCACCCTAGTCCTGAAGGACCAGGGCACTGGGCGCCATGGTTCCACCTCCCGGGACAGCAGGGTGCAAGGAGGGATCAGGCCAGGGTGCAAAAAAATGCAGTTTTTGGTGTTGTAAACAGGTTTCGGGGTCTCCATTCAGGTTCAATGTTGCGTCACCATCGTGAAGACCCAAATACAGTCGAAATTGTAAGTGTCACAATTTTAGGATGCTACAGGTCATCACCTGCACTACCTGCAATACCCTGATCATATCCACAAGGTTGATGATCACACATGAAATTATGTAAAAACAACATGTACATATTTTAGTTAGTGACATAAAAGAGTATAAAATATAAACCATTATTGAACTTTTATTATAATTAAAGCTTTTATTACTTCTTACTCACATGTTTTCTACTTCTTGCATCAATTGATTCAACCTATCTTTTATCTTATCAGTCTGAGGGGTCATGCATACCAAAGAAACAATCTCATTATTAATTTTTGTGATAGACATTTTTATCACTTCTACAAGGTTTGTGGAAATTGCATAGTCCTCATCTCTTAATATTGTGCTAAGGTTCTGATGTAAGGGAGGTTCCTTTCCCTTTCCCCGAACATCCATCTATGACAAGAATATTATTAACACTATCAAAATTACTAAAAAACACTCAAGAAAATAACATAATAATGTAACAATTTGCTTCTATCTAATTTGTAAAATTACAATGAGGTTTACCTTCTCGGTAGAAGTGTTAGGACCTACATCCCTGTTTGTGCTATGTGATGGATCTAGGTCATTCTATGATACAGAAAAAATATAAACACGTTAGCAAAATGAAAACAATAGACTTAGTAAAAAAACTTTATAATAAGATGGTATATTGGAGTCATTAATTGGAGGTTGGTTTAAATGGTATATAGTATGTACCACCCCCATGTTAGTAACTGTAGCGTTGTAAATTGTACGCACTTGCTAGGGTGGTACAATTTCACACCTAGTTTAGCACCCGCCTTGGCGCATTCTGTATTTTGCATTGCATTTCCCCTTTAGCACTTAATTAATCAAATTAATTAGGTCTAAGGTTATATTTCATCATCTCCCATATCATAAAGTTGGGCCCTTTCATTAAAGTGTGCCCCTTTCATTTTATTCCTCCTATACATCATTTAATCAAAAACCCTAATTAGGTCCTATTTTGAACTTGGGGGCTTGATTTTGGAGGTCAAAACATCTCGAAATCACCTGTAACTTCGGGATTCTCTCTAAAATCATCATATCTGACAGCCCTGAAAATTTGGTGAAAAGTTGCCGGGACCGTGGCGCCCGGTGCACATGGTCCCGGACATTTTTCCCGAAATTTTGGGAGCACGATCCAATCATAAAATAAAGCTTAACCCCAAGAAATTGGCATGATATTCAATCTCTAGGTCGGCTTATAGTCGAAATTATGACCTAGGGTTTCATATATAAGAGCTCTCTTTCTTCATTGGAAAAGATCCAATTTTTGGCTTTCAAGGACCTTCTGGGCAGCGAAAGAGCAGATCTTTGAAGACTTCAACAACATTCAACATCCTTCTATCAAGCATTTATCGATTTCATTCATCCATTTAGGGCTTGGAAGACATTGAAGAACAATAGGAGATTACCGACTGAAGATTGGCTTGTACTCCTCCCTTGAGGGTTGGGTATGATTTCATGTTGTTTTCATGTCTTTGCATAAGCTTCAATATATCCTTTATTCATGCTTTAGATCACTTTGCATCTTGATTTAGAGCATTTACATTATCATTTACAAGCAATTAGGTTTTACTTTCTAGGTTGCTCTAGTTTGCTTTCTTGCATTTTAGGACCTTGCACACACACTAGGTCTGCACACACAATACATTTTACAATACAAATTAGCTATTCATGGAGGTGGAAATCACCGAAGCGGGGGTTTGACTAAGGCAAAACCCTATATAGCTGCCCAAACACCTTTTCAGATATAAGTGCAGGTTTCAGGACTCGGACGACGCCGCAAGTTCCAGATCTGAAAGAAGCAGACTGAGACAGAACAACACACCAAATTCTAGCCTAGAAAGCTAGGACAGGGGCGTGGGGTGCCCTGGTCCTGCCAAGACAGGGGTGCTGGGTGCCCTGGTCCCTGGGACAGGAGCGCTGAGTGCCCTGGTCCTTCTGGCAGACAGCAAGTTTCAGCATTTTGACAGCTTTTCAAGTTGCAAAACAGCAGTTTTCAGAGCAGTTTCAGGGGCAGAATCAGGACAGTGGCACCCGCGCCCCCGTCCCGAACATTTTCAGTCAGATTTTAACTCTGGGTACGCATTTGCATTCTTGTCTTGTCCTTGTGTTTACAGCTTTCCATTGTTTAAGTTCAATTCTGCAATCTTGTTATTAGTTCATACTTGCACTTTGGGTTAGGAATTGAACTTGCATCATTTTATCTTTCAATTACAACAAAGGAATAGAAATCCTAATAGGTATCCCGTGGCTCTCTCTTCCACAAAAAGAAGTAGCCAATTGTTTGATACCTCTAGGCTCTTTCGTATTCCACAAGTGTGTGGTTGAAAGTGAGATTAGGGCATGTTTGCTTAGTGTCACTTTTTCCCCCACACAGTAACTTTGTTTGTATCTATACGATTAAAATTGTAATTGATTAGCAGCTCTTCCCCTATACTTATTGATTTTATCTCACATACAAATACACGTTTTCCCTCGTGCACCTCAAATATGCAATTGGGTTGCTTATTAGTTGACCCAGGTCACGTACTATTTATTAAACCTATAATATTCCTTGTTTCCTTTGGCCTTCCATCAATGTATACAACCACTAATTTACTTTGATCATTATCTTTCTGTTGTATATAATTTGCTAGTAGTGCATACCTACACATATTTTTTTTATATCAAACAATCTGCATCCAATTTTTGTAATTGTGACAAGGTCCGACATACTCCATCAATTCAACCACTATTTTGTAATAGACCTTTATGCCGTCCATGTAAAATAGGCCCAGACCATGTAATGATGAAGGTGCTATGCGATATATCCTCTTGTTAGGAATTGAACTTGCATCATTTTATCTTTCAATTACAACAAAGGAATAGAAATCCTAATAGGTATCCTGTGGCTCTCTCTTCCACAAAAAGAAGTAGCCAATTGTGTGATACCTCTAGGCTCTTTTGTATTCCACAAGTGTGTGGTTGAAAGTGAGATTAGGGCATGTTTGCTTAGTGTCACTTTTTCTCCCACACATTTTGGTGAACCCGACGTGAATTTCAATCTTCTCTAATTCTGATTTATGTTTTCAAATTTGAGTGTTCATGCTATTTCAAATTCAAATTTGTATTTACAAGTTTTAATTTCTTTCAAGATTCAAAAAAATTTAGAGGAAATTTTTGCTAAAACCCTAATTTTTCAATTCAAAGTTGAACTTGTGGATAGCTTAATTGGGATCAATAATTTCAAATCTGATTTAGGAACTCATTTGAATCATAAATTTCATTTTCTAAATCTACATTCTAAGTGCTTGCATTGGTTAAAATTAAACATTTCCTTCTATTTTGCATGTGTTATCATTTGAAAGAGGAAAATTGTTGTCATGATGCATTCATTTCATAGATGTGATAATGGGTTAGCTTCCCTTGTTTCAATTTTTCCTAAAGAACCTCCCCCCATCTATAACAAAATTTTAGTGTCTAAAAGAGTTGCTACCAATCCCTTTGAGACTCTCCCATGCTCTAAGGATGAAGACTTTAAGAGTGATCTTGACAACTCTCCTAAAATGTGCCCTTCCTATTTAGCTATCCTAGAGGAAGAGAATGATATCATAAACACCTTTCTTAATGTTACTTCACCTTCCCTCCATGATGCCTCTCTAAGTGAAAAGGTATTGATGGACATTGGCTTATTTTCTCCTAAAGGCGGTCCTTCCAATGGGGGCATGTTAGTGCAACAAGAGGTTATGAACACTTCTTTCAAAGATCTCCTTCCTAAGCATGAATCTTTGGAGAAGTCTATTCATGTTCCTCCTAAAAAACACTCCCTTCATGAGGATTCTTTTGTGCAAGAAAATGACATTATCCCTACATTTCCTAGTGATGACATTTCATTTTCCAACAAAATTCCCACTAGAGATGATGAATTAATGGTAAATGCTTACCCTTCTCCTAAAGTTGGTCTTACCCATAAGCATCCCTTAGAGAAAGAAGATGAAATAATAAGCAATTTCCTTAATTCTCTCTCCCCTAAAGATCATATTGAACATATTTTGAGGAAAGAGGATGAGTTTAACACATCTATTGATGCTCTTCCTCCTAAGGATGAGGAATTAATAAACAATGTTATCTCCTCTCCCGAAATTGACAATACTTCAAACATTCCTTTCAACAACCTCACTATTTGGGATGAACCATTAGAAGAAGGTGTAGATTATTCTCTCTCCCTTGATAGTTTCTCACCTTCCTTGAATATCAATTATTCTCCCTCTAAAAAAGCATCTCCCTCTCCTCAACTTGGTTCTACTCATAAGGATACCCTAGTTCAAAGCAAGATGGTTAACATCTCTTTCAAAGATCTCCCTCTCAAAAGTGAGACTTTAGAGAGTAATGTTGATCCTTCTCCTAGAGAGTTTATTCCCCATGTAGGTCATTTGATGATAGAGGATGATATGACCTTTCCTCTTCCTACTATAACATCAATGCCTATCCCTTGTCTCTCTCCTAAAATTGATAAAATTTTAGTGCAAGAGAAGACTATCAATAATCCTTCCAACACTTTTGTTCATTCCTCTAAACCATCCTCAATCAATTTGATACATGTGAATGAGGCACCTAACAAACCTCTTTTTACTGTCCAAGGTGCTTGTTCTTCTCAAAATTCTCAACCTTTAAATAAGCCTATCTTAGTGGTTCAAGGTGGTTATGCTAATGATTCTTTTTGCACTCCTAATAAACCTATTATTATTGTGCAAGGAGGTTATTCTTCTAAGAGCCCTTATGAGTATGCTAAGCAACTGACTAGAGAGAGTTATCATGCGGTTGCTCATACCTATAACACAAGAAACAATAGGCAACCTAATCCTCCTCCAGTTATTCCAACTTCACTTCCTCCTTCCCAACCTATTCTTCCTCAAGCTCCTCGTATTTCACAAGTTCTTGGTAAGGAATATGATCTCATAGAACAACTTAAAGCTACCCCTGCTAAGATATCCCTTTGGGATTTGATCCAAACTTCTTCTGCTCATCATGGAATGTTACAAGATGCCTTGAAAGATTTGAATGTTCCTCCACTGAATACATCTAGTAATATAGCATCTTTAGTTAACTTTGTGATGAATCCTAAAGCTCAAATTGTGTTTACCCAAGATGAGTTGCCTACTAGTGAAATTCAACAACAATATGATCCCTTGATGATTGTGGTTATCATAAATAACACTGCTATAAGATGAACACTGGTAGATAATGGCTCTGGCCTTAATGTGTGTAGCATTAATCTATTGCATAAGATGAATGTGGATACATCCCTTATTGAGCCTGACTCTCATCCCATTCGGGGCTTTGATAATGTGGCTAAGTCTTCATTAGGTATTATCACCTTACCCATCACAGTGGGACCTATTACTTTGCCTACTCCTATCCATGTTATGTCGGGAAATCTAACATACAACTTGTTATTAGGGAGGCCTTGGATTCATAGTATGCAAGTTGTCCCCTCTACATTGCATAGACAAGTTAAATTCATTTATAACAATAAGACATATACCTTGATAGGTGACACTAATCTTCAAGCTTGTTTGTAAACATCTAAGCCTTCCTCTTCTAGTAATGACTCTTTGAACAAGATACCTATGGATGAATCATTACCCTCTAATAATCAAAATTCTTTGGATGAGTCTGAAGCTCCTGAAGAAGATCCTTCTCGACTTGAGTCTACACATGAAAAGGCTTTTAATCTTGAGAAGGTTCTCACAGAAGATGATTAGGGATCCCTTGATTTTAATCCCACCTTTGTAGGTGAATATAGGGTTCCTCCTAGAGATCTTAAAGGTAAAAAGAAGGAAGAAACTAGAGATCAATCAATCTTACCTGAACCTATGAGCAATAATTTTGTGGCCGCTTCTCAAACTTCTTCTCCTCACACCTCTAATTATGAAGAGTTTGATTCTTTGTCTTATGAAAAACCACCTTCTCTTCCTGAAATGGCTGATCGTTATGGTCGTGGTTTTTGCATTTTTGCTAAGCATGGGTATCATGGAAAAGGTTGTGGTGCTCATGAACAAGGGATAAAAGTTCCTCTAGAGACTAATTTTCACAATTATGCCTTTGGACTCGGCTATAATCCCTGCAAACGCACTAAAGCATCTAAAAGACCATCTCTCAATGTGAATGCTATATTTAGTAGTGATGATGATCTCACTTCAACTAAATCATCTTCTACTTCTATCAACTCTCATTACCCTCATAAGGAAATCTTGGCGATGAACAAATATCTTTATGACTCCCCTCAAATTTCTAAATCCACTTATGAATCTTTATCTCCTATTCATCATAAAGTCCTTTCCTCCAGGGATAAGGCTCTAATAAATTACACTCATCCCTCTTCTAAGATTTCTTGTGACTTTTCTTCTTCAATTTTTATCATTTTATACATGTTTTTGATCTCACTTATAGTTGAGCATTCAGCATGTCATATTCAAATACATCATTCAATCTATCATGTCTTTAAATAACATTAATGGCTGTTATGTTGCTCATCATTATGTGACATTGGTAGCTCATTTACTGGGGGCTCATTGTCATTCATGATGGTACAATTTCAAGTGCAATCATATATTTTTTGAAGCAACATAATAGCCTAATTTTCTTGTTCCTATGGGGACAAGAGTGATTTCATACATCTCTTATTTTGCTTATGTCCAAATCTCTCCCTAGAAGATTGTGTAAGTCCTCATTGAGGCAATGATCTTTCCTTATTTTTATCTAAGGATCCACTTTTTCCTATTTTGTGGATGGTGTGAACTTTATTACTTGATGTTATTCCTGGTATGCATTTGTTGTTGTTTGTTCAAGGATTCTCTCTTACAAGAGGTGTAAGTCCTTGACTACAACCTCTTTTGCACTTGGTAAAATACATCTATAATGAATTCACTCTCCTAATTGGGTTAAAAAGAGCGTCATCCTTCATTAAGAATCACTTTCACCTCGCAAAAGAAGGAAGTATTGCATTCTTATTCTCTTCTTTGTCTTATTCTAGAAGATGTTATATTTGTCTAAGACAATTTCTCTCAGGGATAGGTGTCTTTTGTACAAAGATCTCTTCTCCTCTAAGGATCTCCTTTACACATACTACAAGATATCCCTTCTCAACTATCTTATCCTTGCTTAAAGAGTGCAAAACTCTCTTGCTTGGATCTATGACATTGTTGCATTTTTGGGGTATCTTCTTTTGTGATGAAGGTAGGTATCCTTGTTCTAATTTTCTTATGACATAAACATTACACTTTTTGAGCAATTGATTATTCTCAGAACCAGAGCACAGACTCTTAGAGTGAGATGTTTCCATTTTTCTTTTATGCAAGCTGATTATTCTCGGAACCAGAGCACAGACTCTTAGAGCGAGATGTCACGTTTTTGTACTATACATATACAGGTTGTAGCATACTCGGGCATAGACTCCTATGAGGTGCTTCTAACCTCCCTTACACACACATGCACGAGGTTGAGTGGAACTAGCGGCATAAGGCTAGACTTTCTCACTCTCCTCCCTTACATGGATCACCTAGACAGACTCTAGGGGCTAGTTTTCCATGTCCTTTTTCACATGGATCACCTAGACAAGGTCTAGGGGTGAGAAGTCCATGTTTTCTCTCTCACTATTCTTCTCATGGATCACCAATGTGTGTATTCATGCCTTTTTCCTTTCTTTTCTTCTCTTTGCATTTTGTTTCCTTCATCTTGTGTTAGAGAACTCTCAAATCCACACACTCTTTGTTGTGTTGGAATTGAGATTTAGTCCTCTTTCTTACCAAATGATTCTCCATTAGTTTTTGATCTCATATCAAATCTTCTTGTGAGCATTTGTCATCAATATTCTTTAACAATTCGAAGTGCTAAACATGATACCCTGTTTCAACTCACTAAAATTAGCAAGCCGAAATAGGGGGGGGCATATAGCTATCCTCAAATTTTCATCACCTTCCTCAGTAAGCATTAGGTGATTTTGTGATCTAACGTGTGTTTTGTAGGGTTCGGTTCCTAAATGTGTACTGCAGATACCGCTGGGGGCTTCGTTCGATAGACTTATGGATATATCCTTTTTCAAATAATGTTTGCTTTTCTGTACTTTAGCTTGCATATGCACGTAGTGTTCATATGACCGCTAAAGTGGAGGCTAAATGTAGCGTCGTAAATTGTACGCACTTGCTAGGGTGGTACAATTTCACACCTAGTTTAGCACCCGCCTTGGCGCATTTTGTATTTTGCATTGCATTTCCCCTTTAGCACTTAATTAATCAAATTAATTAGGTTTAAGGTTATATTTCATCATCTCCCATATCATAAAGTTGGGCCCTTTCATTAAAGTGTGCCCCTTTCATTTTATTCCTCCTATACATCATTTAATCAAAAACCCTAATTAGGTCCTATTTTGAACTTGGGGGCTTGATTTCGGGGGTCAAAACATCTCGAAATCACCTGTAACTTCGGGATTCTCTCTAAAATCATCATATCTGATGGCCCTGAAAATTTGGTGAAAAGTTGCCAGGACCGTGGCGCCCGGTGCACATGGTCTCGGACATTTTTCCCGAAATTTTGGGAGCACGATCTAATCATAAAATAAAGCTTAACCCCAAGAAATTGGTGGGATATTCAATCTCTAGGTCGGCTTATAGTCAAAATTATGACCTAGGGTTTCATATATAAGAGCTCTCTTTCTTCATTGGAAAAGATCCGATTTTTGGCTTTCAAGGACCTTCTAGGCAGCGAAAGAGCAGATCTTTGAAGACTTCAACAACATTCAACATCCTTCTATCAAGCATTTATCAATTTCATTCATCCATTTAGGGCTTGGAAGACATTGAAGAACAATAGGAGATTACCGACTGAAGATTGGCTTGTACTCCTCCCTTGAGGGTTGGGTATGATTTCATGTTGTTTTCATGTCTTTGCATAAGCTTCAATATATCCTTTATTCATGCTTTAGATCACTTTGCATCTTGATTTAGAGCATTTACATTATCATTTACAAGCAATTAGGGTTTACTTTCTAGGTTGCTCTAGTTTGCTTTCTTGCATTTTAGGACCTTGCACACACACTAGGTCTGCACACACAATACATTTTACAATACAAATTGGCTATTCGTGGAGGTGGAAATCACCGAAGCGGGGGTTTGACTAAGGCAAAACCCTATATAGCCGCCCAAACACCTTTTTAGATATAAGTGCAGGTTTCAGGACTCGGACGACGCCACAAGTTGCAGATCCGAAAGAAGCAGACTGAGACAGAACAACACACCAAATTCCAGCCCAGAAAGCTAGGATAGGGGCGTGGGGTGCCCTGGTCCTACCAGGACAGGGGTGTTGGGTGCCCTGGTCCCTGGGAAAGGAGCGCTGAGTGCCCTGGTCCTTCTGGCAGACAGCAAGTTTCAGCATTTTGACAGCTTTTCAGGTTGCAAAACAGCAGTTTTCAGAGCAGTTTCAGGGGCAGAATCAGGACAGTGGCACCCGCGCCCCCGTCCCGAACATTTTCAGTCAGATTTTAACTCCGGGTACGCATTTGCATTCTTGTCTTGTCCTTGTGTTTACAGCTTTCCATTGTTTAAGTTCAATTCTGCAATCTTGTTATTAGTTCATACTTGCACTTTGGGTTAGGAATTGAACTTGCATCATTTTATCTTTCAATTACAACAAAGGAATAGAAATCCTAATAGGTATCCCGTGGCTCTCTCTTCCACAAAAAGAAGTAGCCAATTGTTTGATACCTCTAGGCTCTTTCGTATTCCACAAGTGTGTGGTTGAAAGTGAGATTAGGGCATGTTTGCTTAGTGTCACTTTTTCCCCCACACAGTAACTTTGTTTGTATCTATACGATTAAAATTGTAATTGATTAGCAGCTCTTCCCCTATACTTATTGATTTTATCTCACATACGAATACACGATTTCCCTCGTGCACCTCAAATATGCAATTGGGTTGCTTATTAGTTGACCCAGGTCACGTACTATTTATTAAACCTATAATATTCCTTGTTTCCTTTGGCCTTCCATCAATGTATACAACCACTAATTTACTTTGATCATTATCTTTCTGTTGTATATAATTTGCTAGTAGTGCATACCTACACATATTTTTTTTATATCAAACAATCTGCATCCAATTTTTGTAATTGTGACAAGGTCCGACATACTCCATCAATTCAACCACTATTTTGTAATAGACCTTTATGCCGTCCATGTAAAATAGGCCCAGACCATGTAATGATGAAGGTGCTATGCGATATATCCTCTTGTTAACACAAAAATTGATGTTTATTGGAGGAAGTTCCTTGGGTACCCATTGTTTCTCTAGATGTTTGTACCTCAAGGGTACCTTGATGTTGCCTTTGGTCTCATCATCATAAGAACATGAACCCCCTTGAGCAAGGAAAAATTCCATGCATTTATTGAATTTTCTTCTAATATTTTGACCTCTAGTTGATCTCCCTATTTTAGACCTACTACATGTCTCACTTTTGTCGACTATTCCTACATTTCCCTCACTCAAGGAAGACACATCTAACAAATACCTATTTGGTGGTACCTGCATTCCATCAAATGAGAGAGTTAGTTGTTAATGAGAGAGATATTTTACAAATGAGGGTAATGTTGATGAAGAAGTCAGCCCTAAAGTTGACGTTGAGATTAAAAATTAAATAAGTCCAACTGGGGCCTCAAGTGTTGATAACTGTATTAGATTTGCTACTAATGTGGAGGTTTGAAGAACCGAGGAAGTTTGTTTTCTTAATAATTTTTTTAAAATAAACTATTTTTATAGGGTGTATTGACTTATACCTATCGATCCATGAGACTGTGCAAGAGCCTCGTGAAAGGGGTTCAGGTTCCTGCATATGTAATTCAATTATCTTATGTTAGCTAAAAATTACATAGTACACAACATGAACAATATGAAACCATCATAATCATTGTATATTTTTTATTCCTTACCTTTACTTTATGTAGACCTTGCAAGATCCTCAACTAAAGGGTTGATAACATCTATTGTCAATTACTTGTTTACACCAACAATGGTAGCATCACACAAAATATATACATGAAATCAGCACCAACAATTCAACATTATAAGCATTACATTTGTAATTTGATAAACAATAAATATATATGTGTCATGAGCATCATAGGAATCACATATGTATCATTATATATGTAATTGAGCATCATAGGCATCACATATGTATCACCATAAACATGTCATCTAGCACATATGTATCATAAATCACCATCCATCACATAGCTAATAGACAATCCACATTCCATAAATAAACACAAAGTTTAAAAAATGTCATACATTTCATTCATGCCATTGATCTTCTTCTTCATCCAACTCATCATGATCATCCTCATCATCGCCATCATCATCATCATCATCATCATCATCATCATCATCATCATCATCATCATCATCATTGTCATCATCGTCATCATCATCACCGTCATCGTCATCGTAATCGTCATCACCATCATCACCATCACCATCATCATCATCATCATCATCATCATCATCATCATCATCTACTTCTTCGGTATCTTCTTCTTCCATCTCATTATACTTCATCGGCCTTCCTCTTGTATCATGTCTAACAACAAATGACCAACCCGGTTTATGTGGAACCTCTAAGTAAAATACCTACTCACATTGGCTTGGAAGAACATAGGGCTCATCCCCAACTAGCTCAAAGGACCTTGTATTAGCCATTGTAAATCAATTATCATGTTCAATAACAGTTCTATCAAGATCATTTTTATTCAGTCATAGCCTATACCATTTGACGATGAACAAAACTAATTTGAAGGAATTAATGTCACACTCAAGTATATCATTCAAAATGCCATAGTACTGATTTTGAGACTCTTGAGGATGTATGTCATTTCTAGATGAAATATTGGTCACCTTAAAGACTACAGTTATCCCAGAATCACAAGTTTTCTTCATGTCAACCAACATTTTGATGCGAAATTTATGGCCATTGCAGCACATAGCCTTGTGGTGTTTGACCTACAATATGTCTAATATGTTAAAATTATTGCATCGTGAGTTGATAAACATACAAGTGATTAACAAAATTATACGTACCCATTTATCTCTTAAACTATATGCTAAATCAATTTCCCTTTGCGTAACATTAGAATCTCCATTACGATGAGCTTCTTTAACCAATGAAGCCACACCTTCCCATGTTAATGTATGACCATAATGTTGATATTGTTCAATCCACACTGTCGTCCAATCAAGATTGTTTATAATATTCAAATATAGCGCATCCCAGTCCTGACCTACTATACAAATAATTAATAGATGACTTAGAACCGATTTATTTAAAAGATTAAGAATTAATTAACTACAATAACATCTTATAATTACCTCTCACTTTCCTCACTCCACCTTTCCCCATCAAGTACTCCCCTTTAAATTTGTTAATGGGTTTGGGATCCCAAATGTGATCTACGTGGATCTCTACTGCAAACTTAGGAAGATATTCAGTAATGTACACCATAGTATGGTATACCATATATCCCTCCACCATAGAACCCTTAGGATGTGCTTTTTGTCGAACCAAATCCTTCAATAAACTCAAGTGCCTCTCAACCATCCACATTGACCTAGTGTGTATAGGTCGACACAATTCAATCTCCTCAACTTGGTGTATGAGGTAGTGTTCTTGTGCATTGAAAAAAGTTGAAGGTAGACACTTTTGCATTTCACACATTAAATGAGGAATTTTTCTCTTCTAATATTTAATATCTTCTTTATGGATTTTTTTAGATGACAACCACCTAGAATAGATTCAAGATGCAAAAATATATAAATCAGACTTTACAAAATAATATACGATATAATACATAACAAGCAAAAACAAATGCAAATATATTATCTATACAACAAATTGAACAAAGATCACTACTTACCTCATGTATTTTCCAAGATCATATATGACTTGCTTGATATTATTGTCGAAATTATCTGGGAGAGATAGAGGTAGACCATTCTGCAACAATTATCAAATGATTTTTTCATTGTTTTCTAACATAATACAATTAAAAGTACATGCGTAGTATACAAATATTTAGTAAATATAGAAGAAAATGAATTACCTTAATGAAGGTATGCCAATCATGTGTTTTCATCCCTGGCCCAAATTCACTTTTCTTTGATGTGAGATTGTTTATGTTTGCAGAAAATCCAGTGGGAAATCAAATTTTTTGTATGACTTCTTTTATAGCATTTCTTTGTTGGTCTATTAATAACCAAGGAAGGGCACTTATATTAATCTAGTCTCCATTGCAATTTGATTGAATGACATTTTTCATTGCATGACTGGATTTTTGAATGTCACTACAAATTTTGACATTTTTTTCTTTGTCACGCCTTCCCTCCAATATTTTCCATAATGTCTCTATTATATTCTTTCCAATATGCATAGTATTAAACAAATGCACAATATCTAGCTTCTCATAGCTGGGCAACCTACTAAATTGTCTCAGATAACTTTTTAGTCCCTTTGGAAGGTTGTCATTAATACCTTGGCGACCTTTGTGATCATCAATTACATCATCATTAAACAAAACAGAATAGAAAATTACAAATTTTGAACATAAACCATTAGATGGAATGACATTACCTTGATGATTAATTGTATTATATTCCAGCTTACATAGTCAAGGTATCATTCTTCATGGCTTTGATGTAGTCTACTCTTTTCCATTGAAAAGATGTTTTTTAGTATTTTGATACTTATGATTTCTGTGGAGGAAGAGCCTATACTCATCAAACACCTCCTTTCCTAAACTATTTGAATGATGGAATTTCAGCTTTTGACCACAAACTGGACATGCAAATTTTCCCTTTATTTGAAGACCTACAAGATAATGTATAATTGGATTAAATATGTTAATTTTTATAATTATAATTATAATGCACAACTTGAACACTGTAACATACGACAAAAATGTGTTTGCCTTGGGGCATCATATATTGTCCACACAAGCATTGCATGGAATTGAAATTGTCTTTGGCCTATTGGTCTAGAGACATCATACATAGTGACACCATTCCATAACTCCAACAACTCGTCGATGAGAGGCTCAATATACACATTCATATCTTTAACTTGGTACTTACCTATTTGAATGAACAAACACATTACATAATTGTGTATGGTGAAAATGGATAACAATAATAACAATATTGAAAGGCTAAATGAATTCAACCACAAAACCCTAGCCTAACAATCAACAAAGATCCACCATAACATATGAAGATTACCTAAGACAATGCAAATCAAATGAAATCACAAAGATTATAACATCACATGCCCAATAGGGTTTTGATCTCCATTCTTCCTATCTCCATTGATCTTGCTTGATATATTTGCTCTCAGATTTTTATATGCACAAGAGCTCAACAAAGAACGGAATGTGGTTGCAAGTAGGATCATAGTGTAGCCAAGTCTTCAAGATTAGGTCATTAGGATGATTGATTAGAATGCATAGAATGATTAGGGTTTGATAATGAAGGAGGCATCTTCTTAAATAGAAGACACAATATGAAATGGAGGGATAAGATTGAGAGGTGTAAAAAGAGAGGTCGGCTAAGATTAGAGGGTAGGTAAAAGAAATACCAAAATAATGAAAGAGGTAGGTAGTGTATGAATTAAGAGATGAATGACATGTGTCATGTGTAGAAAAAGCTAATGAATTGATTAAATAAATAAATATTTATTTAATTAATAGAAGAAGTAGGATAATTAAATAAATAAAATATTTATTTAATTTAGGAAAGGGATAATTTAAATAGATAAATGTATTTATTTAAATGAGAAATAAGGCTAGAAGAGGATAAATGAATTAATTAAATAAATAAAGATTTATTTAATTAATAGAAGAATTAGGCTTAGATAATTAAATAAATAAAATATTTATTTAATTAGATTGGACAATTTTGGGTGTCTTCATTTTGCCCCTCTTTGAGACAATGCACCTTGTCGCGTTGTTTCAAAGAAGATAAGATGAACTGATATAGAGTTGCCCCAAGATGGGAATAAGATGCCCCCTCGAGAGATTGGATGAAAATGTCTGAAAAGATTGTAGACAATCTCTCGATAAGAAAGAAAGGCTAGAATGGATAGACCGGATAAAGTGACAGAGTCACGGGATGAAGAAGACTGACTTGGGAAATGAAGGCGAGGGCTAGGGTAGGCTATAAGATAGACCATGGGCAAAAGACATCCTCATTGTCATCTACACCTTCACGAGATCACAGTGTAGAGCAAGAAAAAGAGCAGCAACAGTCAGCAGCGATGGCCTTCGTACACAAATTCGACCGTGTTCGACGATTTCAGAGGCCAGCAGAGGTAGGAGAGCCGGTAAGTACCACCAAACCTCCTCGTACTTTGACGCATTCAATTTTGTCATTAATGCATGCTAGTTAGCAATAAATGCACTTAGGAATAGGGCACAAAAAAGTGCAAAAACGTGCAACCGCGTCTACGTCGGTGCCAGGCGTGTCTATGTCCAACAGGCGCGTCTGTGTCGGTGCCAGGCACGTCTGTGTCTGGAACCGCATTTGTGCTTGATGCGGGCGCGTCTACGTCCTGAAGGGGCGTTTGTGTGCCAAAGTCGCGTTTGTGAATGATTTAGGCACGTTTATGCCAAACAGGCGCGTCTGTGTTGTTTAGGCACGCTTGTGTAGTCTATAGGCGCATTTGTGAGGTAGAAACACGTTTGTGAGTTAAAAGCGCGTATATGTCAAAAAAATGCACGGTTTTAGTCTTCTAGGTCAAATCGGCAGTTCTGTGATGAACATACGCTGTCGATTGGATAAGCTGCTGAGAGGATACACTCAAGCAGGTCCTCGAGGAAGACTAGGATAGATCAAGGCACTTTGTGATGAACAGGGAGCACCAAGATAGAGTACTTTGTGATGAACAGGGAGTACCCAAAGTATGAGCAGCACTTTGTGATGAACAGGGAGTGCAAAATGTGAGTAACACTTTGTGATGAACAGGGAGTGTCACACACGTAGTACTTTGTGATGAACAGGGAGCACTACTAGGATAGAAGCAACACTTTGTGATGAACAATGAGTGTCATTAGAATAGATAACCATATGCATTTAGATAGCGAGTAGCATTTTGTGATGAACAGTGAATGCCACCCTGACTGACATGATTGATTTGCTTGACTGCAGGAGTATTTGCCTATGTTGGAGTCACGGGAGAGATTCCCGTCCACACAGAGGTTACAACCGGAGTTGTCATTTCAGGATAGAGCTGCCATTGAGGAGATGGGATTGAGACACGTGTTGTATGTGCCTGAGTTTTGGGCAAACATGGGTTTGCTGACTGCGCTGGCTGAGAGATGGCATTCAGAGACATGCACATTTCATTTGCCAATGGGTGAGATGACAGTCACCCTTGAGGATGTTTATAGGATTCTGCACATACCGATCGATGGAGAGCTGATTCCATACGATCGCGATGGAGACAGAGAGGCTTTGAGATGGGTGTTTCAAGATCCCGGCCTAGAGATGAGAGCAGGACATGTGGCATGGGACACCATGACCGCGACAGGATTAGCTTTTCCAGCTGTGATCAGAGGAGCTATCAGTGGGTTCCTATGTCCGGACAGGGCGACATGGGGGTTGGCAGTGGGCTGGGGAGGAGCACTGGAGATATTGGTGACTCAGCACACCAGATATGCGTGGGGTCCATGTGTGTTGGCCCACCTATATTATGAGCTTCACCAGTTCGTCTACCATGGATCAGTGGGACTGGGCTGTGGAGTGACACTTCTGCAGGTTTGGACATATGAGCATCTGCCTATCACATGGCCGATACATTTCAGAGGCAGGGGTCATGGACGAAGCTTTGTGCATTTATATGACATGATCACTTCGCAACCTCGGATTGGCAGGTTAGAGCATTGGAGGTGAGTGATAGATGACATTGACGTAGTCATCTGGAGGCCATATTTGGGATGTGAGGAGTGGGAGGATGATGCAGTGGAGGTACCTTATACCTTCAGGAGCAGATATCTGATTGGGTAGACGCCCTATATATTGGAGAGGCAGCTGGTAGACAGAGTATGCAGGCAGTATGGCAGGATCCAGAGGATGCCACGACGCTCAGGTATGTATGCCCGTACAGTGAGGGATCAGGCGCAGTTCGGGCCATTGTTGTCATATGATCAGGTAGTTACACAGCTGGCAGAGATGATGCCCCTACCCTAGGATATGTGGCCAGAGATTGAGGATGCAGGCATGGATGCAGAGTATACAGCATATTGGGTAGAGCATCTGTTCCCGCGACTGACAGATCCAGGGGAGATACTAGAGGGAGAGGTAGGAGGAGATGACGATGATGATGGTGGAGGCAATGGGGGCAGAGGCCGACGAAGGCGGAGGGGAGTAGTTGGGGAGAGGAGGGTGGCACCTCGGAGGGAGGGTGGAGAGGAGGGACAGGCCCAGGTGGTGAGGGGTCGCGGTGGAGAGGGATTGGCTTAGGACTCAGCTCAGGGATACTGAGCGTGAGAGGGATTAGGCGATTTAGTGCTACACTGAGGCTGAGACAGCGCTGAGGGCAGGGAGGCAGGCAGCGGAGGACACAGGAGCAGGCTATGCATATGTCCTACGAGCTAGAGAGGAGATTGCCTACTGGAGGGACCTGTATTATGGTGCTGTGCCAGCAGATCAGTGGGCAAGGAGCTTTCATAGACCATCGCGGACAGCGACAGCTACGAGAGGGAGCCGGAGGAGACAAGCATCGAGTGGTGGGGTCATGGGTCCTCCTCCACCACCAGACAGGCAGGGTGATCCTGGATCAGGTCTGTCTAGAGCTTAGATTCCATTGAGGCCAGGCGGCTCTGAGGGAGGGAGTTCATCATAGCCATAGAGGGCTCCCTTGTATCAGTATTTGTACCATTTTTTTGTATTGTAGACACCTGCGGGTGATTTTGTAGCCATATGATTCTTTTGACATCATTGTATCATGACACATTTTATTATATATGAGAGATGATTCATTTTTGCGGCAGCTATATGCATGTGTACCTATGTGATGAGATGTTCTTAGAATGTATGCTTATGATATGGATGCAAATTTGTATATGATACAATGCAATATTTTTGTTCTTTTATGTTTTATATGTGATGCATGACGCAAATGTGAATGTATGTAATGCAGATGAATATGATAATGCAGATGTAAATTGTGCTAACAAGTGTTGTGTGCAGGATGTGATGCAATTGTGATATCTATATGTATGTGTGAAATGCTTATATGTGGTAATGCCGGTGCAGCTACATGAAATGCAAATGTTTTTGGTGTGTCATTATACTCAGTCATGTGATAGCAGGCTATGCAGACTCAAGAAGGATGATGGAAGTCAATCAAGAAAGGGGGATGGAAGACAGAAGATATGGACGTGAAAGAGCTTCTTGTGCGTTATCATCATTGAGCTTTATTATGGCAAGTAGGTTATGACAATCGAGGCATATGTTCGACCCAGAAAGTCATTGTACCTATTTGCATGGAGATAAGACAGTCACAAACAAGGAATGCCCCAGTTCACACTAGACTTATAGTGTCCTCATATCCTTGGACAAGTCATAGCATTACTAAGAGACAATCCACAGACAACAAATACAAATAGGTGACGATACCCCATCCTCGCCTTTCTAGTCAAAGACATCCTGGAGATAGATTCTCTAGTCAGAGACATCCCGGAAAAGCTAAAAGACATGTCACCAAAAGATAAAATCAAAAGAAAACCAAGACTCGACACCAACATCCACTGTAATCCTCAAGTTTAGTGTCTCTTGTCACTTGTATAAGTCTTATTTGATTGTGGTCACAATGTTCACTTTCACAAAAAGGATAGATAGCACTGAACCATATGTTGTCTGAGTCTGTTGAAAGATTTGATTTTGTTGAAGCCCATTGTTGCTACTGTGTCTCATCTGAAACTGACTGAATCCATGAAACTAATACTTTATTGCAGAAAAGATGAAACTTTATGGCAGATCTGCGATGCAAATGTTGCTTTATTGCGGATTGTGCGTGGATAGACTGAAGGAAGCTGGAAGAAACTGTACTCCTTGAAACATGTGATGTTCTCAATTCCACACCCATCACTAGACGTAGGATTTTGCCTTAGCCACAGATAGGGTCTGATTTATTATGAATGGAAAGGGAGGCGAAAAGTGGGGTTTATTATGAATGGCTAACCAATCTTGGGTAGATCAATAACAAGCCATGATGGGAATGGGTAAGTTTATTATGAATGAATAGGTTGTGAGTGTGTGCAAAGTGAAGGATGAAAGTGAATCCTGAAGGAGGGAGGAGCAATGTCTCTACGCATGGCACTGGTGACCCAGTTTTCACCATGGTACTTTCCCAGGGCACCACCGAAGTGGTTTTCACTGTTGGACGAAATTATTTCTCTTTACCTTTTTCGATTTTTCAATGTTTCTTTTTTTTCGTGTCACAAGGCGCCTGTTTGCCAAGTTTTCACCAAGTAACGATTTTTTTGTTTTATGATTTTTTTTTGTATTTTTTATTTTTATTTTTATTTTTTTTGTATTTTTGAATTAGGATATTCCAAAGAGCTATGTGTAGAACCTGTGAAGGTGCATGCTATTGATAGGATCCTCCAAAGGTTCACCTTCTGTAGTTGAGAGCTGATATGCCCCAGATCCATAGACTGCTGTAACGATGTAAGGACCCAGCCAGTTTGGTTCAAACTTGCCCCTCTTCTCTCTGTCTTGTTGATTTTTAGGATTTTCTCTGAGAACCAAATCACCTACCTCAAATGTGTGAGGCTTGACTTTGTGATTGTAGCTGCGACTCATTCGTTGTTGGTAAGCCTTGAGATGATTAAAAGCAATTTGTCTCCGTTCATCCAACAGTTCTAGTTCTTGTAAGCGAGAGACCTTGTAATCTTCATCACTAATGATGTTTTGCAAAGAGACCCGTAAAGAAGGTAACTCGACCTTAATAGGCAAGATGGCTTCAGCGCCGTAGACAAGTGAGTAGGGTGTAGCCCCTGTAGGTGTGCGGACACTTGTGCGGTAGGCCCAAAGTGCAGGATTGAGTTGGATATGCTAGTTATGGCCAGCGTCGTCGACTGTCTTTTTGAGGATTTTAAGAATTGTTTTATTAGACGCCTCAGCTTGGCCATTACCTTGGGGGTAATATGGTGTGGAGAAATGATGGGAAATACGGAAGCGGTCATAGAGTTCACGAACATCCTGATTTTTGAAGGGACGCCCGTTATCAGTAATAATGGATTTAGGAATACCATATCGGCAAATGATATAGTTAAGGATGAAAGTAGCAATTTGTTTCCCAGTGACTTGTGTGAGAGGCATAGCCTCAATCCACTTTGTGAAATACTCTGTGGCTGTGATAATGAATTTATGACCATTGGAAGAAGGAGGGTGAATCTTGCCTATGAGATCGAGTCCCCACTGACAAAAGGGCCAAGGAGACGCCAGTGGTTGTAGTTCTTGTGCTAGTGCATGTATGAGGTCTCCATGAATTTGACATTGCTTACATTTCTTGACAAACTGATATGAGTCTTTTTCCATATTGGGCCAATAATATCCAGTCCTGATGAGTTTCTTGGCCAAGGTAGGACCACTAGCATGCGGACCACATATCCCTTCATGCACTTCACGTAACGCAATCTGAGCTTCATCGCTTTCTAAACATCTAAGAAGAGTGCCATCTAGACCTCATCGGTATAGGATATCAGCTAAAATGACATATCGAGAGGATTGGCGAATGAAAGTGCGGCGTTGGTTGTTTGATAGATCAGGAGGTAAGATATTGTCATGAAGATATGTGAATATGGAACCATATAACTCGGATTCGAGACCGACAACGCATATCATTTTAGTAGGAGTGATCTCATATGAAGGAACCAATAGGTTGTCTACCAGAAACTCATAGCAGGTTTCATTTTGAGGCAGGTCAATTAGTGAAGCGATTGTAGTCATGGCATCTGCAGCACGATTCTGCTCTCTTGGTATCTGCTCAAAATCTATCTTTGTAAAGTGCCATTTCAAATCATCTACCAGTTGCTTGTACGACATTAATTTTTCATCTTTTGTTTGGTAATCATTAGTTGCTTGATGGATGACAAGTTGAGAATCCCCAAAAACACGAAGTTCTTGGATCTTCCATTGAACTGCAATTTGTAATCCAGTTGTTAATGCCTCATATTCTGCTATATTGTTAGTGCAAGGAAATGATAAGCGGTATGATTTTGGTATAGAATCGCCTTGAGGAGTTATAAAGAGAATACCAGCTCCTGCCCCATGCTGTGTGTATGAGCCGTCAAAGTATAGTTGCCATGGTCTTTCGTGTGATATTGTTAAAATGGATTCATCTGGAAATTCTGAATTTAGAGGAGCATCATCAATCATGAGGGCATCTGCTAATTGATCCGCGATTGCTTATCTTTTTATTGCTTTTCTATCCACATACTCGATGTCGAATTCACTCAAGATCATTACCCATTTGGCCAGTCGCCTAGTAAGTGTTGCTTTATTGAGAAGATATTTTAAGGGATCAATTCTTGCAATCAACTTAGTCTTGTGAGTGAGCATATAATGGCGTAATTTCTGTGAAGCAAAGACCACAGTGAGACATGCACGCTCGATTGGTGTGTAGTTTAGCTCATATCCCACCAATGTTCGACTGATATAGTATACTGCTTTTTCCTTACCATCAGCTATTTGTTGTGCTAGGAGTGCCCCCAGTGCTGTTGGAGTAGCTGATATGTATAGTAGCAAAGGCTGATCTGGAATTGGTGGCATCAAAACTGGCAGATTCAAAAGATTATCTTTGAGCGTCTAAAAAGCTTGTTGACAGTTATCATCCCATTTGAATTTGATATTTTTATGTAGCAGGTGCTGAAAAGGATTACACTTATCTGCAAGTTGTGCTATGAATCTTCGTATAGACTAGAGTCTCCCTTGTAAGGATTGAAGTTGACTGATATTTCTGGGTGGCGGCATGTCTAAGATAGCCTTGACTTTTGCTGGATTGGCTTCGATTCCTCTTTTGGACATAATGAATCCTAGGAGCTTCCCGGAGGTTACTCCAAAGACACATTTCTTGGGGTTTAATCTTACCTTGTATTTTTCCAACCGATCAAAGACAACTAAAAGTATGTCCAAATGTGTATCTCTGTCTATTGATTTACCCAAGAGATCATCAACATAATCTTCCACGGTTATGTGCATGAGATCATGAAAGATAGTGGTCATTGCTCTTTGATATGTAGCACCTGCATTTTTTAGCCCAAAGGGCATGACATTCCAACAGAAAGTTCCCCACGGACAAGTGAATGATGTTTTGTGTTGATCCTCAGGAGCAATCCTGATTTGATTATAACCAGAAAATTCATTCATTAAAGATAACATTTCGTGACCTGCTGTGAGATCAACGATCAAGTTGATATTTGGTAATGGAAAGTCATCTTTTGGACAAGCTTTGTTGATGTCTCTGAAATCTGTACATATTCTGATGCTACGATCTGGTTTACTGACAGGTACTAAATTGGAGATCCATTTAGGATAATCAATTGGGCGTATGAATCCGACATCCAATAATTTCTCCAGCTCTGCTTTGACTAGTAATGCCACTTGTGGATGCATTTTTCTTAATTTTTGTTTCACTGGCTTTGCCCCCGGTTTGACTGTCAAATGATGCATTACCAAATCCGGATCTAGTCCAGGCATATTAGCGTATGACCATGCAAAGTTGATTTGTCGTTCCTTGAAGAAGCTTATGAATTTTGACCTTTCGGACTCTGTCAATGATTGAGCCAGGAATATGTTGTGTGGAACCTCTTCTGTACCAATGTTTATCTTGATAGTATCCTCTACCAACATGGATGACTTTTCCTCATATGAGGCTGGGAGAATGTCGAGCCTTCCATCTTCGGGTGCCTCAGAGAGGTTTTCGCCCTTAGATACGTCCTTTCTTTTTACTTTTTTGGGATCAGATAGCGCCACAGTGTGGTTTTCGCCATAAGACCCTTTATTTGTTCTTATTTTCATATTTTTACGACTAGAAGGTCCGACACCCTCACCAAAATATGCCATGTTGTTGAGTTCTATGGTGTATCCTGCTTTATGGTCCCCAGGGGGAAGATCATCTCGTATGCCCAGATAGTCAATAATAGCTTCGTCATTTTGAAATGTGTCAAATTGTGCTGGTCCTTCATAATCCCAGTCAATGAGTTGGTGGTGAACAAGGGGAAGGCCTTTAATGTTTTCGGAGTTTGTGGGGCTAAGAGTGAAGATGTGGTTATATTTAGGTATATCGAGGCAATCGTCGAGGTCATCGATGGCACTCTCCTCATCAGTTTTGATCGCAAGCGAATCCAAATTGTCATCACTAGTAGCGCCTTCCGGGACAGGTGTCCTCATCCTATGTGATTTCGACCTAAGACCTTGAGATGAAGACTGTGTGGAATCTTTATGGGTTATTTCTTGACCCACCCTGAATTTTTTATAAAATTCCTCTTCTTTTGTCGATTCATTTGGCTCTCTGAATGTCTCGGTGAGCTCATAGTCACTAGAGGATTTGTCTAAACCCCATTCCCATTCGTTGGAATCTGTGGAATAGTAATCTTCTTGTTGAACTTTGGCAACTTTGATTTGTGATGCCTCTTCTGTCCTTTTAGTGTGGATCTTGGAAGTCAGAAAACCAAGTCCCTTTGAGCGTTCTCTTTTTACAGTCAATTCCGGTTGTAAGGGCTCCATAGTGCCTTCTTTGCGTAACCCAAGAGGGCTTTTTCCATCATACCCAAATTTTTGTAGAATCTTGAAGCCTTTGCCATATTTTTCCCAGGGTATATTGATCTGATCTTGTGTGTCCTCTTCAATTTCTTTATAGAGAATTCTGTATAAATCTTCCTCTTCTAGTTCACCCCATCTTTGAAAGGTAGTAGGATCCCATTTGAGTATCATGATGGATATTTTCTTGTTAGGATGTGGCCTTCCATATTCTTTTGGAGAGCTCATGACTTGTCGTAAATACATTGTCTGATTTAGAGTGTATTCTCCCATGCCTTTGTCTTGAAATTTGCCTTTAAGTTCACCTTGTTTTGATGTCGAAGGTTTCAATGACTCAGGGTCAATGTATGCCGAAGAAGGAACAGCTTCACGATTACTGGGAATGATGGTCTCCGTATGTGATCTCAAGTTATTGCAATATATGAATGGATTAGGATCACCGTTAACTGTTACCTCGACTCCATTATGAGGAAACTTAATGCATTGATGGTATGTCGATGGGACTGCCCTCATTTCATGAATCCAAGGACGTCCTAGCAATATGTTGTATGTGAGATCCAAATCTAGGACTTGACAAACCACATCCTTTGTAACTAGCCCAATTCTTAGAGGTAAGGTGACCGTGCCCTTGGATGAGCACTCTTCATCGTCATATGCCTTGATGGTGATTTGATTTTTTGAATTCACAGCTTTATCAGAATATCCCAATTGTTTAATGGTGCTCAATGTACAAATGTTTAGACCTGCTCCTCCATCTATTAGGACTCGCTTTATTCGATGTTTGTGTATGAAGGCTTCAACATGTAATGGTGCATTATGTGGCTGACTTACGGAGGTGTCATCGGCTTCTGTGAATGTAAGGGAGTGTGGAACGGAAAGGTAACCCACCATGGTTTGAAATTGGTCCACATTCAGATCAGTAGGAATGGCAGTATCTCTCAAGATTTTGTCAAGAATAGCTTTATGAGCGGGGGATATACGTAGGAGCTCAAGGATGGAGATGAGCGCGGGTGTCTTCCCTAACTGTTCTACAAGGTCATACTCAGGTTTGGTTGATGAAGAAGCGGCATTTTTAGTGGAAGCACCTAGCAAAGTAATCTTACCTCGACGGGTTGTAACATGACATTCAGGGGTATGTTCGGAAGAATATCCAACACCTCTTAGGACAATCTTGGGTCTCTGAGGAGGATTCTCAGGATTTTTGTTCTTGATGCTAATAGTAGAGATATGATTGTCCGTCGAGATGTGATTGATAGTTGAGTCATAGTTGTAAGGTGCTCTAGTATAGTTGGCCTGATCATCTGTGACTTTGGCTTTTCCTTTGTCATGCTTTGGGAATGGTTCCTTAAACATCTCATGTTCTTGATTGGATGAGTGTCCCTCAATCTCAATATCACCTCTATCAATGATATCTTGCACAATGTTCTTCAGTCGATGACAATTACCTGTCTTGTGACCCTTGCTCTTATGAAACTCACAATACTCATCATCATTCCACCAATTTGGTTTGACCTTTGGTTCATATGGAGGAAAATTTGGAACTGTGATCACTTTGTTTGCCACAAGCTTTTTGAAGACTGATTCAAGTGGTTCTCCCAATGGGGTGTACTTCCTTTGTGGTCTAGAAGTTGTTTGAGTATTCACTTGATTGTTTGTAGAACTTGATCCTGAAAAGATGAACTTGGGTCTCACTGTATTGGCATCAACAACACCATCATTGACTGTGTTCTTGTTTTTATTCCAAAATCTTGGCTTGTCTTTTCCTTTAAAGTCATCTTTGTTTTCCTTGAATATCTTAATGATTCCTTGCTCAATTAAGACCTTTTTTGTTGCTAAGCCCTTTTCAATAACATCCTTGAAGGTGGACAAACAAGCTTTCCTTTGATCATAGCCAATGTCCTTGTTAACGTTTTGAGTGAACATTTCTACCATTTGTTTTTGTGGGATTTCGCAAGAGCATCTGCTAGCTAGGTTTCTCCATCTTTGTAAAAATGACGCAAAAGATTCTCCCTCCTTTTGCTTAGTATTACACAAAGTAGTGATTGAGAAATATGTTTCTATATTGTAAGAGAAATGCTGAATAAATGCCTCTGCTAAGTCACCCCATGACTTAATACCAGGAGGTAATTGAGAGAACCATTCCATAGCTTGATTGCCTAAGCTTTGCAGGAACAACCTCATCAAATATGTTTCTTCTGCCGCTACCTCAATGCAAGCTGTGAAAAATTGTCTTATGTGTGCCTTGGGGTCTCCTTTTCCTCTATACTTGTCAAATTTTGGCATCACAAAGTGTGTAGGAAATGGAGGCATTGGGATGCTCTTATCAAATGGATAAGGACATATGTCTCTCATAGTGTATGTTGGTTTTGGTGTACTCATGTCCTCCATTTTCTTTTGTAAATCTCTGATTTGTTGCTCCAAATTATTCTTAGGTGGCGATCGATTTCTTGTAGCATACCCCATGTTTGAGACACCAATTTGAGGAGGAGCTTGTTGCATGTATGGATGATATTGATCATAGACATGTTCATATGGAGGAGGTCTATATTGATGCAGCATATAGGGAGCACTTGGTATAGCTTCATGTTGAGGAACCCCATATCTATTTTGTGCATGTATACCATATTCTATAGGCATGTCATGTTCTATTGTGTTGCCCCCAAATTTGACATGAGGTTTCCTTGTGTCCAAATTTTGAGCATGCCTTTGAATGTCCACTTGTTTTGATTGATCCATAGCTTGAGCATGTGATTGAGCATATCTATCTGCATAAGACTTCCATAATGGTCTTCGAAGGTAAGTATCATATGTTTGAGCATGTGTATGTGGGATTTATGGTTTTTGAAGCAAAGCTGATGGTGATTCAGGTACCATATGCGGTCCTCTATTTCCTCCACTATTGGGTCTCCTTTGATCCATGTTGGAGTGAGTTTGTTGCGAGGGTCGGTTTTCCATAAGTTGAGACATGTCAAAGTCATGAGGTATTTTAGCTCCACTTTGTGCCATCATGTGTAAGAAGTATTGTCTATCCCTCTTCATTATCTCTTCAACCAATCTATTGAAATGAGGATTCATTATGGATTCTTCTACATCTGCTGATTGTATTGAAAAGTTGTCCACATTGTCATTGTGTGTAGCATTTTTGTTTGTAGTGTCTATGTTTTCCACATTTGGAATGTGTCTATAAACATCCATGTCAGGCAATGTAGTGTGCTCAGGATTGAAAAATAAATCATTGTCATACTCATAAGAACTCATGTTTGCGGACTCTTGAGCTTCTTTAGCTTTTCTCCTAGATTTTTGAAGACGGGTTTCAACCATGAACTAGGTGTTTGACCAAGATGTGAGAGACTATATGAAAAATGAAAAGAGTATGGAAGACCAAGAGTTGTATGGAGTGTAAATGAATCTTGAGGTGTACTTGCAATGTCCAAAGTGTAAGACCAAGTATGTAAGTAGTAGAGTAGGTGTGACTTCCAAAGAGATGATTATTTCTCTTGATGAGGTGAGCTGACCTTGACTCTAAGTAAGAACAAATGAGACCCAAAGGTAAGAAACCTTGATGAGGGACCACTTAGCAAAGTGTTGTTGTATGTAGTGTGTTGACAAAGTATGATGAGGACAAGCAAGTGACCTTTTGACTCGAGTTTAGACAAGTATGAATGTAAAATGAGATGTGAAGCAATGATGGACTATATGAGACCCAAGGACAGGTTGAATGCTAGATGAAACCTGAAGAAACAACCTAGGAAGCTCAAGTATTCTGAAACTGATTTCTCTTGTTTGCCGGACTGTAAAAATTTTCAATTCTGGACATAGACACTTCTGTATACTTCACAGACGCGATTCCTAGACACAGACGTGTCTCTGTTTGACACAGACGCTGTTACAAACACAGACGCTATTCTACCCTTCATAGATGCGCTTAGATGACTCAGACGCGGTTAGAATAGACACATATGCATTTCTATAAATTTCGTGCAATTTTTCCAATCTGTGAAGTTGTTTTGTTGTGACCAAATCTGACTGTTTGACTGTTTTTCATGACAAGAGGACACAATGTTAATGAGGACTCAATGTTTGCAAGTGTTTAGACTCCAAAAGTGTGTTGTTTGATGTAAAGTTGTTTTGCATACACTTGAAGACACAAAAGACGTAATGTTTAGTTGTTTGGTCTTGAATGTTTGAATGTTTAACATAAGACAAGCACAATTCTTATGGCTGGCCAAGATAATAGTTGTTGATCCCACATAAGGTTTTACCCCGAGGCTACGCTATTCAGAGCGGATACTTAGATGCTTGACCTCACTGGCTCCACCCTCGGCACTCACTTCTCGGGTCAGCCAAGCATCAGTCCCCATGAAAACTCTCCATGGTGAACTTTGTATCTCTACTAAGAACCGTATGTGTGTAGGCCGCTACCAGAGGTCCGACCTCCTGCCTCAACAACTAGAAGGATTTGGGCTTCTAAAACAAAAAGGTGCTAGTAAGGGCATCCGCTCGTGTGGCCATACATGCGGCACTTTCAGCTCTATAAATACAGAAGGCTCCCAGCCGGTAGGGGTTACGCCCTACAAATGATCAAATAAATTTGATCAAACGGGTTTATGGGGAGACATAGTGTCGGTATGAACTAATCAACACACGTTATTCATAGTTTTCACCATGAATACATTTGATTATAGTGGTTCGGATGAGGTGGGTTTTCCTCGCTACCACTTGGGTCATTCTCTTCTCACTAGTAGTCCTAATGACCACACGGGAAGACAGGCCCGCTAAAGATTAAACAAAAAGAGCCTATTGCTCAAGACACCAAAGATAATGATTCAATTTTAGTGCACCAATGGAAGTGTTTGCTAATCTATGAAAACAAGGCACACAACAAAATCTCAAAAACCCTAGCCAAGGACCTACAACAGAATTTGTTAGTAGTTTGGGTTGTTTCAAATGATCACCCCTTCCTGCAAGCACACAAATTAGGTAAATTTTAGAAACCCAAAAGACTTTGTGAAAAAGGGGCCTTCAACAAAAACATTTTTTCTTGCTTCCAAGACAAGCTGTACAAACTTGGTTAGCTAAATCTGCAAGGGTTAGTCCAAAAATAAACCAGATCTGAAACCCTAGGTGCGAAATCCGAAAACCAAATCAAAGAAAGTTTGAAATTTCAAAACAGTAAAAACACAGACGCTGTTATACTAGACACAGACGCATCTTTATGACACAGACGCGGTTCTGTGATGCACAGACGCAGCCAAAACACACAGATGCCCTTGTCGGACACAGATGTGATCAGAAGTAACGCAGACACGATTATGTAACACAGACGCCCTTGTCTGAGATCTGCAAAACAAAATTTGTTGAAAACACAGATGCGATTCCCACCTCCGCAGACGCTCCTAAAACTTAGAGATGCGATCCGACCACTCACAGACGCAGAAATACCTAAAATGTCGTCCAAAAATTGTCCGATCTGCAACCTCAAAAACACAAAATCTACAACAAAAGGGTTAAATGCAAAGGGACAAGAGTCCCACCGGGCGTGCCAAAATGTGTATGGTGAAAATGGATAACAATAATAACAATATTGAAAGGCTAAATGAATTCAACCACAAAACCCTAGCCTAACAATCAACAAAGATCCACCATAACATATGAAGATTACCTAAGACAATGCAAATCAAATGAAATCACAAAGATTATACCATCACATGCCCAATAGGGTTTCGATCTCCATTCTTCCTATCTCCATTGATCTTGCTTGATATATTTGCTCTCAGATTTTTATATGCACAAGAGCTCAACAAAGAACGGAATGTGGTTGCAAGTAGGATCGTAGTGTAGCCAAGTCTTCAAGATTAGGTCATTAGGATGATTGATTAGAATGCATAGAATGATTAGGGTTTGATAATGAAGGAGGCATCTTCTTAAATAGAAGACACAATATGAAATGGAGGGATAAGATTGAGAGGTGTAAAAAGAGAGGTCGGCTAAGATTAGAGGGTAGGTAAAAGAAATACAAAAATAATGAAAGAGGTAGGTAGTGTATGAATTAAGAGATGAATGACATGTGTCATGTGTAGAAAAAGCTAATGAATTGATTAAATAAATAAATATTTATTTAATTAAAAGAAGAAGTAGGATAATTAAATAAATAAAATATTTATTTAATTTAGGAAAGGGATAATTTAAATAAATAAATGTATTTATTTAAATGAGAAATAAGGCTAGAAGAGGATAAATGAATTAATTAAATAAATAAAGATTTATTTAATTAATAGAAAAATTAGGCTTAGATAATTAAATAAATAAAATATTTATTTAATTAGATTGGACAATTTTGGGACTTACCTTTTTGAATGAACAAACACATTACATAATTATTATGACCATTTTACTGTAATATTTATAATTAAATGTAGATGACTATTAAAAAATAAAATACCTGGAACAATCATCACAAAAATTATGTGCTCCCTCTTTATTGACATCCATGGAGGAATGTTATTGTTGATAACAAAAAGTGGCTACACCGAGTAAACATATCTCATCTCTCCAAATGGATTGACATCGTCCGCTACCAATGAAAGCTTGAGATTACAAGGTTCTTCTTTAAAGTGTGGCCACTTTTCCTCTATGTCCATAAATGTTGAACCATCCATAGGCATTTGAATAATATCATCTTGACTTCTATTGTGTGCATGGTAATCCATAAATTGTGTCAAGCTATTGCACTTGAATAATTGTTGCATATGTGGAATAATGGGAATATAATGAAGAACCTTGGGAGGAACCTTTTTTATTATTTGATTTGTTTGATATCTATTGATATGTCATTCAAGGGATTCTGTTGTAATTTCATGTTGTTTATGATATATAATATGGTCATTGGGACAAGCATGTATTGCTTGATACTCCATTCCAATATTTTTTAGAATGGAAGATAATTCTTGGTATGAGTGAGGTAAAATATTTGATGGTGGTAACAAAAACTCACCTATCCATCTACAAAATATTAATTTGTTAATATAAATAATATTAATGGTACATGATTCACCCTTTATTAAATAAAATGACATACACAACATACCTTAACATATGTGAGATTGTTACATTGGATAAAGCATTCATAATCTTGAAGTTCAAAAACAACAATAAAGCGAAGAGAGGAGTTATTTGGGAGCCTTCATAAAGGGGCTCGTATGCCTTCTCAAGTATAGGTAAATCATGAACAACATCAAAGTTATCTTGATCATCATGATTGGCTACACTAGTACTAAATGTGTCATGGATCAATGTATTTGTACCATCATCTTCAATTGTGTTTTCTTGCACATGATCATCATCTTCCATGGGATCATTATCTTCAACTTTGATATTCATACCTCCATGTTCCTCCACTTCGAAAAACATAATCTCCAAGTTGTGTTGGTCCATATCATGCACCCTGGGGAGCTCGACCTATAAAAAAATTATTAGCATAAATAAACCATGATCATGATCTCTTCATGAAGTGATTTCTTATGTATATAAATTGTTAAAACAATATAATGAACAACCTACCAATTGATGATAATCATGTCCCCCTTCAATGTGACCACAATCTAGTAGGGACAATAACATTTTCCATCACCTTTTCTTTTCAAGTTAGACCACAATCTAGCAATTTTCTCCTTATTTTGTTCTTCACTAATATTTTCTGACATGGTCTTTCTTCACATGCAATAAAGTTGGGCTATCAAAACTCGGTGTGTAACCTTCACAAACTACGCAAAAGGATATCACAACTATGGGAGTCTTCTTAGAACTAGTTATATAGAAGTTGAAATGTTACTTAATCTTAGACTCTCTTCAATTATGAATGTTGGCATTATGTGAACTGGTATGAGGACATAATGACATTGTGTGTTGTCATTGATGTCAATATGATGAAGAGAAGAGAACTAGTATAACACTGTGAACTGACATTTGTGCCAAAGTGAAGCGGTGTGTTTGTTCAAGGTGAACCGGCATATGGTTATGGGAACTGGCACATGGAAGCATTGTATGACTACCGATTGGTAGTCTCAACTTTAGGGTTTCCGGTTGAAGTGCTTCAAGCCTGTGTGGCTCAACTGGTGACTTTGTGTGATGAGTTAGCATGGTAACAATTAACAGATCATGTTGCCACATCAGCCTTGTGTGCATGAAGGATCTTGCATGAAGGAGATTGTTCCCATCTACCTCAGGAATGTGCGAAGCCTGTAAACAGTGATAACGCGTGGTGGGTTATCAGCCGCCATGAAATCAGTGGAAAATGAACGATGGAGAATGTCTTGAGATTGAATCAAGACTATTGCATTTAATGCAGTGTGCTCAATGATCAGGACTGAATCGTTTGAATTCCTTAACCTAACAAGTTTAGGGTTTAGGGTTTATGCTACTGACCTATCTGTTTTCCTATAAGGTCGATGTTGTGTTTCTTTCTGAGGTTGTTGGCAAAAGTTGTGTGTGTGTATCTAAGAGAAGAGATACGTGATTCTTGCTAGACCAGAGGAGAGAAGTGATACCTGTAGAGTGTAAGTGTAGAAGGTGAAGAGGAGCTAAAGCAGATCTACATTGGCATTGAGTGTTGTTACCAGATCATTGTAATACCTGTTGATCTCTAACCACCTCAACAGTTGGGAAATCCCTTAACAGCATGGCTTTAACTGGCTTGCTGTAAATCCTTTAACAGGGTGACTCAAAACCATTGAGTTCTTGAAATTCTCTAAGAAGGTAACCTTTAACAGGGTTTAACCCTTAACCGGGTATTCTAGCTATCCCTTAACCAGGTGATCCCTAACATGATCGGTTCCTAACATAACCTATTGTATTAGTCTTTAACTAGACAAGGCTTGTAACAGAGTGGACTTCTAAAGAGTTGAAAAACAAGCTTGTGGGTATTCATCCCCACCACAGTTTTTCCCAGTTGGGTTTCCACGTGAAAAATATGTGTTTCATATGTGATGTCTTCTTCATGTGATGCTATGCTTTTTTCTGTTAAGCGGTGAATCATGTTGATCTAGCTATTATATGTATATCTTTGATGGTAGATTACCTATTCATGCACTAGGGTGAAATGGAAATGAAGTATTAGATTGTATGAGAAGATAAGTGTCAACCGGTTTATGCTTGTCTCAGTTATTCTGGGTTTTCCCGGTTGTACTCTGTTTAAAGACCGGTGTTACTGTTTGTCTGTCAGTGCACAGTGTCTGCTGACAAACCGGTTTAAGATTGTGTTTTTGTCTGTACTGATTCACCCCCCCCTCTTAGTATTTGGTAATATCTGTTCATCATTGAGTTATCAATGAAGACTATTTTATTTAGATAGTTTTCTTGGGTAAAAAAGAAGCTTGATTTTGACAAGTTGATGAAAAATATTTGAGTTTTAAAAAAAGAAAAACCTTTTTATTGTGTCATCTAATAGAATCAACTTATGAATGATGAATTTACAAAGAAGTCAACATGAAACCAATTTCATATGAAAGATAATTGAATTGACTATTAGAATCCAAAATATGAAGAAAACTGAGCGGTTACTTTAAGAGTTATAATCAATTCTTTTGTTGCAACCCTGTCAACAAGGGTTTTATGACACTTTTGACAAAAACCATTAGAAATTTATAATCCATGGATGACCTTAAAACCTATCTTTAATTAAAGATAAATATTCATTCTACAACCTCAAATAGGTTATTAGGGGATGGATTCAATCCAAATCTTATTAGGAAAAACATCTAAAGCAACAAATAATCACATCTGTCAAAAACAATAGTTAAAAGTATTGAACAAAATATCAATTTTCTCAATACATAATTTATAGAAATAAACTTCCTTCCTATTTATCCAACAAACAATTACATGGAAGTTTTACTTTCAAACTGATATACAACCCTAGAACTATCACAACCCTGCAGAATTAAGTAACAGTCAGAGGGTTTATTTGATCTAGCCTTACAAGACTTTCCTCTAAATCTGTCACATAAACTTAATCTGAATAAATTATAGATTTTATAGCCTCTCATGGTTCTATAACTATTCCAACTGCCCCTAAGACCAAAATGTACAATTTGACAACATTTTATTCATTGTTGCATTACAACTTTTTAGTGACACCTTGCCAACTTTTGCCTTTTGACATGAATGACCACTAAACATTACTTAGATACTTTGAACACCTTATAATGGACTCTAAACAACACATTAAACCTATATTACCCTTCCATGGGTACATTTACATTATTTGAACAATCAGGACCTAAATAGGACTATTCGACAACTTTTGACAAAATGGCACTGTTAGCATTACACATTGATTTCAAGCTTGACAAGCTTGTTTATTTCTCATTACTCATGATGATTATGTAGCTTCTTAATATTAGTACCATTTAGTTCTCCATTTTATTAAGAAACAAGAAAGTATGGATGTTTAGAAGTGGAAGAGAAATGTAAGAGGTCCATTAGAACTCCACAAGTTTGCAAATCAAACCATCGGTGTAGCCTACCCCAAAGAAAGAACCCTAGCAAAGCCAAAGGTCATTGGGAAGTGATTAACTATCACTAAAATGGGATAGGAGTTATCCTGATACCCGATAGACACATCAGGAGGATATACACCAACCAAGTTATTACTAAAGTATCATCGGCATGACTTTCATTTTCAGAACATGGGAATTGTTGTCTTGTCGATAGTCGATAAGGCTATTGGTAAGACTTACACTGATAGGAAGAGAAGCCTTAGTCATCAATACAACTTAAAGAGATCAGGGTGTAACATTTCAAGCTATCCTGATGCCCAATGGAAATAATAGAGAAGGAGATTCATCAGGGAAAAAGTAACTATCGATATAGGTTGTTCAAGGTTATGTTGATACCCGATGGAGGGCTCAAGAAGACACACACTAATAAAAAACAAAGTGACTTAAGGAATGAAATATTGCCGATGGTGCCAAGGGAGTAATTCATTGGGAAAGAATATACCGATGAGCCATTACAAATACAATTCAAAACTAAAACCAAAGGAACCTATATTTAAAGAATGCAATTGAGTAGATTGATGACTCACATGAGGTAAATTAAGAACCAAATGCAGTTTGTATTTTAGTAAAAAAACACAAGGTGAGAATTCTTGCTCAGAATTCATCAGTTATCATGGAGGCTGCAAGTTCATCAGGAAGAAAGAAGATTGTTAAGGGCTCTGAATCCATGTCTAAAAAATCCAAAACAACGGAAGTCCCTCCTACACAAAAACTGAATCAAGATATCATTGGTCAATTGCAGCCCCCAGGCCCAAAATGAAGGAGATTGAAACATGATTTTCCTAGAGAAGACTAGCTTGAGGATAGGTTTAAAGGGGTTGGAGATGTGTGGGCAAAGGTGAGAGGGTATGAACTCTTCCTGTTTCATTTTTTTTATAAAGGACACAGAAGTGCCAATTTGTAACCCATGGATAACCAACTTAGGTAAACTAGTTGTTCCAAATGTTTTTCATAAATATTAGATTGATGGAAGTCATGGTCAAAAATTACAATTTTGTGAAGAGATGCATTCAGTTTCCAAATGGTGAAGTGTTTATCATATTTAAGTTAGGCCCAATATGGAAAGCTAATGTACTGCGAGGGGAGGGATGAATCAGTACTCCAAAATGTTTCTTGAATAATAACTTTACTCTTATGCATAAATAGAATAGTGCAGGAACATAAAATAAAGTTAAAACAAATAGATAACAATCATACATGATTCACTCCATAACACATATATTTTGGTTATGCAAAAACTCTTGGTTAGAGAGAAAAACTGTGATGGGGATGGCACCCACAACTTCACTACTGCAATAATAAAGAGTGCTCGATTAGAGCTACATATTAGCTATTTCTGATAGCTTACCCTATTAGGAGTAACAAGATCTATTAGATCTACCTTGCTAAAGGATTTTACAACATTTATTCTGAATGCTGCACCTGGTTAGAGGCTTTACAATTTATAGACTTGATTAGAGTCTTTTACCCTGTTAAAGGTTTCTCTTACAACTTCACAATATTACAATAAAATCATTACAAATATCTACAACTTTACATCTGAAATGTTATAGCAGATTCTATGTGCTAAGAATAGATTACGTTGCTTATGGCATACCTCGGTAACCCATATAGTAACTCGGTAAACCCTTCTATTTACTTTGTTCTTTGACTGTTCTCTGAAAACCTTCTCGGTGACCTCTGTGTCTCTGTAACAGTCTTCTTACACTCATACATACACCCTTAACTCATGCTATATAAATAGATCTCTTAAGATGGTGATCTAATTCATTGCTTTGATCTTACAAACAAGATTCCTTGAATGAATAACTATACAAAATATTTCATTGGTTAGATTGATCTCAAAATCATACACAATCTTCTAGTGCAATTTCCAATGTGATAACAGTTAGATGTGCCTCGATCTTGTAACACATTTTCATATGAATGTCTAGGTTCAATGTATTTGGTAACACATTTCACTTGGTGTATATCAACTCGGTGTGTCATCTTTGCTGCTTGGTAGACATAAGAAGATACTCGGTAGACAGCTCAGTGTATACTGCATTCTATGACTACTTTCCTCTGTAACCAACTAGACTATGCATACCAAATTCTCTGTGTATACCGACTGCATGATTCAGTAGTGTTAACCGACTAGAGTATATAGTATGACTTTGAATATAAAAACTAATCGCAATTTGATAAGTAGTAACAATCCCCCCTTTTGACATTAGTTGAGATGTTTGACAAAAACTACTTTGAAAGTCATAACTAAAAAAAATATATACTTTGCAAAATGACTATCTTTGACAGTATATACAATAGTCAATGAAATAGTATATTCAGATATACTCCCCTTATCAGTATATTGTACATAACTCTGATTTTGCATGCTCGGTTTTGTGCTTGTGTGCTCTTTCTTACTGTCCTTGGATACTCTGCATACTCTGCTCGGTATACTCCCCTTGTATACAATACTTCGAATACTATATCGAAATACTATATCAAAACTGTATCACTAAAACTGTATCACTCTCAAGATTATCATATTACTCCCCCTTTTTGACAAACATAAAAAACTTAATTTCCATCCGAGGGTGGTAACTAGTCAAAAATAGATTTGTACTTTGTCTTGGCATTGGTGAGGGTGACAGAGAGAGCATCTTTTACACTTTTCATTAAAGAATTTTGTTCTTGAATATCAACCAATAGTGATATTAAACCATCAAGAGTGCTTCCCTCTTATGTAGTAGATAGGTGTGTGGCTCGGTTAATCTGTTCTTGAACTGATGAAAGATGAGGAAGGAATAATATTTGGAGTGTCATTATATCCATCCTGATCTTATGTTCTTCATTTCTTAGTTCCAATTGTTGAGCCATGAGCTGTTGAAGCTTGGTATAAAAATTCTGAACTGAATTGGGCTCTGGAGTCAACTTATTTGAGAGATTGGTGATCTCTTTCTCAATTTCATTAGTTTTTTTCTTGATATCTTTAATGAATATAGAAAATGTACAAAGTTTTTGAAATAAATAAAGAATATGCTTGAGTTGAGGGGACAACTCAACAATGAATTTGACAAGTTTGACTTTGCCAATAGCTAGAGCTTTATGTACCTCTTCTATCATTTTTGTAGTAAGCTCCTTGTCTTTTAGCTTGCTCAAATACTCAGAAGCATCAACTCCGGATTTTTTGATTTGATTAATGAGTTCATCCAGTTGAATGTGGATGGCTGCATCGGTTGACACTGTAGTTGTAGGTAGCATATCTGATAGTATTGTCTTCACCTTCTGAAGTACTTTATTCTTCTTTTGTATGGCCATCTGCTTTTCTTGTTCGGCCTTTGCTTTGCATAGTTCACCAAAATCAATGAGTGCTTGCCCCTTCAATTTTGATATATCCACATTGGGCAACACTATTGGTCTAGATAAATCAACTTTGAAACTATGCTTTTTCACTTTCTTCTATTTACCTTTAGTTGGGTGGACCAAGACAATAGCTTGAGAGGCTTGCTGACCCTCAGTAGGTTGCTCGAGAGGCAACACTTTGGTCAATTCCTGTAGCTGTTGTGGTTTCTTTTGGTGCCTCGATACTGGGTGTCTCAGCTACTACATTTTTAGTGCTCGAAGGTGCTGGAGAGGTTTGTTCTAGAGTAGTATCTTCTCCTATTGTAGACTTGTGACCTTCGATGCCTTGTGCTATATCCTAAGGAGCTTCAGTAGAGATAGGTGGATTAATCAGTGGATAAGGCTGAACTTTTTCTAAAATTGATTCACTAGATACAAGTTTTGCATATGTAGTGTCTTCTATCATTTCCTGCTCTGGATCCTCTGTATCCATGACATCTTCATCTATTTGAATAGTGTCAACCGGGTCTTGTTCGGTAACATCAGGACTGTGCTCAGTGACATCAACGATTTCAACTGTAGATTGTTCATCGGCATCTTTAGTTTTGAAGATTTCCTACCATTTTACTTTTGTCTCATTTTCTACGTCAATATATAGCCCATTCATCAGTTTTAAGGCTCTCTGTTTGACAAGAAATTTTGAATTGTAGGTTGTCAAATGTTCCTTTATTTTTCCTACAGACATATCAGGAAATAGATGGACTAGACTTCTTTCTCTAATTTGTTTCTCTGAGTCCATTGCATACTTCCACCTATTATCAATATGCAAGTAAAGTTCATTTGGAAGTGACTTTACTAGTTCCAATGGAGCTAACCAGAACTTTAGAAGTGTGCAGATGACAACTTCTTCAATTTGTCTCTTCTCATCATTATTTCTAGTTTCATACTTGACAAATCTAAATGAACCAAATCTGCCATATTCTTTCAAATTGGCACAAAAGTTTTCAACACTATGTATATTTACCTTCTTGCTCTTGACAATCTGGAATTTGTTTGCATCTTCAGATTTTGTATCACTAGACTCTTTTGCCAAAATGAGTCTCCGAGTAGATTTCTTGTAGGTCTTGGTTACCTTGGGAGTAGTAACACTCTTTTGTTTCTTACTCGGTGATGTTGTTGATGCTCTTGTATTAGATCTCTTTGTTGGAGGGGTCAGTAGGGCCTTTGAAGTGTCTAGTTTCTTTCTTTTTAACACTTTACCCTTAGGCAATTCGGTTCTCAGTGTTATAGCTGCCTCTTGAGCTTGCAATTCCTCTTCGGTGATGGCATGAGTGCCTTTGACCAATGTGGAGGAAGAATCTTCTCTAAATTTCTCCGTTAGAACCTTTATCATCTTTGTTTCTTTTCTTGTATCTTTGGGTACTGCAATGCTCATTTTTACTTTTCCCTTCACCTCTTCATAGGTTCCATACCTCAACTCAGTAGTATGCCTTGGTAATGTAAGATATGCATCAATTTGCTGTTGTCTGATATCAAAGTCAATCTCGCAACCCATAGGTGGAAAAGATTGAGTCCTTGGTTCCACATCATTCACATAATAGTAGTCAGTGTCTACCTCAAAGCATATATCATCTTTATATTTCTCCACTAGCTGGGGTGGAATTCGGTACCTATTGTGCATTTTCTCCTAAAATTTACTAAAATAATTATCCATTATATCATTCAAATTATCACCTAGCTTCTTGATAAAGTCATTAATCTAATGGGTGATTGGTCGGTGTAGCTCCCAAACTACTTTACTGACTGATGGAAAGAATTTTTCAAAGTAGAAAAACATGCATACAAGAAGTGAACCAAACTTTAGTGTGTTTGCCTAGTTGTTCTTCTTTGGCTTCCTTATTGTGTTCAGATTCTCAAACAGGTTCTTTAGTAACACTTCACATAAGTCAACTTTCATTCCCTTTTTCACAATTTAATAAGCTAAGTCAACTGCTGCATAGGGTACACTATTTTCCCTTGCTGATTGGAAGAAATAGTAACCGATTACTCTAATGGAAAACTTAAGTTTTGCATCAGTGACATTGTTCAGTTTTAGTCCTCTGTAATTAGCTTCTACTCTGGTTAAACTAATTAATTCCTTATGTGATATCATCTTTTGAGCTCATGCATGATCATAGATAGGATAACCGGTGATCACATGAATGATTTCCTTGGTGATTTTAAATGGTTTCTCTTCTAGCCACATGAAATCATCATGAACTCTACTCAAAACAAACTTGACCCATTGGGGCTTGAACACACAAGGATAGGTTAGGGCTTCAGTCAATCCTTTGATTTTGATGTGTTCATACTTGCTGTTTAATACACCATCGGTACATAGTTCATCATAGGTGTCTCTTATTTCCACATGATCGAGTTCTTCAACATGGCATTTGGTGAAGAATCTCACATCTTTGACTAACAAGACTCGATCCGAGATGAGTGAAAAGGTGGTTTTGTCATCCAGTTCGGATGCAACTTTAGGAGTCAAAGAGTATTTCAGTGAGGGCTTCTCTACATTCTTGACAATAATGGGATCTTGGATCTTGGGCGCCATTTAAGATTTCAGGTAAAAACTTAGCAAACTATCCTTAGGGTTTGACGGTTTACAAACGGTAGACGCTTCACACTCAATAGATAATAACAATTTGATAATATCGATAAGCTAGCTTAACAATGCGATGAGATTTGATGTAAATACCTTGAATTCGCTTTGAATGAAATTTGATCACCTTGATTCACTCTGCTCTGCTCTTTCAAAAACTTGGTAAGTGTAAATGACCATGAAAATACTTTTAAGTACACAAAATACCTTATCGGGCTCCGTGCGGGTTAGGTCAAAACATTAAATGCACTCGATTCACCTTTAACTGATTTACTCTTTTTTTTTCATTTTAACTGAGTAACCAAATTTCCTTCATTTACCGACTTGATAGGCTTCCTGTATTCACCGACTTGACAGGTTTCCTGTAAAGTACTTTTGATAGTGTTGGTTAATAGATTGGATCTCTCAAAATGTATAAATAAATACTCCTGTTGCCCAATAGAAAACCAATGCAAACCAATAGTTGGGTAAATAATTATTATTTTACCCTCTGCATAAAGGTACAACTCCCTATATGATATTCAATGAATTTTGAATAAATTTAATCATGTAATTCACTTTTAACGAGAAAGCAAACAAAAGGCTTTAACATTCACTTGTCAACACAACGTGAACACTTCATGATAGATAATGAAATTCATATTAAGACATTATACTTCAAATGAAGATTAACTCACAGGATGATCAAAATTATTTGAACTCTGATTGATACTCGCTCATGTCTCACAGGACAAGGGGAATCAGAATATTCAAATGCTTTCAGCTAATTTCATTCATCAAATTGATTCACATACTTAAAATGAAAAATCAGAGAAAGGAATCAGATACATGAACACATAATTATTCCAATAGAAATCTTTATATATTCAAACTCACAGGTTTTCTAAAGCTGTATCATATATTCCATTCCATTCAAAGATGGGTATTTCACTGAAATTAACAAGTAAAACCAGTCTGCTCTCTTAATTTTTACAAAATTTTATGGATCCCACCAAAACATCCATAACTCATATTTATAGCCACCAGGCTAAATTGTCTTTTTTAGCAAATGAAACTGATCCATTAACTAAAACCAAAGTTTCAAGAAATAACCGTTCATAACTGAAATTAACTAAATGGCCAAAAGCCAAAAATAGAGCTATAATGATAAGAATAGAAAATGACTTAAATTATCTCAGGGGTGTGTGTGGTGACACGTATATTTCACCATTCCATATGAGCCATGGAGAAGTTATGAACAACCTGGTAATGTGGGAGCCCAATGTGCAGGATGCATTGCTTCCAAACTTCTTTGTCCATACTCACTTGCATAACTTTAATTTTGTGCACTTCTAAGTGATCTGAACAGACAACTAGCATAGATTCAATTCGAGCTACTCTGGTGAAGTCATCTCTGGTTAAAGACTTTGATTCTTTAACCAAGTTCATCTTTCCTCTGAAAATCTCCACCATATCTACTACTTGTTCGATGGTCTATCCATCTTCCTTAAGAAGTTGTACATCAATGCACTTTAAGTCTTTTTGCATCATGGCAATGAGTTCTTTCAATTCTTTCAACAACTTAATGGACTCTTCGTGACCTTGCTTTATGATTGAATTTCTCCACTCAATATTTTCCTTGGCCACATACAGTACCTTGTCATCCAAATCGTTTATTGCCTTTTTTGTGAGAAATTTCATGACACCATATTTCTGCACATCTCTCATCCAAATCAATACTGCAGCCCATTTTTTCCTTTCCTTCTCACACACCGACACCTCTATTTCGAGCTCTTGAGTTACAGTTACAACATCTTCGTACACCCTGATTAGATTGATGATATACTCTGTTCCTTGCTGAATTATGGATTCAAGCCACTCCTCAAAGGTTTCCACCAACATATGATTCCTCTGAACCTTATCCAACAAATTTTGGTTCATGGGTGATTTAGGATCAAAACTCTAAGAAACCTGTGATAGGGGTTGTGGACTGGGATGATGTATGGCATTGATGTACTCTACCATCTACTTAACAATTTGTTTCAACTTCTGTTTGTCCTTCTCATCCTTCCATGTTTTGGATAACATTCTTTTAGTGGAGGACTCTAGGTGTTTTGCATCAGTAGCCCTTGAAGCAATTCCTAAATCAGCCTTTTCAATGGCAAAATCCTTCTCAGTAGCATTCTCTAGATCTTTGTCTGAAATTGGCCTGGCCACTTTAGCTACCCAATGCCCTGTATTCTCATCCACTTCTAGCATAGCTTCTTCTTTTAGCGTCTTAGACTTAGGTGTTTGCCCAAGGCATCTACTCACCATATTCTCCATTGGTATGCTAATAGGGACTACATTATGTTTCTTACTAATTTACGCTCCCAACCACCTTGAAACATTTGGAAATTCTTTTGCTGGCAGCGTCTGATATTTAGATGAATCCATGATAGCCCAAGTAGCCACTTGACTGGGGCTTTCCTTAGGTTGCTCCTTTTCTTTACCTGTATCTTGAGCTGTAGGGATGCTTACTTCCGGTTCACCCATAATCACTTGCGCCTCTTCACTATCAAGAATTATGACAGTTTCTTTTCTTGAAATTTCTTTACTTTTCTTCTTACTTCTAGAATGGGTGACTTGAACTATTGAGGGGCCAAATGGTGGTTCTTTCAATCTTCTAGTTTGAACCTTCTCACTTTGTGTATCAGTGACACCTGCAATATCAACAATAATGTTAGAAGAAGAAATCGGTACAACAGAATGAGGTTGCTCAACTGATTTCTCGCCTGAGGTAGTAGTCAACCTTATTCCAGATCTACGGTCTCTTAACCATTTTTCTATTCTCCTTATAACATTAAAGGTTTTAGATTGAATATTTTCTTCTTCTCTCCTATCCCAGTCAATTTCAGGAATAGGTTGCTCATGAACTCTTACATTGAACTCTAGGTCCAATACATCTTCACCTTCCTCCTCTTGTATTTCTACTATGTTCATTGGCAATTTCAAAGTAATGATTTGTCGTAAACTGAACCTTGACCATAATCTTCTTCGGACTTCAAATTCATCACGACAATCTTCCCAGTAGTCTTCTAACTGGGGTATATGTGAAAAGTTCACATCAACATTCAAGTGTTTCATTGTATATTCTTTGCTATCAAACCCCTGTCGAGCAACATAAGGCTGCAAATTCATTTTTTTGAGCTCCACTTCTAAGTTCAATGCATTAGAAACAGTTTTACAACTATAATATCTGAGTTCAACTAGGAAAATTGCTTCAGACTCACTTTTCATCCCTAATTTCTTATCAACATGAGTTAACTGTCTACAAACTTCTAAGAGTACATAACTATCGAGAGTATATTTGGGCAATTTGAAAGGTTCATCTTCAAAGACACCAATTCTAATATAAGTAAATCTAGGAAATTGAATAAAACAACTCCCATATGTACTGACCAACTTTAATGCCTCAGGTGACATTCTATTATTCAAATTTCCCTGCAGTTCAAAAGTTAATCTTCCCACAAAGACATCATTCCATCTCAAGAAGTTTTATGTGTACCTCTATATCTACAAATGTGGATAGAACTCATAGACCTTCATTCCATTAACCCAAGGTTCTTGATATAATCCTGGCCATTCTTTGATACAAGCAAAAATATAAAATAGGTATGAAGTCATATGAAAATCAGCTGTTCCAACAAAATTACTCAAACCTTCATGCAATCTCTCAGCAACTACTTGCACCCAGTCAACATATTTCTCAACAGATAATAATACCTGAATGTAAAAATACATCCAGTCTTCCCAATAGAAGGCATCCAGTCTTCCCAATAGAAGGCATCCAGTCTTCCCAATAGAAGGCATGTAAATTCCTCTTAAGCCTATTCAAAAGAATCACAATATCTCTTACTTCTGTAATAAAATGCTCTCTTGTCAAGGGTTTAGGCAACCTAGAACCTCCCTTCTGTATTTTAAGGAGCCATTTTCTAGCAATGACGCTCCAATAAACACTTTTCTTCTCAGAGAAAAATGCATATGAGGTTCCTATGGACCAATCTTCATACGGCTCTTTGTGGGGAATTCCAATTGCAGCTATTACTGTTTCTTTGTCAATCCACACTAGCATGTCTCCATTATTGGCTCTAATACACCTATTACTAGCATCATATTTGTTCACGCATGCATATACTAATTCTAGGCAAGGAGTAGCAATTAGGAATGTGGCGGTCTCAACAAGACCACTGTAAACTATCTTTCCCATCATGGAATTGGCTTTTGGGTTCTTAGCTCTTTCTAGAAAATTATCTAACTCATCTTGAACAAAGGCTATATCATCTAATTCTGGGAGGGTACTAATCAAGCATGATGTTCGACCCAATTTTGGAAGAGTCGGTCTCATTTTTCCTTAAAATTGCATCAATCAGACAACATTCAACTCTGAAGCAAAGAATTACACTTTTCCAATTTCAGAACTAAAATAGAGCAGGGGAAAATGAGCAGTTGAACTCACCTATCTTCACCATCAAACTGTAAAACCCTCGGAATAAACTGAGCTAAATTACCTTCTGCATCTCTATTCTTCACCAGCAGCAACAATAATTGTGTTACCTGAGAAGCATCATATTTAAGGACGAAAAACATTGAAAAGTACCAAAACACGCTTCGACCTAGCTCATTTATCCATGTAAAAACCCTCGTGATTTGATATAGTTCTGACATGCCCATTAATTAGAAATCAATTTCACATAGTCGACATGCTTTCTCATGATTGTTTTCCATAATTACAATTTGAAAACACGAAAAACAAGGAATATTTTATTTCCATCGCATCGCCTTTTCTTCCTAAACACCATCGGGCTGATTTGAAACACCGCTTTGAACCTTGAACTATTTTAAAAGAATTTCATTGGTTCAAAGTTTAATGACAAAAGATCAACATTTGCGAATAGGCAGAAAGAGACAAAAGGAACTTTCAATGACATGGGAATGAACCTTGAACCTTGAACCATTTTAAAAGAAGGTTCAATGGTTCAAGTTCAAAGCAACCACAAGACTAGTACTAAAGAGACAGCCGCAAAACACAAGACAAAAGATCGATTGAACCTTGAACCTTGAACCAGAAAGATTCAAAGTTCAAGTTCAACGACTATGCTAATGAAGACTTAGAACTTAATGGATTGCATTTCCTTTGAACCCGAATTTGAACTTTATAAAAGGTTCAACAAATGAGTACGAAACTCGATTGATGAAGGCTTAAACTCTGCATAAATGATGACCCTTATTTTTGATGGGCTATAATAGAAAAAAAAAAAGGGGGTAACAATTGGTTTTGACTAGGGACCGGGACTGTGAAGGACTAGGAAGGAACTTAGAATCTCTGGTTTCGCACTAAAACAAAGACAAGGATGCAAAACAGATATGGCTAGACACAACAAAATTGAGCTATGTACAGAGAATGTAGGGAATGCCTGCTTACAATTTTTAAAGCTTAAGATCCTATCCATTATAAGACAGGGGAAGAACAGTACCATATATATATGCGAGCTTGAAAGAGTTTGGTCCCTTACCTTCATGAATAAAAAACGGACCCTTCCACAAGGACTCAAATTTTTCATGTGCTCCCCTCAGTTCCCTTCTTTTGTCCCGGAGTAGGACTTGATCTCCCTGCATAAATTTCCTCGACCTGGCTTTATGATCAAAAATCTATTTAACTTGTTGTTGATGTTCCGTAATGTGTTCAACCAATTTTTCCCTTTCTTCTTCTATTCTGAACAGACAAGGTTTAATTTTTCCCTTTCCGATAAACACTTTTCTTCGAAGAGAAAAATGTGTATGAGGTTCCTATGGACCAATCTTCATATGGCTCTTTGTGAGGAATTCCAATTGCATCCATTACTATTTCTCTGTCAATCTGCACTAGCATGTCTCCATTGTTGGCTCTAATACACCTATTACTAGCATCATATCTATTCATGCATGCATATACTAATTTTGGGCAAGGAGCAGCAATTGGGAATGCAGCAGCCTCAACAAGACCACTGTGAACTATCTTTCCCATCATGGAATTGGCTTTTGGGTTCTTAGCTCTTTCTAGAAAATTATCTAACTCATCTTAAACGAAGGTTGTATCATCTAATTCTGGGAGGGTACTAATCAAGAATGATGTTCGACCTAATTTTTGAAGAGTCAATCTCATTTTTGCTTAAAATTGCATCAATTAGACAACATTCAACTCTGAGGCAAAGAATTACACTTTTCCAATTTCAGAAGTAAAACAGAGCAGGGGAAAATGAGCAATTGAACTCACCTGTCTTCACCATCAAATTGTGAAACCCTCGGAATAAACTGAGCTAAATTACCTTCCGCATCTCTACTCTTCGCTAGAGGCAACAATAATTGTGTTACCTGAGAAGCATCATATTTAAGGACAGAAAACATTGAAAAGTACCAAAACATGTTTCGCCCCAGCTCATTTATCCGTGTAAAACCCCTCGTGATTTGATATAGTTCTGACATGCCCATTAATTAGAAATCAATTTCACATAGTCGACATGCTTTCTCATGATTGTTTTCCATAATTACAATATGAAAACACTAAAAACAAGGAATATTTTGTTTCCATTGCGCCGCCTTTTCTTCCTAAACTCCATCGGGCTGATTTGAAACACCGCTTTGAATCTTGAACTATTTTAAAAGAATTTCATTGGTTCAAAGTTCAATGACAAAAGATCAACATTTGTGAATAGGCAGAAAGAGACAAAAGGAACATTCAATGACATGGGAATGAACCTTGAACCTTGAACCATTTTAAAAGAAGGTTCAATGGTTCAAGTTCAAAGTGACCACAAGACTAGTACTAAAGAGACAACCGCAAAACACAAGACAAAAGATCAATTGAACCTTGAACCTTGAACCGGAAAGGTTCAAAGTTCAAGTTGAATGACTATGCTAATGAAGACCTAGAACTTAATGGATCACATTTCCTTTGAACCCAAATTTGAACTTTATAAATTGGATTGAACTTTTCTTCAATGTTAAAGTAATAGGAGTCAATAGTTATCGGCCTCCGCAAAAGAAAGAAAAAAGAGGAAATATAAAACAAATAATGAAGCATAGAATAAAAGGTTCAATAGATGAATACGAAACTTGATTGATGAAGACTTAAACTTTGCCAAAATGATGACCCTTATTTTTGATGGGCTATAAGCGAAAAAAAAAGGGGGTAATAGATAGAATTTCAAACTTACTAATGAATCTTGACTATGCGGATTTTGAATTTAGTACATAATAGAATAGGAACTGTTATGATTTTAACCTTTAGAGAGTGCAGTCCCTTAATACCGTTTCTGATTAATTTGGAATAGGTACACCTAACTCCGTAGGTAAGGTGCTTTCTTCATTTGACATGATTTCCTTCTTTTTCCGAATCATCTTTAATTTCTCTTTTATTTCTTCAGTGTCTCCTCTAGGTTGATCTCTGCAATCTCCAGCTAAATGTCCAACTTTGTGACAATGAAAACATGCCATACCAGGATTTCTCCATGATCTTCGGTTGTTCATTCCAAACCTTATAAAACAGTTGGCACTAATATGTCCATATCTTCCACAACATTCGCACCATATCCTTTTATTGTCATCCCATGGTACTGCTGCATATTGTCAGTAAGGATCTGTGTAAGTTCGGTAACCTCTACTATTTGCTCAATGTGCAGACTACATGTAGTTCTTTTGCTTAAGCCAACACTTCTTAGTACTATGTCCATATCTATTGCAGTTTCTACAAAACCCTTTGTATTTTGCCTTTTGATAGTTGTTAACAAACTTTTTCCTACATTGGTTAAATGTGTGACCATATTTATTGCAATTGTAACAATAACCATTGGACTTAGTGATATTCAGTTGCTTACCTTTTCTAATTTGGCACATGTTGGCAGTATGACCTTGATTTCCACAGTAGTAGCAAATAGGCTTCTTTCTTTTGATGTTATTACTTTTTCTAGCTTGTTTTGATGATTCTCCTCTCTCGGTAGTATGAATTCCTTTCTCGATAGAGTCTTTTCCTTTGTAACTGATTCTTGCATCTTTGTTGGGTCTCTTGTATTCAGTTGCTCATCCAACATATTTGATGCTTCATAACTCTTCTTCAGTTTTTCTTTGGATTTATTCTCTGTTTCAAGTTCATCGGTCAACCTTGATACTTCAAATTTCAATGCTTGATTTTCATCATTCTTCAGAATTGCTTCATGATGTGCATAACCTAGTTGATCTGTCATATTTTGTTGAATCCCAGTCAACCTTATGATTTCATCATTTTTATGAGATACTAAGACTTCAAGTTGTTGTTTTTCTCTTTCTAGATTTCTTGTTTTATCCTCAGCTATCCTTAATGCATATAGATTTTTAGTCATTTGTGTGCTGAAATGTTCATGTTCTCTTTTCATTGCTTTTAGTTGATTAGCCAATGCTTTGTTCTTTTCTTTCAATACCCCAATCATTTCTTCAGTCTCTTCAGATATACTATTCTCAGATGATGTCTCAATTTGTTCCACTAACTCTTGAGAATCCTACAAGTCATCAGATAATCTTCTTCTTACTTTCAGAGATTTTTGCATTTGCCTTTGCATGTCTACAATCACTTGATTAGCATGATCCAACTCTTCTTGTAGATACACAATCCTCTGAGATTGTTTGTAGCCTTCCATTGATAAGATCTTTTCCTTTAGGTAATTAAACCCTTTTCCAAGATTGAAGCTCTGATACTAATTGTTAGGCCCAATATGGAAAGCTAATGTACTAAGAGGGGAGGGGTGAATCAGTACTCCAAAACTTTTCTTGAATAATAACTTTATTGTTATGCATAAACAGAATAGTGCAGTAACATAAAATAAAGTTAAAACAAATAGATAACAATCATACATGATTCACTCCATAACACATATATTTTGGTTATGGAGAAACTCTTGGTTAGAGAGAAAAACTGCAGTGGGGATGGCACCCACAACTTCACTACTACAATAATAAAGAGTGCTCGGTTAGAGCTACATATTAGCTATTTTTGATAGCTTACCCTATTAGGAGTAACAAGATCTATTAGATCTACCTTGCTAAAGGATTTTACAACATTTATTTTGAATGCTGCACCTGGTTAGAGGCTTTACAATTTATAGACTTGATTAGAGTCTTTTACCCTATTAAAGGTTTCTCTTACAACTTCATAATATTACAATAAAATCATTACAAATATCTGTAACTTTAGATCTAAAATGTTATAACAGATTCTATATGCTCAGAATAGATTACCTTGCTTATAGCATACCTCAGTAACCCATATAGTAACTTGGTAAACCCTTCTGTTTACTTTGTTCTTCGACTGTTCTCTGAAAACCTTCTTGGCGACCTCTATGTCTCTGTAACAGTCTTCTTACACTCATACATACACCCTTAACTTATGCTATATAAATAGATCTCTTAAGATGGTGGTCTAATTCATTGCTTCGATCTTACAAACAAGATTCCTCGAATGAATAACTATAAAAAATATTTCATTGGTTAGATTGATCTCAAAATCATACACAATCTTCTAGTGCAATTTCCAATGTGATAACGGTTAGATGTGCCTCAATCTTGTAACATGTTTTCATATGCATGTCCAGGTTCAATGTATCTGGTAACGCATTTCACTCAGTGTATATCAACTCGGTGTGTCATCTTTGCTACTCGGTAGACATAAAAAGATACTCGGTAGACAACTCCTTGTATACTGCTCTTTGTGACTGCTTTCCTCTATAATCGACCAGACTGTGCATATCGAATTCTTTGTGTATACCGACTACATGATTCGGTAGTGTTAATCGACTAGAGTATATAGTATGACTTTGAATGTAAAAACTAATGGCAATTTGATACGTAGTAACAATTTAACCATGGAACCATAGATGATTTTTTAGCTTAGACCCTAACCCTGATGTAACCTTGTCGTTTGAAGAACTAGAGGAGGAATTTTTAGAATGAATACTACTTATAAAGGGTGGAACTTAGCTTTCCATAGGGTTTAGAAGGGCATTCTAACCAAAGAGGATGGTCCCCCATTCAACAAGGACATTTTTCAGACAAGACTTATAGTACACCTATATGTCATGTAGACAAGTTGGAGGTATAGAGGTCCCTGATGTAGCTAATATTGGGCCACTAGTGTTAGCAACAAATGTACAGTTGTATGAGCCAAGAATCTTCGATTATGCTACTTATATTGTAGAAAAAATACATGAAGGTTTCTTGAACCTCAGAGATAATAGGGAGCCCACTTTCAAGTTTTACTCATTGTTAATGCATTTGATTTTATTTTATGGAAGATTTAGGGGTATGTGGCCATTGAATTTAAAATTGAACACAGTGGATAGAGTGGATAGAGTAGGTAAAGAACAACTAGTACAGATGTGGACATTAGTTTGGGATTCACGATATGTGAAATCATACTACATCAAGTTTGAAGAGCTAATAGTAAATTCATTATACCATATATATGGTGTCTCATGTGAAGCATCTATTTCCACTGAATTTAAAAGATTTCTTAGACCTATTATTTTTGATGAAAGAGGTATTGTCAATCATAACTAGGGCGATTGGTTTGTTCCCAAGGATTTTAATTGCTTTAGGATTTATGATTTTGAAGGAACCTCATATTTGTTCCCAAAACTTCTACCAAACATAATTTCTTATCTGGAGATTGTGAGATAGTTAAGTGTTTCGAATACCAAACATTTTGGATGTATGCATAAAAAGACTTTCTTCCCTGGGACTCTTAGTTTGGGAGATTTTACCATTGTATCAACAAAGGTTTATGAAGCCATTGATATGAAACTGACTGAAGAATACAATTTGTTCAAATATGCTGCTAGGGTTAATTATGACCTTGAGCGATATATTCACAATTGCAAGAAAAGTCAAAATTTGGGAGATTATATTCATGTTTACTTGGAAGAAGAGGACATGTTTCAAAACATGGAGTAGGAAGAGGCCCGGACGGTGATTGATGAATTAAACAAGAAATTGGAAGAAAAGAAAAAGAGATTGCAAGAAATGGAAACTAAAGAAGAAGAGAGTGAAGGCGAGTTCAAAGAAGTTGAGGTGGTATCTAGGCATCAAGCACTAGAAATAGCAGAAGAGCCAGACTTGCAAGAGCAAATTGTTGTCAGGATAAACATCCATAGTGATGCAAGATATGATGAGTATTCTGCCTTTGTGTCTGATGATGTTTTATTAAGTCAAAAGAATTTAAATCCTTTTTTATATAATTTCAAAGGGAAAAAACTAAGAAACTCTATCCCAAATGTAACCCCTAAAAAAGAATCAGAATTGTTGGGAAAACTGAAGGAAGAAATCAATTTAGAATTGACCACTATAACCCCTCAAAGGGGAAGACAACTTCTTAGTGAAGCAGGCATCATCATATTTCTAGGATGGGACATGAGTGCATCATTTATTTTTGATAGCATGTTACATTCCAAGAATAAGTATTTTAAATTGGATATTCAGGGGGTAAATGATTTGTATGTTGGCTCTAGATTTGACTAGAATGAGCAGGTTTTTCTTTTATGGGCTCTTTACCCTCCAAATAAGAGGCCAAAAATCATTGATGTGGATAAATCCTTTGGTCATGTGATGAAATTTAAAGTTGGTGAAGTATATCCCATTATTACTACTGATATGGGTATTGATATTTCAAAATTTAATAAGCACAATTGGTCAAAGTGATCAAAGAAAGAGATCAGTACAAGGGATTATACGAAGAATTGCTAAAAAGAGGAGGACAACCTATGCCACAAATCCATGATGGGTCTCAGTGGAAAAATAATTGTCAGGAAGTGCAACTGGAAAATAAAAAGATGAAAAGGCAAATGCAAAGTGTGAGGGTTGACACAGCCCCTATTTTATTAACTAAGAGATTAGAAAAATTGTAGGGTTTTCTTGAAGAATTTTGGGTTGTTTATCAAAAGAATATGGATAATGCAATATCTCAAAACTAGATTTATAATAGACTAGAACTCTATTGCATGATAAGACAATGGTCAATACAGATGTTGAACTAATTAAAGGAATACAAAAGCTATTGAAAAAGCATGAAGACTTTGACACAAAATTGCAAAATGAATTTAATGAATATAAGGAAATAGTACAACATGGTTTTCAAAAAATTGAAGATCGGAATGGACGGATTAAGGATAAGGATAAATGGATTTTGGAGTGCCAAATTATTCTCAGTGCTTCCCTTAGCATTGCCCGGTCTGATGTACTTGACATGACAAACACAATTGATCAGATGGAAAACTTCATCACTTTGGAGATTGTGGTTAGAGATATTATCTATGATGTAGATACCTACAAATCAGAGGGATATTTGAAGCACATTCAAAAGTGCAATCAGATGCTTGGAGACCAGCCATAGATATCAAAAGATGTTTAAAGATGTGACTTTCTATTTTATAGTTTTAGTTTGTTAGGGCAGTTTTTAGGTAGTTAGTTTTTTGTAAATTTTAGTTTAATGAAAGGGTATGCCATTTCATTTTTGAAACCGAATCCTCATCTATATGTGGAGGATCTTTTAGGAGAGACAAATATCACAATTTTATAGTTTTTTTTATCAAGACAATCTCTATGCATTTTCTTATGAACTCGTTGTTTGGAAGTATCAAGTTGATGGAGGATATGCACTAAAACCAATTGGTTTAAGTATTTTATTTTCAATATAAAGATTCAAGTGTTTCTTATTCATGATGGTATCTATCTTTTCAATGGATTGATCAGTTCCTTGAATAAATCTATTTACATAGGTTGTTTCATTGTACAATCTTATGTTGTTGTAATTAAGATTGATTTTCAGTTTGAAGGATTGGTTAGCAAACTTCGAATTGTCTTATTGGTCTTTCAAAGTAAAGTTAAATTCAGTAAGACTAACTGTATGTCACATTTTAATTAACATTCATATGAAAGCTTGTGAGATGATGGTCTTGTTACATTAACAAGTTATTAAAACTATCTCTAAGGTTAAATGTAGGATTTTTCATTTAAAATGTTATGAAACCAGTAAGGAATCAATGCACTTGTCTTTTATTGATTTTATATATTTTAATCAAGTATTTCCAAAGCAATTTTCATTAAGGAATCATATTTCTAATTCATACAATCACTACTTTATAAACATTCACTTACAAGCAAGTAGATGGAAAACATTCATTTTTAAGAAAGCAAGCAGATTGATTCTAGTATAGTAAATAGGGTTTACATATTTTTTATTTTTTATACAATAATTTTAGCCTTTATCTAACATAATCGATACGTTGAATTTTCAATAACTAGGGATGGAAAACATTCATTTACAAGAAAGCAAGCAGATTGATTCTAGTATAGTAAATAGTGTTTACTTATTTTTTATTTTTTATACAATAGTTTTAGCCTTTATCTAACATAATAGATAATTGGGAGACTTTTCAATAACTAGGAACTGCAACATTAAGAAAGTAAAGAAAAACAGATAAATGAGAACATACTGGTAGGATAACAAGCTCAAATTTATGAGACACACACTTTGAAATGAACTTATCTACAACCAACTCTACATGATTCAAACACACAACCTGCAACTCCACAAGAATTTAATGGAATGCAAAAATCTACAAGAATTTCGCCATCTCCAATAGTTCGATACCATCCAAACTATAGAATCAATCCTGCGTTTTCACCTGCTAGGAAACCCAATTTGCAGAGGCAGAGGCAAAGGAAGAGGCAGAGGAAAAAGAGGCAAAGGAAACGTAGAACCAGATATGCAAAGGCAGAGGCAAGGGCAGAGGAAGAGGTAAAAGAAACAAAGGAATTGGCAGAAGCAGAGGAAGTCAAGAGTTAATTCAATCTATCATGCATGGTTTTCAAATGAACCCACACTTTTTCTTTTTTTAATAATGCCTCTAGTCGTTGGAATTCCAACTAACATGGGCTTCATTGGAAATCATCATCGACATCATCTTTGGCATTTTGATGTTATCAGGCATTTTTAAAATAAAATAAAATTTGATCACAAAATGTCTTGTCTGTCGAAAACCTCCACCAGAATTTGAGGCCAAATGTATTAATGACACATATCATTCATTAACATTCATTAACAATTAACATTCATCAATATTTATTAACGCATATCACTCATTAACATTCATTAACACATAAAATCTAGTTGTAAACATATAATAAGATTACAATCATTTTTTTTTTCTTTCTTTTCAAATCTTGGAGGTAAAGACTAATTGGACCATCGTTGTCTCCATCATTTGTCCCCTCTTTAGTTCATCTACCCTCTACTCGTGATCTAGTTAATTATGCCTATTCATGTACTCATGACGAGGACACATATGCAAAGGGGGTCCACTGCAATAAAAAATAAATGGGTGAAATTGATGATTGTAATTATTATTGTTACAAGTATTTCATTAATTAAAATAAAATTATAGGGGTGCACTTTACCTGATGGGGCCACATCATCTTCTTGCTCATTTTGTCTAGCCTCATCCTCAACATCCTGAACACCCTCTAAATCCTCTGGAGTTGAAACACAAAAAGTTACATTAATCAATACACCAATTGCAAGTCAATTCGTTTAAATGAATAATAGTGGTCCTTTTTACCTGGTGGGGCCCCATCGTGTTCCTGATGTTTATCTGGATCATGCTCAACTTGGTCACCACATTCTACATGCTCTAAAATAAAAGCAAAAAAAGTTACATTAATTACTGCAACAATTTTAATTAAGGATGTTTAATTGTATTAATCATTACATAAAAAAAATTGTTTAGCACATGAATACATCCAGTACCGGAATGCACACCACGACCTTCATCATGTGTAGGCTGTGTTCCACCTTGTCCAGGCTGCATTCCAACGTCATGTGCATTGTTATGATTTCTTGATTATTTAAAACAAATATAGTCACATTATGTTGGAAAATAACATCGAATAGATTATTCCTCAAGTATTCAATTTTAAATAATTTTCATTTAGCTTATTTACCTATGTGACAGATGCATTTGAATCTTGTGTTTTCCCACTCAATTCTCTTAGGCATTCAGCCATGACTCCATAGCCTTGCTGGAAGGCAATTTTCATGTCATCTTCTGTGGGCACTCTATTTAATCTAGAGCCCTACATTTTTGCTTAATATCATGAATTTTTCTTGTATTATTTAATGATTGAAACTTTTTATTTGTAATTTCTTATTTTGATGTGATATTTCATTTATTGTTACTTACAATTCATGTGGCAACTTTCATATAACCACCAAAGCCAAGTTTGTGTTGCCCATGCTTTTCTAGTCTTTCCTTAGTTCCATTTGATGTGTCGAGCTGTCTATGAAAAGTTTAAAATATGTTAAATTATATAAATATAAAGAGTAATTAGTAAATAATTATATTCTTAATAGTATCACATACCTTCTTCTGCCTGGTGGTGTATTTCCTTTTATCCTTTCAACTCTCTTCTTTGCATCCAAAATCAAGTCCTTCCACTCCCTCTCTGGAATAATGGGGGAACAATCATACTTTTTGTTCTTCTCTAAATGTGTCCTATACTGGTTCCTCACATACTTTAGATGGTTGCCAACTTGGTCAAGGACCTTACTTTTCTCGAATGTGTCATTTCTAAACAACCCAACAAAACAGCTTATGAGTTCATCTTTTTTTTTTCTTGCTCATTCCACCGTTTATGTATGGTGGGTCTGAAGATCTCCAATGTAATTTCATTAATATTTTTATAAAAAATATCATTTCTTGCAAACAAATCATGGGATGATTAGTCCAAAATGAGTGATTAATAAGTAAATTACAATTAGACTATATATAATAATAATTTTAAAGTACTTGGAACACTCTCTATCTTTATGGGAAGCAAATCTTTAGTCACCACAAATGTTACCAGCAACGTTCTCATACTAGCAATATGGGAAGATCTACGAAATGTTGCTATGGTATCACCACTAGTGGCCTTTGCATCATCATGTACATGTCCTTCTACAAAAAATGAATCCACTATGAAATGCCACCAAGGAAGACCACTTCAAGGGAAATAAACACATAATAAAAGAGAGACAAAAAGAGGGATCTACCAACTTCGGGGTCAGTATGATGTGCACTAGAGGATGTCTGCATGATGAGTGTTGCCAACATTGCAGTTGGCAATAGAGGTGGGGATGATGGCCTCTAGTGAGGCAACGTTTGCATCTGAACATGGACATCACCTGAAGAATAATATATTAAATATATAAAACATTAAATATATATTCAATATACAATACAATAAATATACGAAACATTAATCTTGTTGGATGTCTCAAATACATCCACTTGGTGTATCTAGAAGAGTTTGTACTTGAATTATGCCTCTTATATATATTAAAAGTGTTGATGAACATGTTGAAAGGGTAGATTGGATCAGTTTGGATCCTTGTAAGGTTGGTAGTTCCATGATATTGGTTTAGGAATGCCTCTAAAATACAACCTATATTGGAAGGTTGAATGGATCATATTAGGATCCAAGGGAGAAATATTTGGTGTCTCTACATTAGTGAAAGGTATCATGCAATCAAAATAGTAGAGATCAATATTCAACACAAAGACCTTAGTTAAAAAAGAAGTTTTGGGGCTGTTATGAAGAATGAATAGTTCTATGATCTATAAAAGAGGAAACATATGGTCTAAAAAGATATCATAACACAAGTGATAGTATTCACATGTTTGATAACAACAAGGAGCCTGTGAACACATAAAGGATATATCAGAGCATCAAAGTAGTTTTAATGTATGGAACATGGTCATCACCTGAACTACCTAGAGTACCTTGATCATGGCCACTAGCTCTATGAGGATGCAATAGTTCTTGTAAAAACAACACGTACATATTTTAGTTCATGACATAAAAGAGTATAAAATATAAACCATTTTTTAACTTATGTTATAATTAAAGATTTCATTATTGCTTACTTCCAAGTTTTGTGCTCTTTGCATCAATTGTTACACCCTCTCTTTTATTGCATCAGTTTGAGGGACTCAGTATGCCAAAGCAAGAATTTCTCTATTATTTTTTTTTGGATCTTTCTCATTATTTCTATAGGGTTTGTGGAAAATGTGATGTCATCATTGTATAATAGTGAGTCCAACTCTATGTAGATGTCATCAGGTAATGCAGGTGCCTTTCCCCGAACATCCATCTGTGACAAGAATATCAGTAACATTATCAAAATTAATCCAAAACCCTAAAGAAAATAACATAATAATATAACATTTTTCTTCCATCTAATTTGTACAATTACAATGAGGTTTACCTGCTGGGTAGAAGGTCTAGGAGCTACATCCCTATCTATGCTATGTATCAAATAAATGTCACCCTGTGACAAAGATTAAATATAAAAAAAATATTATCAAAATGAAACCAATAGACTTAGCAAAAAAACTTAATAATAAAATCTAGTAATAACACCTAATACCTCTAGCATGTCTGTCATCACCAAGCTTTTGTATTTAACATCGAAAAAGGTTGAAGCTACAAAAATTTTCTTTTACTCAATACAAAACCTCACATACTGTAACCACAATGTCCCAAAATCATCCCTAATAGACCTAATAAAGATTAGCAAAATAACCCACATTAAGCATCATTTTATATCGGGTTAGCTAGCCTGATTTGATAAGTGAAAGTTGGACATAGTTATCGACATAGCTATACTAAGCGCAAACATTGATATGTATATCAGAATAAATACTAAGAGTAGAAAAAAAATATTGGACAATGCTGACAGAGTAAGCCTATCCTGATACATATCTAGGGATCACTTATAACAATACAGGGTCCATCAAAATGATAAGTAAGATCTAGGTAGGAGCGGAAGGCTATCTAGACAGTGTAAACTATCCTGATGGAAGAAAGTTTTGAAGCTCATTGGAATAACTTATTAGGTAAAAGTAACCTATCAAGCATAGATCCCGACTAGTAAAACTATTATGATGGTTAGAGAATAAAGTAATATTGGCAAAACTATTCCGATAAAGGAGTCTACGAACCAAAAACATAAACATTGAAGAAGCTTAGTCGGATTAGTTACTCTGATAACATACCATGAACTAGGATACACATGTTGGGCTGACATATGATGAATTCAAGGATAAAGCCTCTATCGATATAACTTATGAATATGAGAGAACACATTTTTTCTTCACCGATAATGAAAATAATGCAAATGAACATAATCTAGGAGTGTCTCAGATAGGTTTCAAATTCAGAATAACACATTAGCAATTTCCCAATAGATGAAGTTATCTCGATCAATGGAGTGATGTCGGGAGAACTATCCCAATTTAGCAAGAGATCAGCAATAGGGAGAAAATAAATAAGACCCTTATCGGAATGACTTATAAAATTTGGGAAAGAAATCTTTGGATATGCCAATACTAAAAGTAATATCAATGTGCATGTCCAAGACATTATCAACATAAATAGCTAAAGATCAAATAATAAGTTAATGGTTACTTGTCGGTATAGCTTAAGCCGAAATGATGCAAAATGTAGATAGTTACTAATGTAGTCATAATTATCTATAGTGAATAAATTGTCAGGAAGCCTTCAAATTTAGAATAGTGATGGAAGGAGTTAAGCCAATGTCACACATCATTATAAAAATTCAAATTTCAAAGAGATGGCAGATTGATTTGCAAAATTAAGACACATTTATTGTTACAGGAATGACATTCTCTGAGAAATATATCAAGAAGGACGTTTCACCTAGAATTGCAGGAGCTCGGAAATGATATTAAGGTAGGCTGAAGATATAGTAATGAGCAAGAAGTAAGTGTTCTGATCGATTCCCCTGTGATTGTTTCAAATAGTCTGTTGAATTTCTTGCAAAATGGAAATCTCTAGTGGTTCTGCAAAGAGAGAAAGAGGGGAAACAAACAAGGGTAAAGGAAAGAAACAAAAAATAGATGAAACAAGTCTGATAACCAAGAGGGAGGATGGAAAACTAAATCAAGACCTACTGGATCAATTGCTAGGTTCCATCCCTAAACCTAATAGGTCCACAAAGTGGAAATTGGAAAATAATTATGCTGATGTAGGATATTTATACACAATTGTTAGGGGATATGAGTTATTTTTGTTTCACTATTACACATGAAAAACCAGACCCCATTTGAAATCCATGGTAGTTGAGTCTAGGAAAACTTGTGGTTCCAAATCTGTATGTTAATGTTGATCTCCTGAAGTTGGTGGCAGAAAACTTTGATGCAAACAAAAGGGCAATATGCGATCGGGATTAGAACCCCTACTTCTTCATGTCACGAGAGGCAATTTCTGAGGATTTTGATTCTCCTAGAGTTTATGATCATCCTATCATAAACCGGGTGAAGGTTACCCTTTAATTTACTAAATCCTGAGGTACCATTGGAAAGAGAGGAAGGCTTTTGCATTTCATGTAAACATGTTTAAGGACTATTTTAAATACACATATTACTCACTTGGTCAGGTATTAGGGTTGAATAATCCAGACTTTATGAGAGTCAAATCCATAATTATTGTGGTGGACATTTAATCTCAAAAGGCTAGAGAGTTTGATTTTTCCACATTCGTAGAAGAGCAACTTGTGATGGGACTTAGAACCATCTAGAAGGACTCTTCAAAGATTCATTTTGCACACTATTCCCTACTCATGCATATGGTGTTGTTCTATGGGAAAGAGATGGCTATATGGCCTAACAAAATGAGGATAAGAAGATATGATGATGACAACCATTCTCTATGAGTCCAATTATGAACTTCAATATGGGATTGCAGATTTGTCAAATCCAATTACAATTTTTTGAAGAATTTTTTGTTAAAACATTTTATGGATTTTATAATTACCCTTGCAACTTCACACTTTAAGATATTCTTAAGGCCTGTAGATTTTGGAGGACTAGAGACTATTAAACACAATTGGGGAGATTGGTATTGCTTCTCCTATGTAACCATGATAAGGGTTTATGACATTGAGGGTGCCCCACTATTTCTACCTAAAATAGTTCCTAACAAAATAGCTTATCTAGAGATCACAAGGCAAATGGGGGAATGAAATTATATGCATTTAGCTTCCCATGATAAGAAATCTTTTCTATATGGGACTCTATGCATTGGCGAGTTTGTTGTGAATGGGAGAGAAGGACAAGAGCTCACATGGAACAAATTGTTCCATTATAACATGAAATTGGGTGCTCCAAGGAAAAAAATTGACCCAAAAGGGTGTATTCATTTAGTGAGGAAGAAGCAAAGAATGGGTGATTATGAACACATCCCATATTTAAGGGATGACTTAATAAGGAATCTGGATGAGGAGAATGCCAAAATGGCTATTGATGATCATAACAAAGATGTTGAACAAAAGGCTAGGGAGAAGCAGACTATAGATATATCATCTTTAGAGGAGGAGGAGTCGTCAGAAGAAGATGAGCTTTCATTTGAACAATTCTCCAAGATAATGATTGAAGAACATGTGTCACCTATTAGGGATCCTAATGAAGGAATCCTAGTAGACGATGATCCAAGGCAATTATCCTATGATACTTTTATATCTAATGATGATTTGATAATGTCTCCTGAATTTATGTCATTCTTGTACAAAATAAAAGGAAAAGTAACCAGGGAGAGTGTTGATGAGGTCAATACCTTAAATGAAAAACAATTATCAGCCTTCTTAGAAAATGAAGTAGCATAATAAATGGCCCTAATGACCCTTGAAAGAGGAAGGAAGCTTCTCAAAGATGTAGGTGTTTTGATCTTTCCTAGTTTGGATATGAATTCAGCCCTAATATTTGACAAATTTCTTCATGATATTGTTGCAAAGCACAAATTGTCTTCTCAAGGTGTGCCCCAAGTGTACATGGGATCACTATATAGCCCTGACAAACTTTCTATTCGAATATGGTCACTGTATCACCCAAGCAAGAAAACTATGGTTATTGATAATCAAAAATATTTCAAACACATCATGACCTTACAAGTTGGCAAGACAGATCCCATAATGACAACAAATTTGGGAGTAAATATGGCCAAACTGAACAAGGCACATATTCAATTCTTGGTGAAGGAGAATAAATCAAACAAGCTTGAAATTGTCAAGATGAGAACAAAGGTTGATCATTTGAAAGAAACGTGAAAAAAAAAGGAGCCACAAATATTGCTGATGCAAGGCGAGAGCTCATAGCCCCATACCAAGACTAGTAAATTGAAAGATGAAAATTATCAGTTGCAGGCTCAATTGAAAACAACAAAAAAATAAACCATGTCACTCCTGATTCAGAGAAGGTTCACTAATATGATGACATGGATGGATAATTATTGGGACATATACAATAAGAACCACACTGTTATTGAAGAAAATGAATGGTTGGATAAGAGATTGCATGAGAGATCCCAAGACTTACAGAATTGAGATGAAGCACAACCTTATGCAATGTAGAACTATGAGGATTTGATGAAATCTCACAAAGAATACTTGAGAGAGTTAAGAGAGGAAGGAGAATCCCTCCTTCATAATAGAACATATTATATTTTATCCCTAGTCAACAAATATGGAGAGCAGAAGGACAAAATGGCCTAGATCTATGAATGTCAACATATACTCAAAACTGCACTAAAAGTGGCTGAAGACCATCTAACGTTGATAAGGTGGCAGACTTCATGGAAAGAATGGTCCTGATGGAGGAGGATGCCCAAGAAACAATCCATGATTGTGATACTAGATACAATGAGAATTATCTAGCACATTTAACTAATTTGCATTTATGCTTGACTAGATTATTAGTTGTAGGTTTCATCTATTCTCAAAAGACTTGAATCAAAGGGCATGACCCTTTGGCATATTATATATTATTCAATGTAATCATTTGATAAGAACAAGTTTTGGAAGATAGAAATAGATAGCTACAATTTTTTTTTTGAAGTATATCTCCATGTTTCAAGTCAAAAGACTTTATTTTCAAGATAATACAAAGAAAACCAGTTTTCTTATTTTGAATTGTGTTGCAGATTCTTTATTTTCAAATCATTTCTCTATTATAACCATTTAAAGTAAGTGGTTTTTATCTTAAATCTTTCTGTGAATATTTTTTATTATAGTTACTAGTTAGAAGAATATAAAGTGCATTTGACACAAAAGGCAGTTATTAAAGAAAAAGAAAGCAATTAATAAATGGTTTCTATAGGGTGTATTGACTTATACCTGTCGATCCATAACACTGTGCAGGATCCTCCTGAAAGGGGGTCAGGTTCCTGCATATGTAATTCATTTATCTTATGGTAGCTAAAAATTACATGATACGTATTCTAAAAATTACATAGTAGACAATATGAACAATATGCAGACATCATAATCATTGTACTTTTTTTTCCTTACCTTTTGTTTATCTAGAAAGTGTAAGGTCCTCAACAAAAGGGTTAAAGATGTCTATATTCAATTACCTATTTCCACCAAGGATGATAGAATCACACAAAATATATATATGTAATCAGCCCCAACAATTGAGCATCATAAGAATTACATGATGCGTATGCTAAAAATTATATAGGAGACAACATGAACAATATGTAGATATCATAATCATTATATATTTTTTAACTCTTTACCTTTCGTTTATCTAGAAAGTACAACATCCTCAACAAAAGGGTTGACAATATCTATAGTCAATTACCTATTTCCACAAAGGATCACAAAATTACACAAAATGTATACATGTAATCAACACCAACAATTGAGGATAATAAGAATTACATGATACATATGCTAAAACTTACATAGTAGACAACATGAACAATATGCACACATCATAATCATTGTATATTTTTTAATTCCTTACCTTTTGTTTATCTAGAAAGTGCAGGGTCCTCAACAAAAGGGTTGACAATGTCTGTAGTCAATTACCTATTTCCACCAAGGATGATAGAATCACACAAAACATATGCATGTAATCATCACTAACAATTGAGCATCATAAGCATTGCATTTGCAATTTGATAAGCAATAAGTACATTAAATATATGAGTAATAATAGAAACATATGTATCATAAATCATATATGTATCATAAATCACATATGTATCATCATAAAGATGTTGTAATCCATCACATATGTATCATAAATCACCATCCATCACATATCTAATAAACAGTCCACATTCAATAAATAAATAAAAACTTTAAAAAACGTCACACAAAATGAGGGCTAGTCGACACTTTATATGTCTCCATCTCCTATGGGTGGCATTAGATAATATACTAATCGCATACCAATACATTTCATTCATGTCATTGTTCTTCTTCATCATCCAACTCATCATCATGATAATCATCATCATCATCATAATCATCATCATCATCATCATCATCATCATCATCATCATCATCATCATCATTAGTAGTAGCAGCATCATCACCATCATCATCATCATCTTCTTCTTCTTCATGAACATTTATGTCAAGAACATCATCTACATCATCTTCTACTTCTTGGGTATCTTCTTCTTCCATCACATTATACTTTACCGACCTTCCTCTTGGATCATGTCTAATAACAAATGACCAACCTGATTTATGTGGAACCTCTAAGTAAAATACCTGCTCACATTGGCTAGGAAGAACATAGGGCTCATTTCCAGCTCGATCAAATGCCCTTATATTACCCATTGTAAATCCATTATCATGTTCAATAACAGTTCTGTTAGGATCATTTTCATTCAATCGTAACCTATACCATTTGATGATGAAAAGAATTAGGAAGGACCTAAAGTCACACTTAAGTATATCATCCAAAATCCCATAGCATCGATTTTCTAAGACTTCAGGATGTATGTCGCTTCTTGACAAAATGTTAGTCACCTGAAATACCACACTTATTCCAGAATCATAAGTTTTTTTCATGTCATCCAACTTTTTAATGCCAATTTTATGACTATTTCACCACATAGCCTTGCGGTGTTTCACCTGCAAAATGTCAAACATATATAATATGTACATCATTGCAATTGGAAAAAAATTAAATAATATGGGTGATTAATATATTTATACGTACCTATTTATTTCTTAAACCATATGCTAGATCAATTTCCCTTTGTTTAACATTGGAGTCTCCATTATGGTGAGCTTCTCTAACCAATGAAGCCACACCTTCCCATGTTAGTGTGCAACCATATTGTTGACATCATTGAATCCATACCATCATCCAATCAAATTTTTTTGCAACATACAAATGTAGTGCATCCCACTCTCGAGCAATTATACACAAAATAACTAGAAATTTACAACTGAAGTATATTGAGGATTACGAATAAATTAACTTCAATATATATAAAATAACAAAAATATCGAATAATTACCTCTCACTTTCCTCATTCTACCTTTCCCCATTAGGTACTCCCCTTCAAATTTGTTAATGGAGTTGAGATCCAAAATATGATCTAGACGGATCCTTGTCGTGAACTTAGGAAGGTATTCAGTAATGTACACCATAGTGTGGTATACCATATATCCGTCCACTGTAGAACCCTCAGGATGTGATCTTTGTCGAAGCAAAGACTTCAAAAATTTCAAGTGCCTCTCAACCATCCACATTGACCTTGTGTGTATAGGTCCACACAATTCAATCTCCTCAAATTGGTGTATGAGGTAGTGTTCTTGTGCATTGAAAAAAGTTGAAGGTAGACACTTTTGCATTTCACACATTAGATGAGGAATTTTTCTCTTCCAATAATTTATCTTCTTTATGAATTTTTTTAGATGACAACCACCTACAAGAGATTCAAGATGCAATTATATTAACAAGACTTTACAAAATAATATACAATATATTACATAACAAGTAAAATAAATCATAAATATAATATCTATACAACAAATTGAACAAATATCATTACTTACCTCATGTATTTTCCAAGATCATATATAACTTGCTTGACATTATTGTCAAATCGCTTTGGGAGAGATAGAGGTAGAACATAGTGCAACAATTATAAAATGATCTTTTTCATTATTTTCTAACATAATACAATGAAAAGTACATGCAATATGCAAATATATAGTAAATACACAAGAACATGAATTACTTTAATAAAGGTATGACAATCATGTGTTTTCATCCCTGGTCCAAATTCACTTTTCTTTGTTATGAGATTGTTTATGTTCGCAGCAAATCTTATGGGAAATTGAATTTTTTGTATGACTTATTTTATAGCATTTCTTTGTTGCTCCATTAATAAACAAGGAAGTGCACTTATATTAATCTAGTCTCCATCACTATTTGATTGAATGAAATTTTTCATTGCATGATTGGATTCCTGAATGTCACTACAAATTTTGACAATTTTTTCTTTGTCACACCTTCCATCCAATATTTTTCATAGTGTCTCTTTTATATTCTTTGCAATGTGCATAATATCAAACAAATGCACAATTTGTAGCTGCTCGTAGTAGGGAAATGTACTAAATTGTTTGGGATAACTTTTTAGTCCCTTTGGAAGGTAGTCATTAATCCCTTGACAATCTTCATGAGTAATCTAAGTTTAAAAAGTTAACAACGATAATCATGATCAATTACATCATCAGTAAACAAAACACAATATAAAAATATAAATTTCAAACATAAATCATTAGATGGAATGATATTACCTTGCTGATTAATTATATATTATATTTCAACTTCCATAGGAAAGGTGTCATTCTTCGTGGCTTTGATGTAGTCTCTTCTTTCCCAGTGAAATTTTTTTTTAAAGTATTTTGATACTTATGATTTTTGTGGACAAAGTCCCTATACTCATCAAACACTTGCTTTCCTAAACTTTTTGAATGATGAGATTTCATCTTTGGACCACAAATTGGACATGAAAATTTTCCCTTTGTTTGAAGACCTACAAGATCATCTATAGTTGGATTAAATATGATAATTTTTTATATTTATAATTATGCGCAAGTTGAACACTATAACATACCACAAAAATATGTTAGCCCTAGGGCATCATGAATTGTCCATACAAGCATTGCATGGAATCAAAATTGCCTTTGTCCTATTGGTCTATAGATGTCATACATAGTGATACCATTCCATAACTCCAACAACTCGTCGATAAGAGGCTCAATATATACATTCATATCTTTAATTTGGTACTTACCTAGTTGAATTGATGGGGAGGAATACTCAAAGAGAGTCAATCCTTTATCAAAGGGTAGTCAAGTGTTATCTTAGTGGTCTCACTTCATTATTCACTAGTCTATCAATCAACTTGGGCATCCAAACTCTCTAGGAGTGCTCCCAATCAGGTTGTGCTCACCGGTTGCTCAGGCATGGTTGAGATTCACAAGGGTAAATCCAACCTTATAGTCTCAAACTCCTACCAAATGCTTGCAGGGGTGGTAGTAGTTGTTTATGAGGTTTTACAAGGCCAATAAATAGGGTTTAATTTTGGTTTAGGTCCATTTCCTCATCGCTTCTTCCTTTCCCTATTTTCTAGGCCTAGCAGCCCTAGAGCCCCAATTAGCCCTACTGAAAAAGTTTTTTTAGATTTGTTCACAATTTTTCCAAAAACCCACACAAAATCATTGGTTATTTGAGTACCCTTTTGGAAGTAATTTAGGATTTGTGAAATGAGAAATCTCAGTTTGATCGTACAGTTATGGAACCCGAGAAATGCTTGTTTTAAGGGGTTTTAGGCTCTTTTTGGTCTTCTTTCAAGGGTTTGGTGTCTTCCCTATTTTTCCACACCTCCAAAATCTCACACATGCTTTACCACACCTCAAGTGTTCTTGTCAAAAATTCTACAACTCCAACCCTACTCTTTCCTACAGGTATTTGTATTTTTTTCATTCATTTCCTAACTGGGCTATGACTGAACTCGCCTAGGAAATGATGCTTAATGGACTTTCCATTACTTCCAAATTAAAAAAAAAACTATATATACTATATAATGGTTTCATAGCTCAATTCCCAAGGGCTATTGAGAAGGACTCTAAGGACTTCAAGCCAAAACCATGTCTAAACCTCTCAAACCCTTACTCAGGCTGAGAGCTTACAAAATAAAAAACTCAATTCAAAATGTGAAAGAAAAATAATTACAACTCTTCCTAAGTACTAAAATAACATATTCAAAGAAAATATCAAAGAACAGTAAAGCAATCAATCCATGAAGTACGGACTGCTGCTCAAGAATTTGATAAAACACAAGCTAAACTTGAAAAATGATCATCAAATTATATTATGGTCTGCTCCAGTAAATCACCAACCCTCTTAAATTCATGCTTGGGGAATTTATATGATATTTTTAGCCAAACTAATTCTCCATTAGTTTCCTAACCAACCCTTTGCTCAAAATTGTAAAAAGGTGCTCAACGTTGCAAAAAGTTGTTAAGCAACATTGACATCTTTTGCAAAAAAGTGCGTTTTTGCATTACATGATTTATTTACTTGTATAAACCATTTAGGATGACTAAAAACCATTATATGACATGTCCCAATGCTAAAAAAGTCCTTTCAAGAAGTTTTAGACCAAAATGCATGATTATGCCATTTTAGGCTTACAAGGGCTTACAAGGGCTTACAAGCAAAAATTGAGCAAATGCATTGTCCTATGGACATCTAGCCTACCAAATCATATCAAAAACATATGAGGACCTATTATAAGACTCTTATTAACAATCCAAAAACAAACTATGAACAAATACACCAAAATAAAGAAATTGCACTCGAAACTAGGTTCTGCTGCACCATGAATGAAGAAAAACATTAAATAATTATTATGACCATTTTTCTGAAATATTTATAATTTAATGTAGATGACTATTAAATGAAAAAATACCCGGAATAATCATTTCCAACATTATGTGCTTCCTCTTTACTAACATCCATGGAGGAATGCTATTGTTGATAACAAAAACAGGGCACGCCGAGTAAGTAGATCTTAGCTCTCTAAATGGATTGACACTGTCTACTGCCAATGAAAGATTGAGATTATGAGGTTCTTCTTTAAAGTGTGGCCACTTTTGTCTATGTCCATAAATGCAGAACCATCCGCAGGCATTCGAATAATGTCATCTCGACTTCTATTGTCTGCATGGTAATCCATAAATTACGCCAAGCTTTCGCACCTAAATAATCATTGCAAACATAAAATAATGGGAATATAATGAACAACCTTGTGAGACACCTTTTTTAGTAGTTTATCTATTCGATATCTACTCATATGACATTGAGGGTACTTTGTTGCAAATTCATATTGTTTATGATATATAATATGATTTTTGGGCCATGCATCTATTGCTTGATACTCCATTCCAATATCTTTCATAATGGCAAATGATTATCGGTATGAGCGAGGTAGAATGTTTGATGGTGCTAATAAAAACTCACCTATCAATCTATAAATAAAAATATAATTTGTTAATATAAATAATCTTAATGGTGCATGTTTCACTCCTTATTAACTATAATGAAATAACAAAAAAAAATAGATGAAAAAAGATTGCATATATGACATACGTTAACATATGTGAGATTGTTATGTTGGATAAATTGTTCATAACCTTCAAGTTCACCAACAAACAATAGAAAAGAGAGAAGATTCTTTTGGGAACCTTCATAAAGGGGCTCGTATGCCTTTTCAAGTAGAGGTACATCATAAACAAGATCAAAGTCATCTTGATCATCATGATCAGTTGTGCTAGCACTAAATGTGTCGTGGGTCAATGTATTTGTACCATCATATTCATTTATGTTTTCTGGTGCATGATCATCTTCTTCCATAGAATCATTATCTTTATCTCCGATATTCACACATCCATGTTCCTCCACTTGGAAAACCACATTCTCTGGGTTGTGGCAGTCCATATCATGTGCCTCAGGGTGCTCCACCTATATAAAAATGATCAACATAAAAAAAACATGATCATGATCTCATCATCGAGTGATTTCTTATGTATATAAACTATCAAAACGATATAATGAACAACTTACCAATGGACGATAGTTATGCCCCCCTTCAATGTGACCATGTTGCCTACAATGTTTCTCAGTTTTTATGATTAGAAGTCTTCTAGTGTTTAAGCACTTAGAATTTTTGTAGGGAGAATAAAATTTTTGATCACCTTTTATTTTCAAGATAGACCACAATATAGCAATTATCTCCTTATTTTGTTCTTTGCTTATATTATTTGACATGATCTTTCTTCACGGGCAAAAAGATCAGGCTATGAAAACTTTGGTCTATAACCTTCACAAACTAAGAAAAATGGCGTTGCAAATACAAAAGTCTTCTTAGAACTAGTTAAAAAGAACTTGAAATGTTAGTTATGAAATGATGTTTCAGTATAATATACCAAATTGAAATACTTAAGCATAGAAAAATTGAAAAATGAACCAAAACCATTGAATATTCAACATGGTAACATAGTACTCAGATACTCCAAGTACTCGGTGCAGGGACGTCCCAAGGATGGGTAATTCGAGGTTTTGTGGAGATCAACATAACACTAATTTCAGGTTAATAAGAAAACTTAAAGCATAGGTGTAGATTTTTTCCTAGGCATGACCAAAACAGGAGGCATCACTATCATCATAAACAATAGTCATTGACAGATCACAAGAGCAGTAGCTATATTAGAACAATATCAAAGCACTCTAATAAGATCAAAGTAGTGACCACAGTAGTATGAGGACAATGAAACCATTAATACTTACACCATGACCCTCAAAGCTAGAACTAAACCAAGATAATGTGGATGCATATATAGACAATTTATTGTGCTATGAAACAGTGATATCAGTGCCTACAAAGTAGTGGCAATGCATGAGTTCGAAGATAGCCAGAGTTGGCCTAGTGGTGGAGAACTTTTACTCTTGAAAAAGAGGTCACAAGTGGTGCAGGAGCATGTGAACCCTAGAGGAACACAAGGAGGGTCATGTGATGATGAGGATCCATCATGGCCCTCTTAACAATTGCAATGAAACACTTCATGGTTCCAACTTTGTTTGGTAACAACACCTTAAAACTCACAATCAGGACGTATCTCTGAGATCCACCATCATTCATGACTCACTCACAATCTATTTGCTTCTTTAAATGAACACTATGGCCAAGCCTTCATGCATTAGGTCTCAAAACTCTTAGCCCACTTTTCACTCCAAACTTGATCTCAAAAATAATTCTCTTATTGGTCATAACATACTCTGGTCTGCAACTTTTGTTTTAACACATACCCATTCCTATGACAACATCCCTCATAATGACAACTCAACAACCCTTGTATTGACAACTAGGCTCCACTTCTTTTGGTAACAACCTAGACTCACCTACACACAAACAAACCATCCCCATAATCCAAAGCACTCACAATGGCTTATTAACAACTTCAAACCTCTATCAACACATTAAACAACTTATATGGTTGTGATTGTCCCATTGACTTTCCCCTTAAGCATTCAACAACCCTTACACCTTAGGACTCTTGACTCCTCAAACATTTTAAGAGACCTTAAACACAACTCAATACTATTCCCCAATGTAACCTAATAATCCAACCTTTGACTACAACTTATGTTCCAACACATGAATTCACTGTTAGCTACGATAGTCATACCTTTATCTGAGACAGTCACCCAGCACAACCCCAAACAAGTTTCCATTACCCTTTTAAGCACTTGGACACATTCAACAATAACTATTACATCTCTCCAAACGACCACTTTCCCTTCCAATCAACCTGCATGCACAAAACCTTTATCTAACTGCCACTTCACTGCTCTATCTTAGTCTAAGATAGATTTTCAGTCATCTTCATCCACCAACACATGTGCCAATTCGTACATGGTCTCCTACAAGCTTAAACACATATTGTACACATCCTTCCCCTCTATACTACAAATTTTGGGGACTTGATGCATGTGAAAACAAAAGTTATTACGTCATTACTAGTCACTTGATACCCTAGATCAGGTGTTTGTAATTTGAACAAAAACTTGAATATCTTGCCTAAACAATGATGGATTTGAATAGAATAAAAAACAAATTGAAGTTTGTTCAGTGCCACATCAAATCAAATAGAAGATAAACAAAAAATTCAATGTATTAACACAAAAAACTCTAGTGATCAGACTGTTATACTGTCAAAGACATGAAAAATGAGCAAAAAACCATGTTATATTGATATCAAAACTAATTACATTGACTCACCATTCCATTTTTTATCTTTGCAAACATATTTATATCATTATTTGATATTATTGGGGTTTAATGGTTAATTAAGGGTTTGAGAATGAAATATGTTTGTAAGGTCCTAATAAGGCCACTTAGAAGATGTAATAGGTAACCTAATAAGGCCATGTAGAAATGAATTGGGTAACCTTCCCATTTTTTATTAAAAGCTAGAGAAATGAGTCATTGACAAGATGATAAATCTTCATTCCAGTTTTATTTTGCAATTGTAGGAAATTCTTATAAACATGAGTGTCTGAACTAGGTGGTGTAGGGCCACCTTTGTCACTTGTTTAATCCAATAAGGACCTATAGATAGTCTTGTTGTGACAAAAGTTTTCACCACCTAAAGTTGTCATCACCAAGCCTTTGTATCACCCTTGGAATGAAGCTACAAAAATTTTCTTACTAAAATCACACGACATAAATTACCTAAGGAACCCTCCTTTCTCTCACCGGAATTAATACTTTTTTAAGAAGGGTTTAATGTTGATCCAACTCAAAAAATAAATACCCATCAATGGAATTTGATTGGATTCCTAGATAGGTCAAGGGCACGAGCTGATGAAAATGGAGACATGGAACCCTTTGTGAGATACGTGGTTGGTCAGGCTTTCACGCTAGAGAATGCCATGGGAAAATGGACCAAGGAATTTCAATATTACTATAGTGATGATTACATCCATCATCTTGGTTTATTTAGTTTATTTCTATTGAGAATTCAATAGTTGTTTGTCAATTAGTTAGTTGTGTTTTTGAAAGGGCATGTCCCTTTAGTGTCAAACTGTTTCACTCTCTATAAAGGGAGATTAATTATTATGTGCAAAAAGAGACAAGAAGAAGATATTATAAGCACTTCTGAAAATTTTGAGATTACAAATGTATGAAACATTTTAAAGACAACATTAAACTTCTTTGCTATTCTCCAAAGATGTGCTTTTACTACTATTCAAAAATTGTGGCACCACACATGCATATATATGTTTATTGTTATGTAGGTATATTCATTGAAACTAATGTGATTATCCTTTTTCTTGTTTGGAAAATCTATGTCATGAAAACTATAGTTAGAAATTGATCTTGAAGTTGTAACTTCTCATGCAAGAAAATCTATTAAATGATTGACAAATTTGTATTAGTCTGCATTGTTTACAATGGAGTGAACATCCACATATATGGAGATAGGACTTCAGTCATATGCTCTATCAACTATTGTCTATATCCCTTCCAAGAGAGAGTTTATTGAGAGTCTAGAATTTTCTAGTTGAAGCTCATATGATGAGAATTTACCTATAAATAAATGTAATTAAAATCTGATTTCAAAAGGACATTTGAACCTAATTGGAGACTTTAGATGTAGACTCACAATATTAAACAACTATTGAGTTATTTAGTGGATTATAGGATGCAACACACATATAGAGAAGGCAAAAGGGCAACAAATTGGCTTGCAAATAAGTGGGTCGAAGTAGTTTTGGATCAAACAATTGACAATAGCATCTATTGGGATCAATCTTTCACGGATATTATTTTTACGGATGCAAAGACTGTGATCAAGAAAGGAATTGGATAATCAAGTGTGCATCGAGATTCCGTTTAGAGAAAGCAAGATTGATAGCATCTTGGCCTTTGTAGGAGTAATGGTACCAAAG